>NC_090650.1:132416712-132738796 GCF_040937935.1 Hyperolius riggenbachi | reverse complement strand
TGTGTGTGGGGAGGGGGCTGAGTCACTGCGTCTTAGAGCCCAAATGCAGTGATGTCCTGACTTTTAAATGTCTGCCAATATGAACCTCCAACCTGCCGCAATGTGGAAGAGTCCCTGTACTGTGCCAATGCAGAGAAGGACACAGGGGGACACAAAGGAACATAGAGGAGGACACAAGGAGGACAGAGGTGAACACATGGCGAAAACAAGTGGGACAGAGGAGGACACAGGGAGATACAAGAGGTACAAGGGGGCATGAAGTACAAAGGGGGCACAATCCACAAGATGTCCCTTCACCATGGATGCACCAGGTTTAGTATATATTTTTTCCCCTGGTTTTTGTCCTCTTAACCTAGGTGCGTCTTATGGTCAGGAGCGCCTTATAGTCCGAAAAATACGGTATTCCTTTCTCATAAAAATTAAGCATTGTTGGAACGTACCCAGCTGATTTATGTGAAAAGTGGATTTAACAACTTGCTATCCAATGGTTGCTTACACTATGGACCAGACTAAAAAGGGTGTTTTACCTGTTCCATGGTTTAGCTTGTTCAATAAAGATTTATTAAATTAAACAAGCCAACTATTTATGTAGCAATTATAAGGAGATGCATAGTTCTCCAGCCAGGAGATGTTATCACATGAATGAACTACAGCTCCTGGCATGCATTGTGGCGATTGGGGCACACTTCATCACCACGCCTAATTCAAGGTGGGGCACTGCGGCACAGGGAAAATCAAAATGGAGAGCCAAGGAGCATCCCCCAAAGGTAAGTAAATGCTCGCTGCTACCCCCCATCATTTACGAACCTCCCTTACAGGGAGAGGTTTATTTGTTAGCTTTGCTAGATTTTGGTGCTCAGATCCCTTTAACCCCCCTGGCGGACTGATTATTTCTGATTGTTAGGCAGGCTTTCAGACCCTAAAACCTGAGAAAAAAATTCCACTGCAGAGAGATCTGTAGCAGCCTCAGCACTTACTCACCTCCCTGGGATCCAGCAATGCAGTTCTCCCTCCATCCTCCGGGTGGCGCTGTAACCCTGTAGTGAGATCGCCACCTGTCATCATGACGACAAACAGTGATCTGACCCGAGAGATGCAGAGACCCTGAGAACAGGAAGGAGAATGGCTGCCGGCGTCTGGATCCTCAAGAAAACTCAAGCGACCCAATATCTGTACTAGTCATAACAAACTTACCACATACCATAAAGGTACTTCCTATTCTAAAGTCTGTAGCTCATGTCCAGATATATGTGAATAACTAATCGGTCATATTTATGGAAATGATTAATAAATCATATGCAATCCTTTGAGGAGACATTCCCATCCCTTGCTTATACAATGGCTCTAAAGACAGAGTAGCTCATCAGGCAAGCCTCCTTGTAGCCGCAACAGGCCGCAAGTTACCTATTACAGATCAGTGTGGTGTCACTCTTCCAATACTGTGTGCTTTTCCTACGAGGTTCAAATGTTTATTTCAGACTATAAATGTAACAGTTCAATTAATGGTAGATAAAATCAGATGTTTGTCTGGTGTAATACCTGGCTTGAGTATGGCATTTTCAGACACTTTGAATATACTGACTTTCTGCTTTGGTGGAATCCCAGCTTTATAGTACATCTCCAGTGTGGATTCCTTTTTCTGAAATGGAACAAGAGCGTGTTACTGGGGCACATCAAGAAAAGGGTAAACAAATAAATAAAACAATTAAGCAGAAGTGGAGCAGTTGTCTAGAGCAACCAATCAGAATCCTGGATTCATTTACCGACTGGAACCTTAGTGGTTACTCTGAGCAACTGCTTAACTAGTGCTTGAGATTTCCTTGCATGTCACTCGATTATCATTCCTACAATACAAACAGCAGCCAGAAGCTGTACTGACATTTATGTTCACCATAGAGATCAATTATATCTGCTCTAAAAATTCTGCACTCTGCAATCAGAAGTAACCATACAGAGCCACGGTCAGCTGGGGGAGATCATTTTCAAAGCCCACATAAACAAGCCCTTCATTAAATCTGCACATCCTTTATAAGTGACATGCAGCTTAGCAAGTACAAAAAAAAAATACATTTCTGTTACATGGCTTAAAGAGAAACCGTGACCAAGAATTTAACTTCATCCCAATCAGTAGCTGAGAAATCTAGACAAGACAAGACAAGACAAATAACATTTATATCGCGCTTTTCTCCTGGCAGACTCAAAGCGCCAGAGCAGCAGCCACTAGGGCGCGCTCTATAGGCAGTAGCAGTGTTAGGGAGACTTGCCAAAGGTCTCCTACTGAATAGGTTCTGGCTTACTGACCAGGCTGAGCCGAAATTCGAACCCAGGTCTCCTGTGTCAGAGGAAGAGCCCTAAGCCATTACACCGTCCTGACATCTATTCCTTTTCACAAACGGATCATCAGGGGGTGCTGAATGGCTGATATTGTGGTGAAACCTCTCCCACAGGAAACTATGAGGACCATGATCCTGGCAGTTTCCTGTCTGCGAACCTCATTGCATTGTGGGAAATAGCTGTTTCCAACTGCCAAAAAAGCTAGCAGCAGCTACTTCCAGTAACACCACCTGCCAGCAGTAAAAATGTCACCATGTGATAAATGTCAGAATGTAAATCAGAGAGAGGAGAGCTTTAACATTGGGCAAACACTGGAATAAGGATGAACAGAGGCGCCAAAAAGTATAAAAACAGTATTTAAACGTTAAAAGTTGCTTAGGAGGCAGTGGTGGACTTACCTCCTTCAAGCAGACACAAAAAACTGTATTTCAACAAAAAGTAAATTTATTGGTACACTCCAGGGTATTGTTTACAACGCGTTTCACAGGTCTATACCCGCTTCCTCAGGCAGTAGAGATAGGAGTACACAGAGCAGTATCAGAGTCACACCTGGCCCCTTTGTCAGGTGTGACTCTGATACTGCTCTGTGTACTCCTAGCTCTACTGCCTGAGGAAGCGGGTATAGACCTGCGAAACGCGTTGTAAACAATACCCTGGAGTCTACCAATAAATTTACTTTTTGTTGAATACACAGTTTTTTGTGTCTGCTTGAAGGAGGTAAGTCCACCACTGCCTCCTAAGCAACGTTTAACGTTTTAAATACTGTTTTTATACTTTTTGGCGCCTCTGTTCATCCTTATACCATATATATATATCCACCCTTGGTGGAGGGGGATACCCCTTTCTTTCTTCACATCTACAGAGAGCGACTTCTTAGCCCTGAGTGAGGACAGGCTAAACTCCTCACCTGCCTACACAGTGGTTGCCTGGAAGTAACCATGGTTTGTGAGTATATACATTACTCATCATTATACCATTTTGCTTTAACCTACTACACTATATTGGGCTCTCGGTTCTCCCCTTTTTATAATGGGCAAACACTGACTAAATAATTTATACATAATTATTGTAAAAATGAAACACTTTTTTTATTACATTATTTTCACTGGAGTTCTTCTTTAAGAGGTTATTCAAATGCATTATCCACAATGACTAATTATATGCCGTAGCAAGAACACAAAGCAGGATTCTTTAGTTCATCAGGTTAAAATTTGGGAATCATTGCACGACACGTTAGATCAATTGTGATATGATCAATGTTTACTGAAAATCGAATTCGAATGGGGTGCTGCAGGAGTGGCGGTAGATAAGTGACCCGAGGTATTTAAAAAAGTTTACTACTCCTGACAATTACCCAACTTCTGTATTGATGCCCTGCTTCTAATACTTGAAGTCACTGATCCAGAATGAGCATGCAGATGAGATGCTTTAACCCCTGGTCTAACTCCACCGGCTGCATGCTTTTTGCAGGCATGTGACTCAAAAACAACTAAAGCTCAGCCTGATAGCCAGGCAATTGAAGGCAGTCTCCATATTCTTCTCACTATCCTGTCACAGTATCACAGATATGTTTGAGTTGTCCTAAAGTCTGAAACTGACTTTTATATTGCGTGTGCATCTGAGGAAGCAGTGTCTCACCACAAAAACGTGGATGTTACTCTCCAATTTGCATGAAATGAAGATTTTACCGGAAAAAAATGCGATACCTATTTAAACAATAACTGTGTCGGCTCCAATAACCCCCATTCTTTAGACTAGTCGAAAAACTGTGCCATCTTAATCCCCCTCCTCTATGCCTCCCTGTGCCTCCAGTATCCCCCTCTGTGTCACCTCTGTCTGCCGTGCCATCTATTTCCCCTCTGCCCTCCTATGCTCTCAATGTACCACAGAATAAGTTAATTTTACTAGTTTAAAAAACATTTTGTTTGACTTTTTTAAAATGTATTTGCTCAAAAACTTTTTTGAAAAAGATCAGTTTCCTGCAAAATCAAATTTTACATTTTTAGGTCGTTCGTAAGAAAGGTGTTCGTAAGTCAGGGTCCATCTGTACTTCCCAGCAGCTTTACATTTCCACTTGGCACCACTCAATCTTGGACAAGATTTCAACAAAAAAATCTTGGCCAGTATTGATTGTGCCACCTCCCTATATTTTTGTACTCTCTAATCAAGTTGGCCTTTAGTCTAGTAAAAGACAATTCGGCAGTTAGACCAGCTTTCCAATACACTGTCTCGCACACACAACAAGTATAAAATACAGGATTTCTGTGCCAATAAGCAGTATTTTAGGGAAAAAAAATACATAGGTAGGAAATGTATCATAAGAAAATGAAAGAAAGCCAGGACTGTATACTAATTACTGCAGAGAAGCCACCTTTCCCAGTGCAAGTTAGCACAAAATTGCAAATTTTCTGTGATTACAATTTAAAATAAATAAATCAATCAATCACAATTTAAGGCAACGGGGGTGTATTTTTACAAACTTAAACGGATCATAAAGCGCTCTGCAATGTGTCTCTGCCCTTAAGGGGAGTGTGAAATATTTTGTGTGTGCTCAACTGTAGCGTAAACACCAAGACAAGGACTTACATAAAACGGAGACACATTCTTCCCTCCCACTGCAAGCAAGGCACTTCTACCAGCAGCCTCTTCTTTTGAGGTATATTTTACCACATGACAGTCTCGAACCTGAAAGACAAGTAACAAAAGATTAGTGGAAATAAACCAAAATTAGGAGCAAATTAGAATATATTTAATATAAATGCTTTTTTTCACACTCAAATCAGGACTGGGCAGAGCCTTGTATTTCCTTTAATTTCAGAATATTGTGCATTTCCTGCAAAGCAGCGCAATGTCCACAGATGGATTCTATATGTTTATAATCATCTTCAGCAGTTATACATTTATTGAAAGATACTTGCATTATTTTTATTGTTACTTTCAAAGCCCATACATATTAGGGTCTATATTAAAATAACAGGAAGAGAATACATGTCGTAATTTGGAATCCATGGAGATGTATAATCAATTCAGGGAACGGGGATATAGTCACATAATACTTTGAGCAGCATGGGACAGGGATCGTGGGGACTTGATAAATGGGAGGGATAGAAGGCAGACAAAAAATGCCAGCCAGGATAAAGTGAGGGAGAGGACAGGCGGGGAGAGAGAGAGGACACAGGCGGGGTACCTCGCTATACAGGAGGCGGGGGAGCAGTGGGTGAATGACAGGCAGAGGTAAATAACAGGCTAGCGGCAATCTTCGTGCCGCTAGCCCCGCGCTTTTTTAAATGGGGGAAAGCAGAGCCGGGGGGGGGGGGGGGGGGGAGCATTGCTGGAGGAAGCTGGAAGTGCACAGAGCCTGGTTACTGAATACAGAATGTGCCTCTGTGTCCTAATATGATTTATCAAACCCACCTCGGGTTCTATTTAAAAGCATGCACTATGCCACATGTGGACTCTCTTGACCTGCGTCTGAGGTGACCATACTGCCATCATCTTTTCAACTACCCAGTCTTGTACATCCATTTGGTGAGACCAGCCCTTATCTTTGCAGTGGCATTATTCCAAGAATGAACCCTTCACTGTGGAATTGCGAATGATAAGCTTCAGTGACTACACTCTTTGCAAATCGCTGTGCTTCAGTTTTGGAGGCCACGTGTAGATGTGTGTTTATGCCGGATTTAGCTTTTCTATGCAATGCTGCACAGTATTACAGCTAAATGCATGAATTATGTACTCTAACTAGCTTGCCCCAATACTTTTAATCCAATTGTTATTGGCAGACATTTGCATGCAGTTGATCATGTGTGCTTTTTGATAATTAATAGATGAATTGACTAATCTATACAGGCAGTGAACTTCATGTGTTGCTCTCTTGTTAGGCTATACATCTTTCACTGTACCTTTCTGAGAAGACCAGCGCTGGCTGATGCTACATTTCACATAAAAAACAGACTCACCTCTCCTAATGGATCATTCCAGTGTAGCTAAAACTTACACAAAATAATGCAGGGCATTTAGCTCTGATTTAACATGAAAAATTGAAAAAATGCTTACACAGCTAAAAATAATGCTTAGACATTACTTGCACATTTTAGTTTTATAACACATGATTATTGATAGTGTAACCGTGTGTGTGTGATTGCAACAGACAAACACACCAAGGGTTAAAGAGACACTGAAGCGACTAAAAAAAAATGATATAATGAATTGGTTGTGTACTATGAATAATTACTAGAAGATTAGCAGCAAAAAAATATTCTCATATTTTTATTTTCAGGTATATAGTGTTTTTTCTAACATTGCATCATTCTCTAATATGTGCAGATTACACAACACCCAGCATTCAAAATGATTCTTTCAGAGCAGTCTGTGAACTAATGACCTCTTCTCTGGCAGAGAAAAAGACATTTGTTTACTTACAGTTGAGATAATAAAAGTCAGAAGACAGCCCTCTCCACGACTTTGATAGTTGTAGAGCTTAATGGCTTCTTTGCATAGAGATAACAACTGGAGTTTCTTAACTCTTCCTGTACTGGAGACAATTAGACTGATGTATCTGATCTTAATGTTTTATTTCTTAGCTGTACTACACATACACATCATAATATCAATTTTTTTTCTGCTTCAGTGTCTCTTTAAATATGCATTTTGTTTTTTGTGGAAAGTGCTGCTGTAAAGAGGGCTTGCAGGTGCCACCAGGGGGAGCCCATTAGAAAAGAGGAGAGAAAAGCTGGACATGTGCAAGGGGAAATGGCAGTTGGGTTTTAGCAGCTGAAGGCTAGTTAGGGGGAGGAGCCTGAGAATCCATGGAGACTGAATTGATGATGCAGCAAGAAATGAGTGTGTGATGTGGAGGATATAGAGCAGAGAGACAAAAACAGAGACCAGCCATTGGTGAGACAGACGGAGCAAGTCAGAGCCACAGATAAGAGAGCTCTACTGACAACTAAAGTAAGGATGAGAAAGAGAGCTGCAGACATTACAGGAGAGAGACCACTCACAGCTACAGGCCAGTAAAGAGCAGTGATACTGGAGAGATAAGCCAGAAGAGAAACAGTAAGCAATAAGAAAGACCAGGATATTACAATTTACCTGTAACAGAGAGAGATAACAGAAAACAGCAGATACAGAACAGTGACACAGGGACAGCAGGACAGCAATGCATACAAGAGTGAGACAGAGCAACAAGTGACAGGATTAAAGAAAAGGAGTGAAGACTGCAGTGCAGAATCTGAAGAGATGGTGTGACAACAGCTGGCAGACAAAATACAGAGGAAACAGCAGTGCTTCTTATATGTTAAGTGATCATTCACAATCAGCAATTCAACATATTTGTTTCATCCTGGATGTTGCTAGGTAACCGCCAGACATTTTTCTACTATTCCTTCTGTCCTATGAAATAATTCAGGTCCACTTTAAAAAGACAGTGGTGAAGAAGTGCCAGACAGCGGAGTGCTGTGAGAGGAAAATTCTGGCAAGCTAATGCTAATAAACTGTATCACATATATGTTTCCTGAACTAGCCCTGATCCTAGCAGGCGGATGTATACAAGAGGCCTACCTATACTCATCTGCTAAGAAGTTTATGAATGTGTTTTGTCACTGAACTTTTTTATCCATATGATTTAATACAAACATTTCTTAAAAAGAACTTGATTGGTGTCTGGAGGATTTCTTTACAGTTAAAGCATCACAGAGGTGTTACATTAGTTCTACTTAATTGTCAAGGGAGTGGGGCTGCAGGACAAGAAATGGGACTACAGGAGCCTGCTAGGTCTTTTTAATATATTTACTGATAAATGTACAGATATAAAGTGCGTGACATTTTGCATTGTAGATTAATGCAACTTTACTACCATATACAGGTAGTCCCCGACTTACGAACGCCCGACGTAAGAACGACCTGCCGATACGAACGGCATGGATTCTGTGTTCCCATGGGAACAAGTCAAAAAAAATTTCTTCAAATTGGACTTGTAGTTTTTGAGAAAATCGATTTTAAAAAATTCAAAGAAAAAATGGCTTTTAAACTTGTATAAGCAGGTGCAGAGCGCAGAGGTAACACAGAGGGGGACACTGGAGGCATAGAGGAGGTAAAGATGACGGAGGTGGCACAATGTTCCGACTTAAGAACAGATTCAAGTTAAGTACGAAGCTACAGTCCCTATCTCGTTCGTTAACCGGGGACTACCTTCCTCCCAACACCCATAGGACCTTGCAAGCCATTACCCTTTCCCACAGTCTGCTCACACACAAGATAACCTTATATTTGAGCTATACAGGAAAATACAAAAACACAGGAAGAACGGGGCAATGCTATGCACTTAGAATGCTGCGTGGAAATGGAAACTAGGCAAAGCAAAGTAGAGAAAGCCTCAAATGTCTTTTAAAAGTGACTCACGCGGAGATTATATTAGACAACACAGAAATCAATCTGCAGCCCCAGATGTGGTGAAATATGCACTACAACGTTCCAATACTATTCCAAATGTAAATGAAAAACTACAGCAAGGCCGGCTTTAAATTATTCTGCACAGAACACACACTAATGAAAGGAGACACATTCTACATTTAGAGAACAGAGTGCATAGAGACTCCTCAGCAGTAAAGCCCACAAGTCCTGTTATAAGTGAGTGCCGTATACACCGTACACATCTAGGCATCTAATCGAACTACTGAATGCGCGTGGCTGCTAGGTCCAGCTGGATTATAATGGCTTAGCAAGGCTTTCAGCTCTGGTCAATACCTCTTCTCTGAAACCTCCTATATCAGCCAAAAGGAGGAAAAACAGTCTGGTAATTCCATTATTATTATGTAGTTTGTTTTGTTTTAAAGAGGACCTAAAACAAAAAGTGCAATGTACAGAAGCAAAGTCTCATACACTTAATTCATAAAAAGTATCAATTGCTGCAAAACAATCATTTTTCCTTGTTTTTTTCTCTCCCTGGTACATCTGCCGGATTCCTCCACTTTGACTGGGCTGTGTGGAAGGAGTCCCAGCAGCTGCACTCTAGCAAGTGTGGGTATTTGTCACACCCCCCCCCCCAATCACTTTTAAGACTTGGGATTTGTGCTAGGGCATAGGTGTGGGATACACTTTGGATTGTAGAGTTATATTCTACTACCAATGATACCCAGCATGAAAATTAAAAGTTGACTGAGCACCTACCTTTGTAAAAAAAAAAAAAAAAAAAAAATTCAACCCCCCCTCTCCCCCCCAAGGAAGGGCTATACACTGTGCTTTGTTTTTGGAGGGGGAAGAGTATGCATTTAATAACCAGGTATGGGGGGGGGGGGGGGATAGGTAGTAAAGGGAGTTCTAATTGATGGGGACTTAAACTTCAGAACTCAAATCTCTGCTGTGGTGAAATCATCCTATTTTCATCTGAAGAACATTGCATAAATCAAGCACCTCATCCCCCAGAAGATCTGCCAACCTTAGCCCACTCCTTTATCACATCCCGACTGGACTACTGTAATGCTCTCTACACTGGCCATCCAAAAAAGGTCTTGTACCGCCTACAGCTGATACAGAATACTGCTGCCAGACTGCTAACCAACCAACCCCGTCACTGCCACATAACGCCAGTCCTGCACTCCCTTCACTGGCTACCTATAGAATGGAGGGTCCTATTCAAGATCGGCCTACTGACATTTAAATCTCTGAATAATCTATGAAAGATATGTTGCAGCTGCGTAGCAATCTTCGCATTCTCAGATCCACAGGTTCTAATCTAGTCATACCCAGAGTCCATTTGGAAACTTTTGGTCCCAGAGCCTTCTGTCATGCTGCCCCTACATTTTGGAACTCCTTACCTCAACAGATCAGGACCGCTCCATCCCTGGACGTGTTTAAATCCAGACTGAAAACCCACCTGTTCAGTTTGGCATTTGCAGAAATATAACTTTTGTTGTGTGAATACTTCATCCTACTACCAATTACTGAATCTGAGAGAGCCTAAGCGCTTTTGAGTCCTATGGGAGAAAAGCGCTATAGAAATGTTATTGTATTGTAAATGCACGCTCTCTCTGTTCCAGCTCAAGCAGTTCAAAGTAGCCAGGAAATGTAAACACACTGATAAACTACATCTCCCGGCATGCATTGTGGTGAAAGGGGGACGCTCATTGTCACATCGGCTTCTTCAAGCTGCATAACTGCGGCACAGAGAACATGGCAGAGAGCATATTGATGGAGGGCTCAGATCCTTTTAACATGTAGAAGATGACAGATATCATGTAAGTGTTTTTTGCAGCTACTGGATTTTTTGCTGAGGCAACTTGCCACTCAATGTGAAAGTGGCATGTGTCAAAGGATCCAGGGGATAAACAATTAGTTGCCAGAAAACTAACAAACAAATTGTGAGGGTTATTAAAACGTGATTTTCATTTTGCTTGCAAGGCTTATCAGTCACAGTAGCTCCCTAGATTGCGCCTTTATCACTAATTGCAATAGGTAAGACTGAGCAAACACAGCAGATAGTTTCCCCCTGCATAATTCAGCGACTGTAGAAAGGCACATGCTTGCCTAAAGTCGGCTGAAGTGGCCGATAACAACCGGCTCAGCCGATAATCAAGAGTGTGTACGGCAGTCCCAGATTCCCAACCCGCAAGCGATCTGTCCAGTGGATCAACTCATCCGATATACGGCCAACTGATTTAAAGACACCACTTTCTCCCCCGACGCTTTACTTAGCGCGTGCCGCTCTGTCATCTCTCCGCCCTCCAGGCATAGCAACAGTTCATGTCGTCAGCTACATAGCCGACGCATGTCTTTAGTGGCTGGTCCAGTGATGTTGCCCAAGTGGATCGGATCCTGATCCTTGACGGGCGCCATACATCAAGAGAATCTTCCTCACTAAAGAGCTATTTCAGATCAAATAGGCTCTCCCTTAGAGTGAATACCACCACCTTACCCCTAGAAGGAGACATTCACCCTTATCATATGACCCTCTGTAAGATTGGGTCAGCAGTGCTTTCAGGGTTGTTAGAAGGCCAACCTCTGCCTGTCACGATCCTTAGCAATGTCAGAAACAAGTGTACTCTTCCTACAAACAACAACTCAAAGATAAAAAAAAGCATCCCTTCATAGCATAAAACCAGTTAAAAATGGTCACCCACATGATTTGACCTTCTACATTAAGCATAAAGTTTGCAGGGCTCTCTACCTTAGCGTTGGTCGACTGGCCAACTCAGGACTGTGCCGCCATTATTGTGATCCAGAGTCAACGCCACCACGCCAGCCTGTTTCCGTGTGTAGACTTTGTACATTCTACTCTTATCTCGGAACTTTTAACACTAAGCGATAGGCCCAAACGGTTTATCGATCTTGGATCGAAATCGCGATCACGGAAATGGTGATTCCGTGATCGACATAGCGATATTACGCACCCTGTGCAGCAATAACTGTCTAGCGCTCCCGCTTGCCGCTCCGTGTAAAAGTAGCAGCGGCTCTCACTCTCGGCGGCTCACTACCTCCTTTCTTCCGCCTAGTGCCACCTCCTCTTCCTGCGTCATTGGCTGCGAGACTCCACCTGTTGCAGGTTCTCACTCTTTTTCCCTCTGGCTCCGACAGCTGAGTGGGGGGCAGACTCCGCCCACAGGCCTTAGCAGTTGCTATTTTCCCCTCAGCATTGGGAGGGGACGTGGCAGGACGGAAGCGCGGGAAGTTCGGAAGATCTCCACGGCACCATGACGAAAAGTTCAGAGGGCCATAGTCAGCAGCAGCCACTCCAGGTGACTCTTAGTGCCGTTGCGCTGCGACGATCGGAGGATCTCTGCTTGGGGTTATGAGATATGAAATGTGGATAAGAGAGTGCAGAGAGTGTGTCACGGGAATAAAGAAAACATCTGTCTGGGATACAGGGATGCACAAAACATACGATGTTGTTACAGGATCAGCAGAAAGAGTGTCTGAATGGGTTGCAAAGAGTGCTAGAATGGGTTGCAGAGAGTGTCTGAATGGGTTGCAAAGAGTGCAAGAATGGGTTGCAGAGAATGCCTGAATCGGCTGCAGGGGTGCAGAGACTGCCTGAATAGGTTGCGGGTGTGCCGAGTGCCTGAATGGGTTGCGGGGGTGCAGAGAGTGCCTGAACAATTTACAAATTTTAGATCGAAATCTCACTCAGACTCCGCCCGCAGGCTCTCACTATTTCTCCCTACCTCCGCATAGTGTGTTATCAGCTGGGTGGGCAGCAGACTCCATCCACAGGCCTGTCAGTCAAGAAAAGTTTGCCAGTTATTAAGCCTTTAGGGCTAGGCTTAGGAATTATAATAGCCCCGCCTCCTTTGCACAGATAAAGTCTCAATGAGGCACAATGTGTGGCTGTTGTGCATGCCATAAAGAAAATCGTGAACCAAATCGAAATCGCAATTTCTGACAGAAATCGTGCAATTCAATATTTTCCTAAAATCATTCAGGCCTACTGAGTGCTGTTCCTGTGTTTCTTTTTATGCATTTCTTCTGTATTTTTGGAAGCGCTCCTTGATATTGTTTTACCCAAGTGGTTGTTGTCAGCACAGCATTGTTCTAAATTGTACTTAAAGTGAACCTAAATCAAAGGAGGAAAAAGGAGTTTCACTTACCTGGGGCTTCTACCAGCCCGCTGCAGCTGCCCTGTGCCCGCGAAGTTCATCAACGATGCTCTGGTCCCCCGCCCGGGCAAAGTTCAGTTTTATCTAGTCTGGCCAGTCGGGGGACTGGAGGATCGTTGATGGACTTCCCAGGCACAGGGCAGCTGCAGGGGGCTGGTGGAAGCCCAGGTAAGTAAAACTCTTTTTTCTGCTTTGGTTTAGGTAAACTAAGATTTTTACACAGACAAAATAACTTTGGGTCAAAAGCAAAAACTTGTATAGGTAAGGAGTCGGCAACAGTTGTTAGGACATGAGCCCACTTCTGCGTTTATAAAAACGCATATTAAATGCATGCGTTTTTCATGCATTTTTGAAATGCATTTAATGCGTTTAAACACGTTAAAACAAATTTCAAAGCCGTAGGAAAAATGAATGTGTTTTTATAAACGCAGCAGTGGGCTCAGGCCCTAAATGTATGCTATTCCAGACTGCAATTCCGATTCAAGTACAGAATTCTCAAAGAAACAGAGCTCCACCATTGAGGGATAATGCTCAATTAGCAGCTGAGCACAGTTATGCCAGCACAATGTTTCAGGCTGTTTATTCTTTCTCAGGAGCACCTTGAAGTATAGCACAATCTGCGATTCTGCAATTTGGCTTCCTAAATAAAGCATAGGAAAGGTCATGTACTAAAAGTTTATGAAAACTTTTTCCTGATATTAAAGGTTTGTTACTATTTGGTGATGAAAGTTACTGAAAAAAAGAAAAAAAACTGTCACATTAACCGGTGAGGAATTCTAAAGAAAATTTATTGAGACGCAGCAACCTTTAAACAACACTGACATTTGAAGTACAGAGTTTGGCAAATTTAATTGCATAACTGACATTTGCTTTTACAAGAGGAAAACACCGGCTGCACTTCAGCAAAACCTGAAACTGAAGCACTGAAATTCTTTAAATACGAAATTATTTAAGCTATTTTAGAAGCATTCTGGAAGCTTTATTGATCATTGAAACTGTGGCTAAGTGATTGTCACTTATAGAGAATGGATTACACAGGTAGGAGGCACTGTTGCTTTCCATACTGTTGAAACAATTAAGATTATATCACAATTGCCAATCACAGGCACTGAATATTTTAATCTGAATTTAAAGAGAAGAGAGCGTTTACAAATCCACTTCACAGAACAAATAAGCAGCTGCATGCACTTATAACATGCCAAATAGGAACAGGCTGTCTGGATCCTCCAATAGATGCCCCGTTAACTTTGTGAATCGGGGCAAAACCGCACATGAGCGGCGCGACAGGCTGGAAGTCTGCCGGGGGCTCACCTGCTACGCCGGACACCTTGCTGGCCATCCTATAGACCCTGGGCCACGTAAGCCTCTCTCCTCACTTGTACATCCGCATTACCTCCACAGCGGTCCCAGCATCATTTCATATCCATGGTATTTAGCATCCATGAGCTTTAGAGGTTTGAGATTTTGTGGTTTATGCACTTTTATTCATAGGTTCTTATGATATTTTGTATTTCTTTTTGGTTTTTTACATATGCACTGACAATTTTTTTGGATGCCCTATGTCCTGTTATGCACTTTTCTGCACTTGTGAGGTGTACTGAACCAGGGTTCAATCCCTATGGCAGCTCTTATATTGAGCTCCACAGGTAATCTTTGATATTTAACAAATATTATTATAATGATCAATATGATATACTTGAATATGAGGTGTCTGATTTGGTTTTAAATGTTTTTAACCACTTAAGCCTAACTGGACGAAAATTTTCGTCCAGTTAGGCTGCGCGCACTCCCGCGGGTCGCGCACACTCCCACGGGCCCCCCCGTGCGCGCCCCCGCTGCTGGCCGCTAGCCCACCGATCAGTGAAAGGGATTATAAATCCCTTTCGCTGATCGGACCCCCCCGGGAGAAAAGCCGACAGCGTCTCTTCAGACGCTGCGGCTTTTCTGAGCTCTTGTCTCCTTTCTTCTGCCTGGGAGCGAGATCGACCGCTCCCAGGACTTTTTGATTGTGGCCATCTTGTGGCCAAATAGCAAATTACACCAAAAACACACAGTATTAAATAAACACATTTAAATACATTAAAAAAAAAACCTGTTTACCTCCCACACCAAAAAATACCCACATACAAGTTTAAATAAAAAAAAAAATTACAATAATAATAAAAAAAAAACAAAAACATAAATAGTTACCTAAGGGTCTGAACTTTTTAAATATGCCTGTCAAAGGAGTATATCAATATGATTTAATAAATTATGGGCTTCTAAATAGTGATGGACGCAAATTGAAAAAAATGCACCTTTATTTCCAAATAAAATATTGTCGCCATACATTGTGATAGGGACATAATTTTAACGGTGTAATACCCGGGGCATATGGGCAAATACAATATGTGAGTTTTAATTATGGAGGCATGTATTATTTTAAAACTATAATGGCTGAAAACTGAGAAATAATGAATTTTTTCCGTTTTTTTCTTATTCTTCCTGTTAAAATGCCTTTACAATAAAGTGGCTCTTAGCAAAATGTACCACCCACAGAAAGCCTAATTGGTGGCGGAAAAAACAAGATATAGATCAATTTATTGTGATGAGTAGTGATAAAGTTATTGGCAAATGAATGGGAGGTGAAAGTTGCTCGGATGTAAAAAAATTTCAACTCTGTGGGCTTAAAGAGACACTGAAGCGAAAAAAAAATTATGATATTAGGATTTGTATGTGTAGTACAGCTAAGAAATAAAACATTAAAATCAGATACATCAGTCTAATTGTTTCCAGTACAGGAAGAGTTGAGAAACTCCAGTTGTTATCTCTATGCAAACAAGCCATTAAGCTCTCCGACTAAGGGCTGGTTCAGACGGGCGTTTTTGTGGCGTTTAACGCAGCGTTTCAGACGCAGCGTTTTTTGGGATCTACTGCCATCCCATGCAAGTGAATGGGAGCGTTTAGAGCTGGCTTTTGCAGGCTTTCATGAAAGCCTGGCAGTAGATCCCAGCGTTGCGTCTAGTCTCAAAAGCAACATGCTGCTTTCAGAGGCAGTAAACGCGAGGAAACAATAGCAGAGACCAGAACTGCTAGCCTTGAACGCTTTTCAAAAGCCTTCAAAAGCTAGCTTTTAAACGCTGGCGTTTAAACGCTGGCGTTTGAACGCAATGCCAAGCAAAAGCTCAGCAGACGCCCGTGTGAACCAGCCCTAAGTTAGTCATGGAGAGGGCTGTTATCTGACTTTTATTATCTCAACTGTAAGTGAACTGTTTACTTTTTCTCTGCTAGAGGAGAGGTCATTACTTCACAGACTGCTCTGAAATAATCATTTTGAATGCTGAGTGTTGTGTAATCTGCACAGATTATAGAATAATGCAATGTTAGAAAAAACACTATATACCTGAAAATAAAAGTATGAGAATATTTTCTTTGCTGCTAATCTTCTAGAAATTATTCATAGTACACAACCAATTCATCATATTTTTTTTTTCGCTTCAGTGTCTCTTTAAGTGGTTAAAGGATACCCGAAGTGACATAGGACATGTGTATGTACAGTGCCTAGCACACAAATACCTATGGCGGTGGTTCTCAAAGCGGGTGCCGCGGCGCACTAGGGCGCCACGGACACTTCCCAGGGGTGCCGCGCTCTGCCCTGATGTGTGTGTTTTGACCAGGGCTGTGGAGTCGGTCCAAAAATCTACCGACTCCTCAGTTTAGGATTCCACCGACTCCGACTCCTCGACTCCGACTCCTCTAATTTGCATATTACAATTTTGTTGATTAAAAGTATGTAACATGAAATTCGTCTCTTAACTGCCAACGCTTAGGAATTTTACAAGACAACTGAAATGAGAAGGATATGGAGACTGCCATATTTATTCCCTTTAGTCATAGACTAAAACTAGTCCTTGGTAAGAGTACTTGTAAAAGGTACAGGCCGGAACAAAGAACATCTATCAGGCCCTAGGCAATGTAAGTGTGGGTACATGTAAGAATGATGTGCAGGTGCTCTACAGGGGAATGAGGAGATTCTTCCTCTATTACACATTCTTCGCGCACAATCTGAACAAGGTTTATGGGTGACAGACAACACCTCTGTGTTCAATGTGCACAGCATTCTCAGTGGATTCCCTGCAGCTCTGTGGGGAGTGCATATGTAGAGTATAGTACTACTGTGTAACAAAGTAAACCTGAGACAGATGAAATTAAAGTTTTATACAGACCTGGGGCTTCCTCCAGCTTCCTTCAGGATAATCAGTCCTCGTTGTCCTCCTCCACCACCTGGATCTTCTGCTATGAGTCCAGGTACTTGAGCCAGTCGGGCGTAGTGCGCATGCACACACTCCGCCACCAGGAGCATACTACACCTGTGCAGCACTATTGCGCAGGTGCAGAATGTTCCTGGCTGTGGGAGCGGCATGCGGCCGGACAGCGCTGACTGGCTGAATTACCAGGACTCATAGCAGAAGATCCGGGTGGTGGAGGACAGCGAGGGACTGATTAGCCTGAAGGGGGCTGGAGGAAGCCCCAGGTATGTATAAAACTTTACTTTTCATCCGTCTCAGGTACCCTTTAATTTGTAGTCACCAAACCAAATTTTAACATATTAAATTATTTGATTTCATCAGCAAAGGGAGTGCATACATTTGCATAAATCAGCATCAGTGCAGAATTATTTCCATCTCATTGACCATCTCTATTAGTGACACAGCTACACATCAGGCTTTATTCTTACAGCATAGATGTTATTTAGTATATATATATATAAGAGATTCCTGTGTACACATCATATATACAGTCACACTCAGATATGTATATCTGACCTTAAAAATACGGGGACTGCTTGATTGAAGCAGCACAAGAAACTAATTTTGATTGGTTTATTTCATTTTTGTGGACTAAGCACAGCTATTACTGTATATATACTGTATATATACATTATTTTTAATGACTATTATCTGAGAAATAGAACATTTTATCATATTTTCTATTTTAATTACAGTTACAAATTCATTGTAACTGTAGCGCCGTCAAACATCTTAGTAGAGCCAGCAGTGGGTACGGTCTTCTCCAGCCAGCACAAAGTAAGGCTCTTCACCTGCCCCTCGGGTTGGGGGTGCACGAATAGCGTAGTTAAGAGCTGCACACACATCTCTAATGGGGAGGGGGGGTATGGTGATGCTCTCAGGCCAAACACGTTTTTATCTGGGGGGGGGGGGGTGTTACTCTCAGGCCTCACACATGATGTTACCTGGCGAGGGGAGGCATTGCTCTCAGACTGCACGTGATGTTACATGGGGAGGGAGGGTGTAATTCTTTTGCTCTCTGATTGTTGTGGGAAATGTGACTCTAATGATGACCACCGTGTATGTGTGGGGGTGACATGAGTCTGAGTGGTTCTGAAGGATAAAGGTGCCTTTTCTGTGAGGTAGAGAGGGGTTTGTAGAGAGGGCTTGTGATGGATGATTGTGTGTGTGGTAGGGCTATGTGTTATGTAAGTGGTGATGCTGTTTGGTGTGGGGAAATTATTGTTGATAGGATCCTTTCTCATCAGTGTCACTTTCTCATGAAGTGTGTGTGTGAAATCTGTGATTCCATGAGCTGCATTGATCGTAAAAATCGATCATAAATTACAATCGGACTGTAAATTTCAATCAGTCGGACGCAGCGGGGGAAGCAATGGTAGATTGAAAGCCCATAGGGGTGCCTCGAAAAAAATGTCTAAATCGCCAAGGGTGCCTTCAACTGGAAAAGTTGGAGAACCACTGACCTATGCTGTGTTCCTTTTTTTCTCTTTCTCTGCCTGAACGAGTTAAATATCAAGTATGTAAGTGGCTAACTCAGACAGGAAGTGACTACAGTGTTACCCTCGCTGATAAGAAATTCCAACTATAAAACCCTTGTCTAGCAGAAAATGACTTCTGAGAGCAAGAAAGAGATAAAAAGGGGAATTTCTTATCAGTGATGGTCACACTGTAGTCACTTCCTGTCCGAGTCGGGACTTAGCCACTTACATACCTGATATTTAACTCTTTCAAGCAGAGAAAGAAAAAAGGGACACAGCATAGTTATTTGTGTGCTAGGCACTGTACATACCCATGTCTATCTCATCATGTCACATGTCACTTTGGGTATCCTTTAATTGTTCTATGGTGCTTTATGAAGATTGAATAAACTTGTTATACTTTTTGCATTATATACATATGGTGCTGCATATGGTCATACTCTCCCCTATATAACTCTTGACATACATATTAACCACCCTGGTGTTTGTTTTGCGGTGCTCGGCCGCAGGTGGGTTTTTTTTTCACTTTTTTTTTTTTAATCATGTAGCAAGCCTAGCGCTAGCTACATGATTCCCCCCTCCCTGCGGCATCCCTCCCACCCCTCCGGTCGCCGCCGGCGATCATACCCAACAGGAAATCCCGCTCTGAACAGCATTTCCTGTTAGGGCTTCCCTCGTCGACATGGCAACGATCGGAATGACGTCATCGACGTCAGCGGGAGTCCTGATCCACCCCTTAGCGCAGCCTGGCGGTGATTGGCCAGGCTGCTCAATGGGTTTGGGGGCCCTCTTTTGCGGCGCGTAGCGGCAGCGATCGAGTGAAACATGCAGCTAGCAAAGTGCTAGCTGCGTGTTTTTTTTTTTTTTAAATTGTCAAAAAAGACCCACCAGGGGCTGAGCAATCCACCGCGGCGGTAATGGACGAGCTGAGCTCGTCCATACTGCTAAGGTGGCTAAAAAAGTTCAGTCCCTTTTTCTTTTTTGTAATTTTTTTTTTAAAAAACAAATTTTTGGTAACTATTGGGGAGTGTGGAAGGTCAGTGGTTAATTTAAAATGTAAAACTAATGTCAAAATAGGTCTTTTGTTGGAAAAAAAAAAAAAAAAAAAGTAGATGCAATTTTACTATTTCCTTAGGCCTAGTATTACTATGTAAAGAGGAAGTGATGCGTGAACGGTCTTCGTGAATGGTGGCGCCGTCTTATGAATGACTGCGTTCATTCACACGGGGACTTAGATCAATGAATGGGAACTGTGTTCCCATTCATTGATGTAGTGGCTGACGATCAGTGGCGGTAACCAGCGCTGGGGGGTTGAGTATAACGTGCGTCAGAGAGGGACGTAGTAGCTACGCACCTGCAAGCAGTTATGGCATTTTGCAGGGACATAGTTACTCGTCCCGGGGAAGGGGAAGTGGTTAATGTACATGAAATTGTGTGTGATTAACTTCACAATTGCATGCAAATTTTCACATTTAGAGCAAAAATTTGCAATTCCCATTGAGTTGCAATGTATGTGAATTGCATCTCAAGAGTGAAAAAATATAGTTTACTTGTAAGGCTTTTTTTTTTCTGCAGAAAATTAGCACGTGAGAATTTGCATAACAATGCATGTCAAATGTGACGCCATTCACTTGCATTAGCTGGATGGCAAACGTGAATTCTCAAAAATGCAAATTGTATGCAAATTGTGTTTTGTGTGATAGGTGCCTAAAACTTGATCGGAAGAAAGATGCAGCTCTTGAACTATCTGTCCACAAACACACAGTAAAAATAATTACAGAAGTACAAAAGCAGAGTCAAAATCTGCATACTACAGGACATGAAATCTACAATTTTTGAAGGACAACTGAAATGACAGGTAGATGGAAGTTTCCATATTTATTTCCTCTTAAACAATACTAGTTGTCTGGCAGCCCTGCTGATCTGTTTGGTTGCAGTAGTGTCTGAATAACACCAGAAAGAAGCATGCAGCTAATCATGTCAGATCTGACAATGTTAGAAACACCTGATCTGCATTTGCTTGTTCAGGGTCTATGACTAAAATTATTAGAGGTAGAGGTAGAGGAACAGGAGGACAGTCAGGGAACTGGTTAAAAGTAAATAAATATGGCAGCCTCCATATCCTTCTCATTTCAGTTGTCCTTTAAAGCGTACCTGACACGACCCTTATGCCAGCATTTATACTTACTTGGGGCTTCCTCCTGCCCCATTGTCTTCATCGCCGTCCTCCCCAGTCGCTCGGATCGTTTACAATCTTCGCTGGTAAAAGGGCTCCAGTCGCAATAGTCAGGCTGCAGTATGCATGCGCAGCCCATTGGTGTTTGCACCCCCAAGACATGCGCACTGCAGTTAGATTGACACGACCGGAGAAGATTGTAAACCAATGGATCAGCTGGGGAGAACGGAGAGGGAGGAAATGGAATACGTGGGACTGGAGGAAGCTTTAGCGAAGTATAAATGCTGACATAGGGGTCATCCCAGGTTATCAAAAATGTTCAAAATTGAGCTACAAAAATGCAGGCGTACAAAAACTTACTTGCAACATGGTAACAGCATGTTTTTCTCCTGATTTGGTCCACAGTGGTGCCATTCCCAACTTTACTGCTATTAAACCAACTCTCTTCGCTCCTGTAAAACATCCAACGAATGACAGATTATAAATTATCTTTCCAATTTCCTAAACCACTTCATCTAAAAGCATCAACAACAATTATAGCAATACAGAGCATATCATCCATATGCTAGAAACTAAACGTCACTAAGGCCTTGTACCCAGCAAATGTGTTGCTGTGTACTTTTCAGCAACGCAAATAGCGTACAATACAAAACACAAATGGGGTAAGAGGCACCCAGGTATATATAAAATTGGTCTAAAAACAACTAGGTAACTTCATACATAAATGAAATGTATTATGCACTGGCAACACATTTCATGGGTGTAGCCCACTTCCTTGGGCCAAATTGTAGTGCAAACTGACAAACATAAGAGCAAGGAGAGCCTGAAATGAGGGATGTTGGGAGGAATGTTTTGATCTCACGTGGCTACACCACCATGAGTACCCTTTTCTTTCATAAGAGACCGACCGTATCCAGTGTACTCTGGACACCCGAGGAGTTGGGGTCGTGAATCTCTACCTGCTTGATGTGGTTGGTTCCTCTCTGAGAAACACACCTTTTTGAGTACCAGTTTTCATTTCTCATACATATTCCTTTTTGGTGACCTGTTGCGCTATTTGGGCTTCCCGTCTGTGCTTACCTTTTAAAGTGTACAGTAACCTCCTCTTCACGTAATATAAAAGGACATCAGAAACCTATATAACCCTGTGCACTCATGACACTCACATCAAGCTATTACACTAGCAGCATTAAAAACTAGGTGGCAAAATTATGTGACTGTAGAAAGGGGACGTTAGCTTCTAAAATGGATTACATGTAAAAGCATTGTGTACTAGACCCTTACACCAGCGATGAGGTCTCCCCGTTAACATTAATACAATACAATAATACAATACAATAACATTTCTATAGCGCTTTTCTCCCATAGGACTCAAAGCGCTTAGGCTCTCTAAGGGTTCCTACTCTGCCTATACCAGTCAGCACGCAAGCAAACACTTTATGCTCATAACCTGGGATTCCTGCTGGGGCCTGTCAGGTTCAACCATTCTAGATTAAAGGAATACTATTGATTGAAACTATTTTTTTTAATACTCTATATTAGTGTACACATTACCACTAGTGCTAGGGGCACTTTATTTATTCACCCAGGTCTCTCTGTCGCTATCCTTGCTTAAAAATTCATTTCTCACACAGCTCATAGTAGTTTGGGTCACCCTGAGCTGCTTGGTTACTCTGTCACACAACTCACAAATATATTTCACTGTGTCACTCACAGCATGCAGCAGACATGAGGAGAAATAGGCTGATCTGAGGTGGTAACAGGTAACTAAATGAGCTTTAATATTGCTGGAATATAACAAGCTATAACACTAGTCTGTGTTTACACTCAGACTGGCTGCCTGCTTGAGGTGATTCACTCCAGGCTGCATCCACTTTACAAGCTGCTGAGAGGGGCAGACCACTGTCTACAATTAGCATTATTAGTATCTTTATCAGTCAAGAGAAGCAAAGATAATAAACACACATTGCTAGAATCTTTAACCCCTTACCACCATATCAATAAGATTCTTTCAGCAAGGTGATAATTAAACTATAAACTGAGGAGTTGATAGCAACTCCCCTGCGCAGAGACATGGTCTAGCCTTCTGGGAGCCCTCAGTATTTAGATACATTTGGTATCCTACACTGACGCCAAAACTGACGGAGGATTTTACAGCTGAGAGGAACAGCTGTGTGAGGAATCAAATTGCTCCTAGTACTTGCCCTAATGTGTGCTACAACATACAGCATTTAAAAATAAATGCATACATCGATAGTATTCCTTTAAGCCACTAGTACACAATGCTATTTTGGAAACTAATTTCCTCTTCCTACAATCACATAATTTTGCAACCTATTTGTTTTTAAAGCTGCTACTGTTCCAGCTTGAAGTGAGTGTCATGAGTGCAGATGGTTAACGATAGTTTATATGTAAATTTGACCACTCCCCTCTGCACCCGCTATTAAAATCACAGTCCCTTAAGCAGGATCAGCATTGCCCCTCCTTTCTTGTATAAAGTGCATAACCTGTCTGATATTCAAACGAATGCACTGAGCAGCAGTTAGTTCTCAGAATGCACTGAACACATTTTTGTCAACACTCCAAGTGAATGGGATAAGCACTGTCACTGTCAGTGTGCATGTGCAAGAACAAATGTAATGAGGTCATTAAAGCAGAGCTTTTACAAGTATGCAATGGTGTTGGTGGTAGGGGCAAAGCAGTAAGATTGTACTGATACTGGCAGGAGAAGATGGCAATGCTAATGTGAGAGAGAACATCCTCAATAATACTTATAAGGAGGAGCATACCATACTTAATTTCATTATTTACTGTAATGCAAAACATCCACCCTTTCCCTCTCACACCAGATGTTTCTCCATCTAAACTTGAACTAGCCACAGATTGCAATGGTTATATAAAGTAAAATCTCACCATAGTAAACTCTGATATACTAAATCTCTGCATATAGTAAACTCAGTCCTCGGGTCCCTGCAAATGTGTCTGTATAAATATACAATGTATGACCTGATATAGAAAACTTCTGAGACAGTAAACTACTTTTCCTGGTCCCTTTAAGTTTAATATAAAGGCATTCTACTGTATAAGCTTTGTCATGTGGTGAGCTAAATTGAGCAGTAGTGTGGGACATATTATGTAAAAGATTGGACCCATTTAACAAGTTGATTAACCCTAAGGTTTGAATTGAGAGCTAAAAGCCCATTAACCCTTTACATCCCTCTTGTAACTAGCTGAAGCTATAAGGGTTTTGTCTGTTATACAAGGTCAGGTTACTAACCCCTTTTTATATTTTTCCCCCATTTATCATGTTGGCTATGAAAAGAACCACAAGAGCAGTAATTCACAATTATACAAACGTAGTACTTCCTTCTCATGCGGTTAATACACAATGAGTTTTTTGGGCAGATAGATGGCTCGATGGATAATTGCCGACAGGTCCAATCTGATTTCAATTATTTTTATGATCGATTTCCTCATAGAAGTGAATGGAAACTGATCAGAAAAATGATCAGAAAGTAAATCTGCCAAAAAAAAACTCATTGTGTATTCCCAGCATTAAGGTTCATATACACCTACCAACTATCTGTCCAACTATCTATCAAACTTGTCTGTTAAGCCCCATACAACTTTTGTTATGAAACAAGTTGAAACAACTAAAAAAAGTATTTTGCTATTGTTCAAACAGCTGATAAGGCTGATAAGAAGTCAATCCAACAGTTGGATTGACTTCTTATCAGTCGTATCAGCTTTTTGAACAATAGCAAAATACTTTTTTTTAGTTGTTTCAACTTGTTTCACAACAAAAGCTGTTTGACAATTGTGCTGCATAAAAGACCCCTGTTGAGAGTGTGAATGGGGCTTAACAGACAAGTTTGGCAGATAGTTGTACAGATAGTTGGTAGGTGTGTATGGACCTTTGAAGTGGGCCTAAAGTCTTCCACAACAGACAAGGAAAACACATATAATTCACTCTGTGTGTTTTTAAAGAGATTAGCCCGTCTAATTCCCCTTTATCTGTAAGTAATCAGCAAGTATAAATTAGGGCTGTCAGGTGTGCCACCATGCTGTGTCATTGTTCTGTGCCAAAATGTTAACACTGGAGGTTAACACTTTCTGTGCTCCCAGGATACCAGGACTGCAGGGTTTTGTTCTTTAAGATTTCTTTTTAAGTTATAAAAAAGAAATGTTTTCTTTAACCTTCTTGCCGGTCCAATTCCCGCCGGCAAGGAGGCAGCGCAGCACTTTTAAAATTTTTTTTTTCAAATCATGTAGCGAGCCCAGGGCTCGCTACATGATAGCCGCTGGGCGGCGGCATCCCCCCACCCACTCCGATCGCCTCCGCCGATCAGAGTAAGCAGGAAATCCCGTTCGCGGCGGCGAACGCGTACCACACGCAGCTAGCAAAGTGCTAGCTGCGTGTAGGAAAATAAAATTATGCAAATCGGCCCAGCGCGGCCTGAGAAATCCTCCTGCGCAGGTTACCCCGAGCTGAGCTCGGGATAATCGGCAAGGAGGTTAAAGCAACCCTAAGCGTGACATAAAAATGAAATTTGGACCTTGCATGGTTCAGTCTTAAAGAACCGCACATGCGCAGGATTCTGGCGTAATGACGCACAGGGTGTGAGGCGGGGGCACGCACAGGCGACTTTAACGGGCAAAGTAGCTGGATTACTGGAGCTTGGACCAGGATCACCGAAGGAACAAGGAGGAAGGCGGGGGACCTTGCATGCTATGGGGGCTAGAGGAAGCCCTCAGTTAAGTCCAAATTTCATTTTTATGTTGCGCTCAACGCTCAGGGTCTCTTTAAGGGCTTATTCCCACCTGGAGCGATGGACGTTAACTGGGTGGCAAGCCATGTTACAGATAGGCAGCATTTCTCAGTGCAGCTCGCATTCAGGGAAACGCTGCTAATCTGTATATTGTGGAAACGGGCCCTAAAAGGTTTTTATGCTGTTGCTTATCTTTTCGAGCAGAAAGGAAGTTCTGAGTTCAGGTCCCCTTCAAAACAGAGAGGCTGGCTACAAGAAGCTGAAGAATTTAGGTTAGTTGGTTGTTATTTATGTAACACACAAAACAACTCTATGCTAGACAAAAGCAGCAAAATTCAAACTGAAGATAAGATCTTGCATATACAGTATTCTGTTTGTACTGTAGACAAATGAAAGACTTTGTAGCAATGAAATATTATCCCAAGAATGCTATGAAGATAGAGTAGCCATGTCTTGTAATGCTTTAGCAATTCCAACAGATGCATCATAGTTATCACTCTTATGAATGATTGACAGTACACAATTATCCCCCAGGGAAGACAGATTGAAAAGATTTAACTTATAGCTATTTAACCACCTAACCCAGGGCCATTTTTAGGCAAAGGCATTCCAGGCCATTGGTCCTGGGGGGTGCCATGTCCCTGATTAATCCAGACCCTGGAACTAAGCCCCACCTCCACAGGTGTTTGTGCCTCCTTCTGTCCCGTTGTGCCTGCTTCTGCCCCCTTGTGCCTCCTTCACTCCCCGTGCCACTTCTGCCCTCCTGTGTGTCCCTCTTTCCCTCCTTCTGTTCTCCTTTTGTGACTCCTTCAGTCCCCGTGTGTCCCTCTGTGCCCTCCTCTATCTGTCCTTCTGTCCCTTTGTGCCACCTCTGCCCCCCTTTATACTCTTATGGCATACATACAGTATTTAAAAAGCTGAGTGCCTAAGGTAACAATTTATGTCTTTTCTTTTCAATTCTGTTACTTTCGGTTTTTATTACAAGTGTTTTATTTTAGTACAGAGTATAGGAAAAGAAAACTATTTTATTGCTTTTGATTCAGTTTGTCACTAAAAATAATTCACGACATAGGCCTCAGCCCTAAAGCCCCGTCTACACGGGGAGATGTGGAGGCGTTCCGGCGGCTCGAGGATCGCCTCTTCCGCATCCCCGCGCGTACCCGCTCACCATGCGTGTGTCGTATTCGATCCCCCGATTGTCCCCGCCCGGCGCCGCTTATCTTCTGCTCGATTCCCTGCCATTGTCCCCTCGTGGGGAACGAGCAGGGAGTCGGCGGCTCACAGATCAGACCTGTCGGAACTTATAAGGAACATTGCCGCCACATCTCCCCGTGTAGACGGGGCTTAAAACAACCCACATTCTACTCTCTTGCTTGTCACAATTAAAATGATACAACATATACCTAATCAGACAGCTTTTTGGGCACACAGCAGATTGTTAACCACTAGTAGCACCAATGGGTTTTTCAAGGCCAGTTTTCACCAAATGTAACAATGTCATTCTTTCTTTTCAGAACATTGGATAAAAGTGATAAATGTCACTATTCTGAAAACTAGACAGCCAGGCCTACTCAGATAGTGTTATTTTGTTACATTTGTATTTTTGCTAAATTTTAACCGTAACTTTGAAAATTGTATTTTTTACGGTTTTTAAACAGATACATAAAAGATAAAATGACCCATGCTTTTGAAATAAGCATGAGGAGGCAGTCAACAGAAGCAAACCTAAGGACCCATTCGCACTAGAAATCACACATAAAGCTACAAAAAAACTGCCAGTCAGTCCCCATTTTAGTGTAAAAAAACACTACATGTAATGCAACACAATGTAATACAATTAGACTTCTGTTTCTGCCAACCGGTAGTTTGGGTCATTCTTCCTGATCAGAAGTATTTCAGTCTAACAACCTCCTGAACTCGCTGGACTGAACTACCTAGCATAACTCGATGTCAAATCTGGACACGGTTTACTGAATTCTAATCCTACTTTGCACTCCAGTTTTGTATTTACGTTTGCACTATTGATTTGCACTCCTGTTCCTGCATGTTCTGTTATTTTGTACTTCCTGTGTCTACTATGAGCAATTGTAATGTGCCAAACCCAATTCCGGGCACGACCCAGTCGTGCTTGGTGAATAAAATTCTTTCTGTTTCCGATAAGATTGAAAGGTTGTAAATTTCCCAAAAAGTGTGGGATTAGATTGGAATAGATGGGAGGAGCAGATTGTCAATTATGTAAGTTTTAATTATGTAAGTGGTAAATTCTTCTGTAGTCCTATGATGGACCACTGCATATAGCAAGCATTTAGTCAATCACTGATGCTACCTTCAGCCAGCTAGCGATGACACAAACATGGGAATGGGTGATTGTTGCCTGCAGGAACCAACCCTGTGGGAACAGGCCAGTTGTTCTGGGTTTTTTTGTTTTTTTTAATCTTAAAACTGTTCACATTCAGGTCACTATGCAAAGATTGGCACACAACAAGGTAGGCTGCTTTCACCACATAGTAACTAAAATATACTGAGACAGAGAAAACCATCTACAAATAATGTTATGCAATTGAAGCCACTGATGACATTGTATAAGCCCCATGTATACGCATCTTTTGTGTCCCCGCAATTTTCATTTGGAGACCATTCAAATAAACCTACCAGGCTGCCAAGGTTTAATGGGCCAAGGCTCATCTTTAAGAGGGTTAAGCTTGCTAGCAGTCATAGCAGCATAATCCGATCCCGCCAATTGTTTTAAGTAGTCTTTGTTTTCTTCTGTGAGGTGTTCGTCCCACCAGGTGGCAGAGTGCTTGTCCCGGACCAACAGAACAGTGGACATACGGCTGTCGATAAATAAAACAAAAAAGATGTTTATTTTTACATCTGTAGTGACAATTATTTCTTGGAAGCCCTCTATAAAAAAAACAAAACAAAAAAAAAAAAAAAAAGAATCCCCAATTGTTTCTAAAATAACTGACAAAAGTAAAAAAATCATGGTTTATTACATATTTAACAGAAATCAGACTTTGCTAGTTTGATTCAAAAGGATATTACACATAACACAAAATAACATGAAGGAAAAAAGGCATTGACAAATGTTGGAACTCTTAACCTAATACAGTAGAATCTCGTTATAGTAAAATCTGATACAGTAAACCTCTGGCTATAGTATACTAAGTAAGAATATACAATGTATGGCCAAAACTGATATAGTAAACTACTTTTCCTGATCCCTTGGAGTTTACTATAAAAGGGATTATACTGTATTTCGTTTGACAACATTTAAAGGCAATCACTGCAAACAAGTGATTCTTGAAGCCTACAAATGAGACGTCTTACAATTGCCTGCATCTGCCGGAGGAGCCGGTTATAGGCTCCATCAGCAGTGTGGAGGAGACGCAACCAAATGCTGGAAGCGCAGAGAGCCTGGGACATAGAGTAACAGCAGAATCAAGGCGAAGATAGTCCCTGAAGGTGGTGAGAGCCCTCTCGGGCGACCTGGTTAGCCACAAGACTGCTTTGTTAGCAAGCATTACTTATCACTGTTGTGGAGGACTTTGCAATTGTGCACAAGATATAGTACCTGGCATAGTGGGCAGGACAATTCAGGGAATTGCACATGCACTTTGGAAATACTTATATGAATGAAGGAGGACAAGTAGCATTTTTGCACTATTAAACTACCGGGAGTATTCAGGGACATCCATGTGTGTGCGAGTGTATGTGGGTGAGATTGGCGCAGCCGGCTGTGTATGCTTAGGCCACAATACATCACGAAGAGTACTTACTTTTAGAGGTGATAAAGTTTACATTGTCATTGAAAGACACCTGTGGGATTTGTGCAATTTAATAAGACATCTGCCCCTGCCAACAGGTAGTTTGGCTAATGCTTCCTGAGCACACTGCTCCAGCTGTGTCAGTACAAAAATCTTCTGACTCTAAAAATAAAAAAAAAAGACAAAGACAAACACTTATATAGCGCTTTTCTTCTGGCGGACTCAAAGCACCAGAGCTGCAGCCGCTAGGACGCGCTCTATAGGCAGTAGCAGCGTTAGGGAGACTTGCCTAAGGTCTTCTACTAAATAGGTGCTGGCTTACTGAACAGGCAGAGCCGAGATTTAAACCCTGGTCTCCCATGTCAGAGGCAGAGCCCTTAACCATTACACTATCCAGCCACTCTAGCTCCTCAGTTTATGATTCTACTGACTCTAACTTCTCTAATTTACATATAGCAATCCCATTCATTGAAAATATGTAACATAAAGGCATTTAATCACTGCCTCAGCTAGCCCTTGGTAGGAGTACATGTAGAGAGTGCAGATAGGAACAAAAAACATTGACCGGGCCCCTAGGCAATCCAACTCTGGGTACATGCAAGAGTGATGTGCAGGTACTCTGCAGGAAAATAAGGGAATTCTTCCTTTATTACACATTCTTTATGCACAATGTGAACCAGGTTTACAGGTTACAATTAGGTGCTCTGGTGCCTTTAATACTGCAATCCAAACAGCAGCTGTGATGCAAAATCTGCCTTGCCGAGCTGAAAAACACAATGCAATACAATGGGAGGGAAAAAGGAAAAAAAAAAAAAAAAAAAAAAAAAAAAAAAAAAAACATCCCAATCCATATAAGGGATAAGACAGTTCACTTACATCAAAGACAACATAAGAGGTAAGCGAACTCTCTTTTCCTTTATACGGATGGTTACCACAGCAGAGTCCCCAGTATCCGGCACTGGTAAATCTGATCCAATACTGCAATTCTAAACCAATAAGGTTTTTGCATTTTTATAGTTCAGTGAGTGGCGGTAGCTTTTGAGGTTTGGATTCAGCCACAAAATACTCACCAAGCCTCCAGCGACATCCTGCAGCTCCTAGGTTGGATGCTGAGCTGATAGCCAGCAGATTCAGGATGCTTGCAGTTACAGATAAGCTTGTTATACAGCGGATTGATGGTGTCCCAAGGACATGTTGAGTCGTGATTATCTTGAGTCAGTAGCCGAGCAGTTATATGGTTCATGGATTCAGTTTGGCTCCAGCTGGAGTCTGCTATGTGACTATAATTTGGACTTCAGGCATTTTGGCATTTCCCTCTCCCCAGTCTTCCTCCAGACTCTGGCACCTTGATTTCCGAATGACATGCAAAAGTTGCTTTCATCCGAAAAAAGTACTTTGGACCACTGAGCAACAGTCCAGTGCTGCTTCTCTGTAGCTCAGGTCAGGTGCTTCAGCCGCTGTTTCTGGTTCAAAAGTGGCTTGACCTAGGGAATGCGGCACCTGTAGCCCATTTCCTGCACACGCCTGTACACGGCGGCTCTGGATGTTTCTACTCCAGACTCAGTCCACTGCTTCCGCAGGTCCCCCAAGGTCTGAAATCGGTCCTTCTCCACAATCTTCCTCAGGGTCCGGTCACCTCTTCTCGTTGTGCAGCGTTTTCTGCCACACTTTTTCCTTCCCACAGACTTCCCACTGAGGTGCCTTGATACAGCACTCTGGGAACAGCCTATTCGTTCAGAAATTTCTTTCTGTGTCTTACCCTCTATCTTGAGCGTGTCAATGATGGCCTTCTGGACAGTAGTCAGGTCAGCAGTCTTACCCATGATTTCGGTTTTGAGTCATGAACCAGGCTGGGAGTTTTTAAAAGCCTCAGGAATCTTTTGCAGGTGTTTAGAGTTAATTAGTTGATCCAGATGATTAGGTTAATAGCTCGTTTAGCGAACCTTTTCATGATATGCTAATTTTTTGAGATAGGAGTTTTGGGTTTTCATGAGCTGTATGCCAAAAGCATCAATATTAAAACAATAAAAGGCTTGAACTACTTCAGTTGTGTGTAATGAATGTAAAATATATGAAAGTCTAATGTTTATCAGTACATTACAGAACATAATGAACTTTATCACACTATGCTAATTTTCTGAAAAGGATAGATAGAGCTAAAGAATATATATATATATATATATATATATATATATATATATATATATATATATATATATATATATATATATACACACACACACACACTTATATACTACCTAATGAAAGGCAAGTGTCCCTGCGTGCTGTCCCTGTGTCAGTGCTTTTGTGCTACTGCGCATGTCCTGCACTGACACCCGTTAGGACAGAATGCAGAACGGATCAGGGGGCGGGCCGGGCAGGTGCGCGGCAGTGACAGACCTAGAGCCCGTTTTTTAAACGGGCTTAGGTCAGTAGTGTATTATACAGGGCTGTGGAGTCGGAGTTGGAGCAATTTTGGGCACCCGGAGTCGGAGTTGGAGTCGTTGATTTCATAAACTGAGGAGTTGGAGTCGGATGAATTTTGTACAAAATGCACAGCCCTGTTAAGTATTAGGCTAAGGAGTCAGAGTCGAGGAGTTGGAGCCATTTTTGGTACCCGGAGACGGAGTCATGGTTTCATAAACTGAGGAGTTGGAGTCGGAAGATTTTTGTCCCGACTCCACAGCCCTGGTATTATGTAGATCTATATCTATACAGTGGTTTGCAAAAGTATTCAGCCCCCTTGAAGTTTTCCACATTTTGTCATATTACTGCCACAAACATGAATCAATTTTATTGGAATTCCACGTGAAAGACCAATACAAAGTGGTGTACATGTGAGAAGTGGAAAAAAAAAATCATACATCATTCCAAACATTTTTTTTTACAAATAACTGCAAAGTGGGGTGTGCATAATTATTCAGCCCCCTTTGGTCTGAGTGCAGTCAGTTGCCCATATACATTGCCTGATGAGTGCTAATGACTATATAGAGTGCACCTGTGTGTAATCTAATGTCAGTACAAATACAGCTGCTCTGTGACAGCCACAGAGGTTGTCTAAGAGAATAATGGGAGCAACACCACCACGAAGTCCAAAGAGCACACCAGACAGGTCAGGGATAAAGTTATTAAAAAATTTAAAGCAGGCTTTGGCTACAAAAAGATTTCCAAAGCCTTGGACATCCCATGGAGCACTGTTCAAGCGATCATTTAGAAATGGAAGGGAGTATGGCACAACTGTAAACGTACCAAGACAAGGCCGTCCACCTAAACTCACAGGCTGAACAAGGAGAGCGCTGATCAGAAATGCAGTCAAGAGGCCCATGGTGACTCTGGATGAGCTGCAGAGATCTACAGCTCAGGTGGGGAATCTGTCCATAGGACAACTATTAGTCGTGCAATGCACAAAGTTGACCTTTATGGAAGAGTAGCAAGAAGAAAGCCATTGTTAACAGAAAAGCATAAGAAGTCCCGTTTGCAGTTTGCCACGAGCCATGTGGGGGACACAGCAAACATGTGGAAGAAGGTGCTCTGGTCAGATGAGACCAAAAATTGAACTTTTTGGCCAAAATGTGAAACGCTATGTGTGGTGGAAAACTAACACTACACATGACTCTGAACACACCATCCCCACTGTCAAATATGGTGGTGGCAGCATCATGCTCTGGGGGTGCTTCTCTTCAGCAGGGACAGGGAAGCTGGTCAGAGTTGATGGGAAGATGGATGGAGCCAAATACAGGGCAATTTTGGAAGAAAACCTCTTGGAATCTGCAAAAGACTTGAGACTGGGGCAGAGGTTCATCTTCCAGCAGGACAACGACCCTAAACATAAAGCCAGGGCAACAATGGAATGGTTTAAAACAAAAACATATCCATATGTTAGAATGGCCCAGTCAAAGTTCAGATCTAAATCCAATCGAGAATCTGTGGCAAGATCTGAAAACTGCTGTTCACAAACTCTGTCCATCTAATCTGACTGAGCTGGAGCTGTTTTGCAAAGAAGAATGGGCAAGGATTTCAGTTTCTAAATGTGCAAAGCTGGTAGAGACATACCCTAAAATACTGGCAGCTGTAATTGCAGCAAAAGGTGGTTCTACAAAGTATTGACTAATTGAATAATTACGCACACCCCACTTTGCAGTTAATGATTTGTAAAAAAAATGTTTGGAATCATGTATGATTTTCGTTCCACTTCTCACATGTACACCACTTTGTATTGGTCTTTCATGCAGGGCTGTGGAGTCGGAGTCGTGGAGTCGGGCAATTTTGGGTGCCTGGAGTCGGAGTCGGGAAAAAATGCACCGACTCCGACTCCTAATGAATTTGTAACTGTAATTAAAATAGAAAATATGATAAAATGTTCTATTTCTCAGATAATAGTCATTAAAAATAATGTATATATACACAGTATATATACAGTAATAGCTGTGCTTAGTCCACAAAAATGAAATAAACCAATCAAAATTAGTTACTTGTGCTGCTTCAATAAAGCAGTCACCGTATTTTTAAGGTACATATCTGATTGTGTGACTGTATATATGATGTGTACACAGGAATCTCTTATATATACTAAATAACATCTATGCTGTAAGAATAAAGCCTGATGTGTAGCTGTGTCACTAATAGAGATGGTCAATGAGATGGAAATAATTCTGCATTGATGCTGATTTAAATTCATCTGTCTCAGGTTTACTTTGTTACACAGTAGTACTATACATATGCACTCCCCACAGAGCTGCAGGGAATCCACTGAGAATGCTGTGCACATTGAACACAGAGGTGTTGTCTGTTTACAATCTCCTCATTCCCCTGCAGAGTACCTGCACATCATTCTTACATGTACCCACACTTACATTGCCTAGGTCCTGATAGATGTTCTTTGTTCCGGTTTGTACCTTTTACAAGTACTCTTACCAAGGACTAGTTTTAGTCTAAAGGGAATAAATATAGTAGTCTACATATCCTTCTCACTTCAGTTGTCTTGTAAAATTCCTAAGCTTTGGCAGTTAAGAGACAAATTTCATGTTACATACTTTTAATCAAAAAAATTGTAATATGCAAATTAGAGGAGTCGGAGTCGAGGAGTCGGAGGAATCCTAAACTGAGGAGTCGGAGTCGGTGGATTTTTGGACCGACTCCACAGCCCTGCTTTCATGTGGCATTCCAATAAAATTGATTCATGATTGTGGCAGTAATGTGACAAAATGTGGAAAACTTCAAGGGGGCCGAATACTTTTGCAAGCCACTGTATCTATTTATCTATCTATCTCTCTCTCTATCTATCTACATACACAGATTTTAGCCTGTTTCATAACGGGCGCTAGGAATCAGGCCTCTCAGCCCACCCACATGCTCGCAGCCCTGTACACTCCACTGACACGGATGCACACCCCAGTGGTTATATCTAGGATATACTAGCAATGAAAAAAAGAGTTGGCTCTTGGGTGCATGAAAAATTACAAAACCCTTTATTAACTAGAAAACACCTATACAAAACATTAGTAACATCATAATAGAAAATTTAAGAACATTTCTAATACAAACACCCCCGAGGTCCACCCCCAGGAAAATTAATGAGGCTGCAGTCCTCAAAAAATCCCCATGAAACCTCGCCAAACAACTTCTTCCAGAGGCATGAGTTCAGGTAACTATGGCAATGGTGTATCCAAAAGATACTAATTGGTATGCACATCAAAAATTGCCGGACATCTATTGGTGAATAGTCCCGGAGAAATAGAGAACACTGGAAAGTATGGCTGCTTGGCCTAGGGGGAACACTGAAGTCAGCCGACCTACAGTATGAACTCAGTGCTTGTCAGGCGTCCATGTCACTTAGACAGAGAGGGCATTCCAATACAGCGGCAGTAGATAGAATGATAGCGCATGCACAAGCTAGCAAGGAATCTTAAATATCCCCCAATCGCAGGGACATATGGCATGGAAAGGCTCTTGATGCAAAGCAAACAGTAGAGTGGAGCAGCAGCAAGCAGATGCAATCATTTGGTTGAAGCAGCAGTTGGTAAATTGATGGCATAAAAGCTTGAACTTGCACAGTCTTAGATGTCCCCAAATCGCAGGGAATTTATAAATAAAGTTTATAGATTTAATCATTTCCCATTTAAACCCATTTTTCCCACATCTGAGCTGTTTTTGACACATTATATCTAGGATAGCTGCTGGGATCTCTGTTTTTTTCTCCTTTTCTGCGACTCAGCAAGTGCAGAGATTGGCTGCAATGAGGTAGCCATGGTCCTGCTCCTGAGATCATTGGCTTCAGTACCAGTTAAGATTGGCTGCAGGTCATCTGAAGGCTGTCATAGCTACTTACAAACACACACACTGCCGACAGGGCTGTGGAGTCGGAGTTGGAGCAATTTTGGGCACCCGGAGTCGGAGTCGTTGATTTCATAAACTGAGGAGTTGGAGTCGGGAGTCGGATGATTTTTGTACAAAATCCACAGCCCTGTTAAGTATTAGACTAAGGAGTCGGAGTCATTTTGGGTACCCGGAGTCGGAGTTGGGGTTTCATAAACTGAGGAGTCGGAAAATGTTTGTACCGACTCCACAGCCCTGACTGCCGCAGTATAAGTATAAGAGAACAAGCGACTGGGCATCTCCAGTTAAAACGCCAATTTATTAGAAAATATATAAAACATATTGACAAATACAAAAAAGGCAGTCCACAGGTCCTGATGAAGCATCCCCTACGTGGGTGCGAAACAGCTGTGCTGTAAACCTCTCTCCACTGTGGACTGTCTTTTTGTATTTGTCAATATGTTTTATATATTTTCTAATAAATTGGCATTTTAACTGGAGGTGCCCAGCTGCTTGCTCTCTTGTACTTATACCGACGGGTCTTATTTGGACTTAGAGCACTCCGATGAGCAAGCTTAGTGGATCCTGTGCACCACTTTTTTGTTTGCATCACACACACTGCCGCAGAGTGAGTGATCTGGACACAGGGGGACATTGGAAGAACAAAGGAAAACACAGGAAGGACAGAGGGGGAGACAATTTTTTTTTCATCAAACAATTATTATACACGTGAGTGATTTTGAAAATGGGGCATGTTAAGTGAAGTATCATAAAAGGGTTAAACATCCCGCCCCCATGCAATGAACGATGACTCAAGATGACATAATGAAGTACTGTTTGTTATAAGTTCACAGATGTGTGCATATGTGTTACATATATGTCAAGTACTTAAAGTTGAAAGCGGTGGGCACATCCAGTAGTAAAAAAAGCCTTTATTTGAAAAAGTTTAAAAAATTGTATGCAAAAAATACAACAGCTACAGTTTGCAGGGAGAGCGAGAGGGGGACAAGCATGCACAAGACAGGTCGACAGCTGTTTCGCACTCCTCTAACGAGTGCTTCCTCAGGGTCCTGAGGAAGCGCTCGTTAGAGGAGTGCGAAACAGCTGACGACCTGTCTTGTGCATGCTTGTCCCCCTCTCGCTCTCCCTGCAAACTGTAGCTGTTGTATTTTTTGCATACAATTTTAAACTTTTTCAAATAAATGTTTTTTTTACTACTGGATGTGCCCACTGCTTTCAACTTTAAGTACTTGGCTAGTGGAACTGATATTGGTCTGGAGCACTCCGGAGAGGCCCAGTGAAACAATCCTGTGCACCTGAATTTCTCTATATGTTTTTGTGTTACATATATGTTTATATCATTTTTGCTTGTTTACATATATTTCCACAAATCATTTCCTTGTTTCTACAGGAAAAAGCGACGGAACAAAACATTTCCTGAAATCTACCAACACATTGTTTAGTCAACAACATGGATCCATCAATATCAGCATACTCGAGTGATCCAGGTCGGCCTGTACTACGCCTGCGCGAGCGGCACTGTCAATCACCGCCACGTGGGCCGGAGCGGACTGCGCAGGCGCAGGACTACTAGATATGTCAGAATGTAAATCAGGGAGAAAAAAGATTCAACAATGGGCAAACACTGACTAAATCATTCATACATAATTATTGTGAAATAAAGCACTTTTTTATTACATTATTTTCACTGGAGTTCCTCTTTAACCACTTCCCGACCGCCTAACGCACAGGGGCGGCCGGGAAGTGGAGCCTGCAAGGACCAGCTCACCCACAGAGGCGGCGGTCCTTGTAAGGGCATGGGCGGAGCGATCGCGTCATCCGTGACGCGATCCTCCGCCAGCGCCTGTCTCCGCTCACCCGCCGCAACATCCCGCCGGCCATACGGAAGCGCCGGCGGGATGTTAACCCGACGATCGCCGCATACAAAGTGTATAATACACTTTGTAATGTTTACAAAGTGTATTATACAGGCTGCCTCCTGCCCTGGTGGTCCCAGTGTCCGAGGGACCACCAGGGCAGGCTGCAGCCACCCTATGTCGCACCCAAGCACACTGATTTCTCACCCCCCTGCCCCAGATCGCCCACAGCACCCCTCAGACCCCCCTGCCCACCCCCCAGACCCCTGTTTGCACCCAATCACCCCCCTAATCACCAATCAATCACTCCCTGTCACTATCTATCAACGCTATTTTTTTTTACCCCCCCCCCCTGCCCCCTGCCCCTTCCTGATCACCCCCCCACCCCTCAGAATCAGACCCTAATCTGCCCCTTGCGGGCACCCAATCACCCGCCTACACGCTCAGATTGCCCTCAGACCACCCCTTATCAATTCGCCAGGGCATTATTTACATCTGTCCTTCCCTGTAATAACCCACTGTCAATCACCTGTCAATCACCCATCAATCACCCCCTGTCACTGCCACCCATCAATCACCCCCTGTCACTGCCACCCATCAATCAGCCCCTAACCTGCCCCTTGCGGGCAATCTTATCACCCACCCATACCCTCAGAACGCCCTCAGACCCCAGCCCTGATCACTTCGCCAGTGCATTGCTTGCATCTATTCCCCCCTCTAATCACACCTTGCGACACCCATCAATCACCTCCTGTCACACTCTAGCACACCTACCCATCAGATCAGGCCCTAATTTGCCCCGTGTGGGCTCCTGATCACTTGGCCAAACCCTTAGATCCCCCTCAGACCCCCTTCCGATCACCTCCCCAGTGCATTGATTGCATCTATTTTCCCCTCTAACCACCCCCTGAGACACCCATCAACCACCTCCTGTCACCCCCTAGCACTCCTATCCATCAGATCAGGCCCAATACAACCTGTCATCTAAAAGGCCACCCTGCTTATGACCGGTTCCACAAAATTCGCCCCCTCATAGACCACCTGTCATCAAAATTTTCAGTTGCTTATACCCCTGAACAGTCATTTTGAGACATTTGGTTTCCAGACTACTCACGGTTTTGGGCCCGTAAAATGCCAGGGCGGTATAGGAACCCCACAAGTGACCCCATTTTAGAAAAAAAGACACCCCAAGGTATTCTGTTAGGTGTATGACGAGTTCATAGAAGATTTTATTTTTTGTCAAAAGTTAGCTTTTATTGTTCTTTTTCACAAAGTGTCATTTTTCACTAAGGAGTAATCTACAAAACAAATGCCTCAAAATGACCTGTGAATAGGACGTTGGGCCCCTTAGCGCACCTAGGCTGCAAAAAATTGTCACACATGTGGAATCGCCGTACTCAGGAGAAGTAGTATAATGTGTTTTGGGGTGTATTTTTACACATACCCATGCTGGGTGGGAGAAATCTCTCTTAGGTGCGCTAAGGGGCCCAAAGTCCAATGAGTACCTTTAGGATTTCACAGGTCATTTTTGTTTCAAGACTACTTCTCATGGTTTAGGGCTCCTAAAATGCCAGGGCAGTATAGGAACCCCACAAATGACCCCATTTTAGAAAGAAGACACCCCAAGGTATTCTGTTAGGACTATGGTGAGTTCATAGAAGATTTTATTTTTTGTCACAAGTTAGCGGAAAGTGACACTTTGTGAAAAAAAACAATACAAATCAATTTCCGCTAACTTTTGACAAAAAATAAAATCTTCTATGAACTCACCATACTCCTAACGGAATACCTTGGGGTGTCTTCTTTCTAAAATGGGGTCATTTGCAGGGTTCCTATACTGCCCTGGCATTTTAGGGGCTCTAAACCGTGAGTAGTAGTCTGGAAATCAAATTCCGCAAGATGACCTGTGAAATCCTAAAGGTACTCATTGGACTTTGGGCCCCTTAGCACAGTTAGGGTGCAAAAAAGTGCCACACATGTGGTATCGCCGTACTCGGGAGAAGTACTACAATGTGTTTTGGGGTGTATTTTTACACATACCCATGCTAGGTGGGAGAAATCTCTCTGTAAACGGACAATTGTGTGTAAAAAAAATCCAAAAATTGTCATTTACAGAGATATTTCTCCCACCCAGCATGGGTATGTGTGAAAATACACCTCAAAACACATTGTACTACTTCTCCTGAGTACGGCAATACCACATGTGTGGCACTTTTTTGCAGCCTAACTGCGCTAAGGGGTCCAAAGTCCAATGAGCACCTTTAGGCTTTACAGGGGTGCTTACAATTAGGCACCCCCAAAATGCCAGGACAGTAAACACACCCCACAAATGACCCCATTTTGGAAAGTAGACACTTCAAGGTATTCAGAGAGGGGCATGGTGAGTCCGTGGCAGATTTCATTTTTTTTTTGTCGCAAGTTAGAAGAAATGGAAACTTTTTTTTTTTGTCACAAAGTGTCATTTTCCGCTTACTTGTAACAAAAAATAATATCTTCTATGAACTCACTATGCCTCTCAGTGAATACTTTGGGATGTCTTCTTTCCAAAATGGGGTCATTTGGGGGGTATTTATACTATCCTGGAATTCTAGCCCCTCATGAAACATGACAGGGGGTCAGAAAAGTCATAGATGCTTGAAAATGGGAAATTTCACTTTTTGCACCATAGTTTGTAAATGCTATAACTTTTACCCAAACCAATAAATATAGGCTGAATGGGTTTTTTTCTTCAAAAACATGTTTGTCCACATTTTTCGCGCTGCATGTATACAGAAATTTTACTTTATTTGAAAAATGTCAGCACAGAAAGTTAAAAAAATCATTTTTTTTTTGCCAAAATTCATGTCTTTTTTGATGAATATAATAAAAAGTAAAAATCGCAGCAGCAATCAAATAGCACCAAAAGAAAGCTTTATTAGTGACAAGAAAAGGAGCCAAAATTCATTTAGGTGGTAGGTTGTATGAGCGAGCAATAAACCGTGAAAGCTGCAGTGGTCTGAATGGAAAAAAAAGTGCCTGGTCCTTAAGGGGGTTAAAGCCCAGGGTCCTCAAGTGGTTAAACTGTGGTCAGAACCTGTCTCTGTAGTCATAATACAGACTAGTGATGTTGGATTCAGACTTCTCAGTTATCTAAGGCTGCATACACACATCCAGTTTTGATTGGCCAATCCCTAGGCAATTTTACGACCTCCATGTAGTATGAGAGCCAAAATATTTTGAATAATATGAAAAGATTGTGTAGGTAATCTCTCACATTACACGAAGTGGTATGGTTGGCCAATCAAAAATGGATGTGTGTACAACAATGAGCTCAGTTGAAAGTTTACATGGAGCTAATGAGATGCAGCAGGTGATACCTGACAGCTATTAGGAAGTTTTGAAATGGTACCATTTACTGACTAACTTAATCTGCCGGGTTCTGAATGTTTTGTCCCATTCAAAGTCTTGGTTTTTCTCTAGTGAATGCTATCTCCTATAGGGCAAATGTTGCTCCAAACTCAGAAACTGTGCTCATCCCTAGTTCTAGCTAGAGGCTACACATGGATATACACAGTACAGTACAGGGTGACCTGGAACAAACTTTGGGGAACCATGCAGAGCTAGAGTGAAGTGGAAGGTTGCTATAGTGTATCTGCCATAGCTCTGCTTCCCCAGATGTGTGATATGCATAGTGCGGTGTATGGATCTCACCTGTCAGTCAGAACACAGCCCCGAGCACTGCCCAGCAACCTCCTGACCAGCACCTTCGCCATTACCGCCCGAAAAACAGTGCAACGCTTCTCTCCACAGTGACACCAACAAAACTCGTCCTCTGCAAAAGCATGAGAATGTCACTAGCCGCTTCCTGTCCGTTCTGTACGGACTCCGTGCAAAAACTGTGTGAGAAAGAAGAGTTCCGTCTGAGCAGCAAAGACGGTGCAAGTGGGAAGGTTGTTCCTGAGTTGCTCCATTTGTATTCATAGCGTAGTAGGGACAGGAAACATTCTGTGTGTGCCAATGTGGCAGCATTTTCTTCATGGGCTTTGTGTCTGAAGCATAACTGTGTGTATAAGATGCTGGCGCTATATAAATCAGGAATAATAGTGATCAGAAGAATTGACAATAGCATGTTGTATGTGTCACGTTTTATATGGAGCTAAGCAATGTATACATTTTTGGTCTATAAGTATGATTGTTCTCTGTGAATGTCTGTCTTTTTCCCTGTAGTTATGAAAAACAAAATGTATTGTTTAAAAAAGTGATACCTTTTAATGGCGAACTGAAAACAAGTTTCGGAAAAGTTTTTGGTGAGCTAGTCTCCTTTGGACTTGTTTTAAGAAAGGTTTGTTTTTTAGTTATTAAAATGTATGTGGGTGTGTGTATTTTACAGTATATTTTACAGTTGTATAATCTATATCGGATTATGCCTGCATTGTAACGTTCTAAAAGCTCTTTTCACACTTTTAACTATCTTAATGCAATTATTCTTCAAAAGCAACAGATTAGTCACATTGCACGTTAACAGTGTGATGTGACAATACAGCGAGGCCAAGTGTACTGCCAAGTGCAACCACTGTATATTCAGACGGAACACATCATACCGTGATTAATGTGATAGCCCCATTGGACTATCGTTGCATTTGCATGGTGGTGCGCTGATTCTGTCCATTCCGACACAACAAAGTGTGAAAGGACCCTTAACCAAGTGTAAAGCTAGCCATACATCTAACGTTTCGCTGTACGATCGAATTCTATCATTTTATAAAATCGAGTGTGTTCCAGAATTCCCAATCAATGAAAAGTGGCTAATTTTAAATCGAATTGACCAGCTTAGTCGATCGAGCAGGATGCAAGATATCTGTTGATCGCACAGGGATCAGCTACGGTTCATGTCATTCGATCGACTCTGAATTGATTTTTGTATTCAGAGCATGGAGACACAATATCAGATTAGTCAAATTAAATGTGAAGGTGAATAACATAGGATATCGTTTGTAGCGTGTCGACTTTCGATCAATCATAGTGAAGTTGATTCCTTAATAAAGTCGATTGCTTTGTCGATTGAATCATAATCGCTAGATGAATGGCTAGCTTAATTTAAACAAGCCCACAATCTATTAACTTCTATTGCCATACCATAATCTGAGATCAGTTTACGATAAAAAAAAAACAATTAGCTTGTATGTTTTTTGGGATGGGGAGAGACTGGAGAACCTGTAGAAAGCCACTCAAATAATATCTTTAAACAAATGCTGTTTTTAAAATCACTATAGTGATTAGTTTCAATTTTACTCTGTATGCAAAAAAATGTAGTTTGACTGAACTGGAATTGTGCAGAGGCAAGTCAGATTGTATTAACTGCTAGCTGATGAATTGGCATTGCTGTTCCCAACCCTTGCACAATTCTGTGTCTAGCAAAGAAAGAGCAAACAGACATCCGGGCACCAGCCAGCAAAAGTGCTGCATACATCTCCTTTAATTCTTCCCCAAGATCCCTGACAGAAAATTGCAAGGCCTAACAGCCGTTTCACAGACGAATCTGCTTCTTCAGAGGCAACAATTGCCTCTGAAGAAGCAGATTCGTCTGTGAAACGGCTGTTAGGCCTTGCAATTTTCTGTCAGGGATCTTGGGGAAGAATTAAAGGAGTTGTATGCAGCACTTTTGCTGGCTGGTGCCCGGATGTCTGTTTGCTCTTTCTTTGCTACATTTGAATCTGGTTGATCCGGAGGCACGGCCTTCAACTCCTGCTACTCCCTTGGGGCTGCCTACCAGGGCATCTAGTGCCACCCTACGTGCTCTTCCTTTTACAATTCTGTATCTGGCCAAACTGAAATTTGCATACAGAGGAGTGAACGTAAATACTGGATGTCTTTTTAAATAAAAAGCCTTTTTTCTCTTCCTTCAGCACAGTCAAGATTACATACTTTTCAAGGGGCATACCAACAGCCCCCACAACTGTGGGACGATGAGGGGAGAACTGGGGGGCCCACTCTTATCCTCTCCTTGTCTAGGTCCCCCTTCTGGACTGTCCCTTCGTGTTAGTCAAGTTAATTGCAGAGTAGCGTATTGAGCGGAGTACACTACTTGCTTCCAGCGGCAGGTCCAGTCAACGCTCCTTCTCTCTGTTCATTGTAGCTGGCTGCAGCATTCCTCTGAATGTATCCTGATGCATCGAGGAGAACGCCAGCGCATACCACTAAGGCTGCATCTGAAATGACCACCGGCTAAGTGTGAAGCACCTAAATAGATTTTCTGCACACTTTGCATTCAATTCAGATGCAAATCATATGCAAATCTGCTACTTATTATGCAAACAGGAAACTCAGGAGGAGGGGCTGGGAGCAGCCAACCTGACAGTTACATAGGGCTCTATTCATAAAACCTTACCGCAAGTTTTCCGCTCAAAACAGCGGATTTTCCCGTCCATTTAGCAAAGTGGGCATTCATAAAAGCTGTTCCCGCATGAAAATCTACAATCCCCCAGCAGAGCGAGAAATTTCCGCCATCTCCAGTGTTTTTCTAGATTTATCTAGAAAAAAGTAACAAAATGGCCATTCATAAAGTTTAGAGGAAGCGGTATGTGGATGGGAAATACCGCTTCCTCTGATTTTGCGGATTACATACAAGTGAATGGGACAGACCTCCCAGAGAGAGCAGTGCACGGAGGGACTCTACCGGCTGAAGTGTTTCCGCATGTCTTCCGACAGCTTACCGCCAGCTTTCAGCGGGAGATCTCCGCTCTTGCATCGCTGCTGGCAAGATTTTTTTGAATGACCACCCAGAAGTGTAAAATACCGCTGCGGTATTTTACCTCCAGGATTTTTTCCAACTCAGAAGTTTTATGAATAGAGCCCATAGTTACAAAGTTAAGAAAAGGTGGGGGAAAGGTTTAGGGACGCGCAGCTTTCCCCCCACCTTTTCTTAACTTTGTAACTATGTAACTGTCAGGTTAGCTGCTCCCAGCCCGTCCTCCTGAGTTTTCTGTTTGCATAATAAGTAGTAGCAGATTTGCATCTGAATTGAATGCAAAGTGTGCAGAAAATCTATTTAGGTGCTTCACACTGAGCTGGTTGTCATTTCAGATGCAGCCTTAGTGGTATGCGCTGGCGTTCTCCTCGCTGTTCAACCAAATGTAAGTTACACATTTTTTTGCTTAGCTGCTCCCAAGGTTTTAAATTTAGGTTAGGTCACTTGCCCGGAGGTTTGCCTCACCGTGGCGCAAGTGTCTAGTATAATATACTTTGCATGCAAACCATATTGGAAGCTAAAGTTCCTCCTAGTTTAATAAATGTTGGCACTTGTCTTGGATGTAGGGCATGCATTTTTCAGTCTAATAGAGGCGGTGTATGCCTGTGCGATTAACCATTCAATTGCAACATATGTTTAGGGACGCGCAGCCTTTCCCCCCACCTTTTCGTATCCTGATGCATGTCGGTTGACATGCAGGACCACCTGGGAGTTGTTCGGAGGTATGCTGCAGTACATCACATGTCTGCAGTAGAAAGAGGAGTTGCCTGTGATTCGGACCCGCTGCTTGAATCAGGTAAAATACTGCACTCCCTGTTCCACTCTGTAATATTTGAAGGGCACAAAATGTAACTTAATACTAATGGGGAAGGGGAATGGACACAAAGGTTACCTAAAAGCTACCAAAAAATGCATGTTAAACTGTCAAGTGTGACCCTAGCCTCTAACCAATTCTCTGGCCCATTGCTAACGGCACAAAAGAAGTATCCTAAACCACTGCTTTTGCTGCTGTTTTTGCTTATGGATAGGTTCGGCTCACATCAAGCCGTATCACAAACTGTAAATGCAACGCTGCTGATCTCCTGCTTCCCCCCTCCTCACTCACTGTCAGACTCCTCACACACCACAACAAGCTGCTTTTCCCAAATGATGACCTCTTCACCTTCTCTCGCTCTCCTCTCGCTTCTCCTCCTACTCTGGCTGCATGCTGTAAGTGTAAACATAGTACAAACATGCTGCCCCTGTAATCTCTGTGCCCGATGCTAGTGTTTCACCTTGTTTCATGAGAGAATCGGACCTAAGTGTCTGCTCCAATTGTGTTTTGTGTGTGGCTGAAGTGTGGAGCTGATGCATTTCCACCACAAACTTCTTTAGGAAACATTTCCGCTGTCTGCAAAAATCGTGCAGGTTGCATTTTTGCATTGCTTTTGGATCCGTTGAAGACTGACTAGTGTGAACGGATCCTATTAATGAATAGGATACTTTCGGCTATACATTTTTGCATTCAGCTGCACTCCAATGTGAACAGATCCGATTTATAAATAATATCCGTTTGAGTATCCATTGTTGCATTCCAGCAAAGGGCTTGATTCACAAAGCGGTGCTAACTGTTAGCACGCCCGTGAAAACCCCGTTAGCACGTCTAAACCAGCTTTTCGCGCGCTAAACTTTATGCGCGTAAAACTTTATGCGCGAAGTGCCCATTAAAGCCTATGGGACTTAGCGCGCATAGGACTTTGCGCACGTAAAACTTTGCGCGCAATCTGATTGAGAAATCCGGTGCTAACCTAATTAGCACCCTAGTTAACACGTCTAAAGACTTTAGACGTGCTAAGTAGGTTAGCACTGCTTTGTAAATTAAGCCCAAAATGAGCAAAAGTACCTGTTTTGCATTGCAGTGTGAACCAAGCCTAACTGCAGCAGAAAGATGAGTTATTTATAATTTCACAGACATGCCTCCAAGCTGTAAATAGCACTCTCGATATGGGATGTGTCAGTAACTTACTGTAAAGATTGTAGACTTGAAATCTCACAAGACCAATAGTGAGGCAGAAAAGCATCATCCTCAGGCTACAGCTTGCTGTGTATAGTACACCATTTTCACAGACGCTGCCCTACACAGCCCAGCCATGCTTAGACACTTGCTGCGACCAGTACATAGTGATGGGGTCATGTAAGTCAGAACAATTGTAGCTGATGGTGTGAGTTCCTAGGAAATCTTTCCTGATTATACAGTAGTGATGTTTACCAGTGCGGCCAGGGCTGGTATGTGAGTGACACAAGGATCGTCTGAGATGTGGAAGGGAATCCTTGAAGCCGACTAGCAGGGGAGTGGAGGAAATTTCAAGAGTAGAGATGATGAAGAGATGTCACTGGGGTTTTGGGTCGCCATTGGGGATGCTGGGAGCAGTACTTGGGGTTAGGAGGTGTCACTGGTGGGTTGTAATCAGTTGTGAAGCTGCTGTAGGTAATGCTGGAGTTAGTAATTGGTGGTGCCTATCATAAGTTACCTGTTGGCCTGGGTCTTGTGCACCCACTTGTATGCATGCACATCACAGGATGCTACATCCTCAGAAGCTGGCAGCTATTTTTGACTGGTCTTCTCCCATAAATAAAAGGTGATTAAGTCCTTACATGAGAGGTGGCCATATCTCCTGGAAAAGGCAAATTACCCAATCCTCGTATTCACAGACCCCGATATATTGAATACTTGTGTACTACCAAGTGAGTAAAACCCAGAAAGGCCAGGTTTTCCTCTTTTTTTTAAAGTTTAAGTTTCATGTGACTTCCTGTAATGGACCCCAAAGCTGAAGCTCTTTCCTTGATGCTTTCCGACTTGGGGCTGTTTCTTCAGCCCTCATATGATCCTTTTTGCCTAAACCTTTCACCTGTCCAACGGGACTTGTTGCAATATATCCCTCTCAAGGGGAATCTATCTGTTGGTCGATCTGGTGGCACATTTGACAGGTGCATGGGCACCTTTAACGACACATTTTCCAACAATAAATTGCTACTGTGATTTGTTGTTGGTAGTAATGAGTTAAATCAGAGCTGCCCATTGTGTTGATCACGATCTACCAGTACATTGCAAAGGAGCGCTGGGTAGATCTCGGTCCGACGCTCAAAATATTGAGCGCTTTTTTTCCTATTGTCTCTTTAAAAGCAGGCTATTAACAGAAAAAAATATCAGGTGGCGGGGCCGGCCGCTATACAAATTGAGGCTATAAATTGCCACGGTTTGTATAGCAGGCGGCTCCAACACCCGCTATTTCATCAGGCTGCCATATTTCCATTTTTAGCCACTATTACCATGTTCTCGGTATCGTCGTTGTAATCGTTGGTTGCAAGGGCAGGGAGGATGGCACCAAAGTGTAGTTTCCCTGAGGGCATTGTGAAACCTAAGGCCAGCCCTACCTCCTAAGTACAGCAAAGTCCTCGTTATCCGGAACTCAGGCAACCGGAAGTCTCGACTAACCAGCATGCCTGATGGATGTTGTTGTTGTGGGGAGGTTTTGGAGGCAGTTTACATCCAAACAAGCAGCTCTGAGAGGCTATTCTGAAATCCTGAAAAGAAATTCAAGCAGAAACTCTCCAAAAACTCACAAGTGCAATGGGGGCAAGAATTCTGAAGCTGTTATCAAATACGGGGTCCTATGTTAATATATAACTTGACCTGCCTGTTAAGATGTTTTTGATTGAAAAAGCTTTTTATTATGGTAAATATGACCTCCTAATCCTGCAAGTTCAACAAATGACCATTTTCAGATCTTAACAGTCTATAAAATGTTTTAAAACTCTGTTGTACTTAATAATTTGGAACAGTGCATGTTAAGTTTTTTTTATTTTTGAAAAAATCACATTATTTCCAAAGGTTTGCTCAGCAACATTAAATTATGCTCTAATGGTGGATGACTAAAATATGATGCTCACTGCCATTTGCATCCACTATTTAGGAAAATCAGAGGGAAATAAAATTTGCATAATAATTTGCAACACGGTGTAGTAAAATGTGGTGATCAGGGGTTAGGCAATGAGTTACAAATATGTGAAAATAAATGCTGTCAGGGGGCGGGGAATGGACACTTCTTAAAGAGGTTTAAAACTTTTCAACAAAAATGTGTTTTTCCTACTTTTTGCGTCTTATAGTCCGGAGCGTCTTATAGTCTGAAAAATACGGTATCATATTTGCTTTTGTGCACAAGTATTAATATTCATTTAGATATTATAACTTCCCAAAGTTCAGTTAATTTACTTTGAAAGCTGCTGGTGCATTTTATTCATAACTGTTGTAAATCTGTTTTAAATGCAGCCATCAGTGATCTCTGATCTGTTTTTCACTTCAGAACTCATCAGCTGAAGTCCTGCACAGCCAGAGAATTACATAAATGTATCAAGTAAAGAATGCGTACACAAGATAAGATTATAAGCAGTTCGGATGCGGGTTCTCCCTGCAGAAGAAAAAGTCAGCCCTGTGATGTAACCCTTTGAATTCTGTTTTACTAAAAAAACAACAACATTGTGTTAGTATATTATATGCTGTAAATAATCTTGTAGAGCAAAGACAAAATTCTGGGTTATATTCCGCTTTAAGCTAGCTCTGCATGGCCACGCTGCATCGGCTTAGTTTAAGCACCTTTAGAGGCAGTTATATCAGCCAACTTTTACAGCCTAAGATAGAGTATCATCCCAGGATCAAAATGCGCTGCAAACAACTTGAGGACGCAGAGGGAGACTCACACCACGGGCTCCCACAATGGGCCCGCAGCAAAGTTAAGATGACAGGCACCACCTTGACTGAGGGACGAAGGTGCCAAAACGTCCGGCACCTGACTAAACCAGCACTCCCCGCAATCAACCTACATTGATCTCTTGCAATGAGACACAAACATGCTACACAAGTTCAATCTCTTTTACAGAAAGAACTACACAGAACTAGATTCTGCCACAATCAAACTGGCAGTACACTTCAGCAGAGAATGCACCAAGCTGGGGGCCAGAGTAGAAGAAGTGGAGGAAAGAATCAACAACATCACTCCCGTGCTAGAAGCCCACAAAGAAGATGTGGTCAATTTGAGGGCAGAGTTGGCTGCCGCTAACCTACGATAGGAAGGTGCTGAAAACAGAGCTCGGAGGGGTCACCTCAGAATCCGGAGGCTTTCGGAGAGCATCCACGACCTGACTTTAACAGCCACAGCACTCTTTCAAGAGCTAGTGTCCTCTATCCCTATAGAGAGGCTTGAATTTGATCGGATCCATAGAGCGTTTGGTCCCAGACCACTCTCACAAGAAAAAGACATCATAATAGCCTCCACATACTACCACACTAAGAATGCCATCCAGAAAGCTTCCATAGAAAAATTAGTAATAGTTGACTTTCGGTAGTGAAATATTGATAGTTGTGAAGATATATATGATTTTTGGGAGAATCAACATTTTCTTAAGAATGGAACATTTGAATTTAGCTAAATTGTCTAGGACTTTCTCAAAGTGGACTTGAACTCTTGCACAGGACAAAAGGAAAACATAGAGAAATGCTCCCTGCATGTATTTAGAGTTTAGCCAGTCTAATTCCCCCTCATTTGTGTCTAATCGCAAGTTGATCTCTCCCCTATGTTACAGGACTGCCACAGCAGAGATGGCAGATTAGCTCATTTGAAAGCACAGCTGTTAACAATATGCCTACTTCATGAATCAGGAAGTAGAAACAGTGCAGATTTACCGTATTTTAGGATTTGTATCAGCTGTAACAAAGAAATGTTTTTTTGTTTAAAGGTTTTTATGCTGTTTTGTATCTTTTAGAGCAGAGAGGACATTCTGAGTTCAGGTCCGCTTTAACTGTGGAAAATAATGGGATGCGATTGTATTCATAATGATCAGAGGTGGATTTGGGGAGGTGAATGCCAAAGTAGGAAATAGTTGTCTCCAGTGGTGCTCATCCGGATTCCGGATATCCAAACTTTTTCCACTATCCGAACTTTGAATAGCAATTCGGATATTTTTAAAATCCGAATAGCACTTTCCCATCTGAAATCCGGGTGGATAGTTAGTTTAGCGCAGAAGCCAAAATCACCTTCAATGGCAAAATCCCTTTCGAAGGTAGTCAGGCCTAGAGAGAGAGAGAGAGACGTTTGGAAGCATTTTAAGCCATTTTCAGGTCACTTCCGGTTTTCTATCCTGATATCTGAATCCGGACGGATATCGGGTTTGGATATCCGAGTTTACTCGGATAACAAAAAGTTTGGATTCGGATATCCGATTTGGAACGGGATATCTGGGTATCCGGATCAATTCGGATTTTGAAAAGGGGTATCCGAGCACCCCTGGTTGTCTCAGCAATTGGGAAGGGAAAATGAGAGGAAATATAATTTGTATGATCCTCAGTGAGATTACAGGCTTGTAATAACATTTTTTTTATTGGTGATGCCTTCTATACTGGGATGAGAACTAATTTTCTGGGCCAGGGTTTCCATGTTAAAAGTAAAAATGAGGGGCAAGGTCCACTGTGTATTGCATTTAGATGCAAAGTTCCACAATGGGCATGGTGGTAATTGGCCTTCATAAAGGTGAAAAAAAAGGACTCATTTTTATTAAAATAGTGGAGTTTACAGTTAACCGTTTCCCGACCATTGGTATGCATAGCTATGCCCCTGTGGACTTCACTTCAGCACCAGGGCCATAGATATATGTACTTGTTTGTTTACCTGCCATTCCTGACTGCTGCGCCGCTGCCATTTGTTTGCTTTGGAATCCCACCATTCCGTGATCGGTGAATGGGAACAGCTTGTTCCCAAACCTGATTACAGTGCCTGAATGAGAGCCAGCCTCAGTGAGACGTCGGCTTTTATTAACAAAACAAAAGTAAACAGATACACTTACTAGTTCCATGTACTGCTTACAGTACTCGGCAATTAAGTGTAGCACCATCTTGTGACCAGAAAGCAAAAATGCAGCCCCATACACTATTACAAATAGAAATACATATATTTTTATTAATTTTTAACCACTTACTGTTACACCCCTAACCTATAGTTACCAAAATAAATGACACCATTTAAAAAAAGTACATAAATTGTTACTTTATAGAGTTTTTAATATGTATGCCATGAGGGTATATTACTGTTATTTTTTGCAAATAAAGGCTCGTAATTATTAATATAGTATAAAAATCAGTAACCAGGAAAAAATACACTTTATTTCAGAGAAAATATTATTGCCATACATTTTACTAGGGACACAATTTAAATGTTGTAATAACCAGGACAAATGGTTTATTTCTATTGCAGCACATTTTATTGAAACCTATAAGGGCTGAAAACTGAGAAAAATTATTTTTCTTATTGCATATAAAATAAAATAATTTTTAGCAAATAGTACCACCTAGACAAAACTTAATTTGTGGGGAAAAATAACAATATATAGTTCATTTTGGTGTTATAAGTAACAATAAAGTTATTGGCGAATGAATGGGAGGAGCGTGATGTGAAAAGTGCTCTGGTTTTTAAAGGGAAAAACTTGTGGTTGTAAAGTGGTTAAGATTCGTGTCAAGTTTGAAAGTAAAACTATTAGCTTCTTTTGTTCTGTTACTGGTAATCTTTACATAAAGTAGGTCAATGAGACATATGTGTCGACATTCAGGCAAGCTGCAAGCGATGTACTTGAACTAGCGGGTACAGTTATAAATACGACTTTTCTGTCTTTTCACCTCCTGTTACATGTAAGATCATCTGTTGTGGAATTAATTGTAATATGTGCTTTTTCCAGAAGAGATTTTTATAAAACTAACACCTCCTGTATGATATGCGTTTTCCCTTTAATATATGTATTTCTCTGATTGTCAAATGTTTCTTTTAGATTTTTACATGATTTTTTAAGCATAATTACAGTTTTGTTAAGGAAAATGCTTTTCTATTTAGGTTAATAATTTATGAGCAGTACATAGACTACTTGTAGCGCACTACAACCCTCCTGCCTGTCTTCTCCACTCTGCTTGCCGACCTGTCTGCTTGCCGTCCTACAGCGGCCCGGCTATCAGCCCGCCAAGCCTGCGGGTACTCCTACTGACCCACAGCGTTCATGCTCCTCTTCCCCCCCATAGCCAGTGACTATCTGGTGACTGAATGCAAAATCCTGCGGAGCAAGCTGGGGCACCAATATGCCATGCCCCTCCACCCCACGCTGGCGCACCACCACCACCCCTTGCACCAACGGCCATGGCCTGCCCAGGCTGCCCCTTGCCACACGCACCACCTATACCAGGGAACAGCTTCTAGGGTGGGAGCCACGGGGCCCCCCTCTCCCTGAGGCCACGCCCCTGACTGCCCTGGTCTGGGACCACATACAGCAAGTCCTAGACCCAGCCCTGAGACTCCGGCCAGGTAAGCGGCAGAGAGGATGCCGGGCAGGAGCCCGCGTGAGACTATGGAAGAAGGGCCTTCGCTCAGCCATCCCCTCAGTCCTCCTGGCAAATGTACAATCCCTCCCCAACAAAATGGATGAACTACGCCTCCTCTGCGACAGGAGAGATCTGGGCTGTTACACTCCGGCCCTCTGCTTCACAGAAACATGGCTACATGAGGTCATCCCCGATGACGCCCTCCTCCTCCCGGGTTTCAGCATCATCCGAGCAGATCGGGACCCTGCCCTCTCGGGGAAAAAAAGAGGCGGTGGCATCTGCTTCTACATCAGCTCCTCATGGTGCCCCACCTTGACGATACTCGACAGGAAGTGTTCTCCAGACCTGGAACTACTACTAATTAACTGCAGACCGCCTTACTCACCACGGGAGTTTTCCTCTTATGTCTTTGCTGGAGTGTACATCCCCCCCGATGCCGACGTCAAATCAGCCCTACTGACCCTAAGCGAGACCATCTCGCAGTGGGAGACGTCCCTGCCGGACTCCCTGTTCATCGTGGTGGGTGATTTCAACAGAGCCAACCTGCGCCAGGAGATGCCACGCTATCACCAGCATGTAGCTTGCCCCACCAGGGGCCCGAACATCCTAGACCACTGCTACACGGCACTAAAGGATGGATACAAAGCGACCCCATGGGCAGCCCTGGGTTCCTCTGATCACTGCCTCATCCACCTTATCCCTACCTACAGGAGGCGCCTAGAATCAGCCAAACCGATCATTAAGTCTACTAAGGTGTGGTCAATTGAGGCCAAACTGAAACTTCAGGCCTGCTTCGAATGCACCGACTGGAAGTCCCTGGAAGCGGCAGACCTGGATGAATGGGCAGATAACATTGCCTCATACATTAGTTTCTGCGAGGACTTGTGTGTACCAACGAAATCCTTCAAGGTGTACCCGAATAACAAGCCGTGGTTCACCAACAAGCTACGGCAACTGCGGAGGCAGAAGGAGGCTGCACACAAGTCCGGCAACCAGGAGGACTATAGGAAGGCAAGAAACGACCTTAAGCGGGAGCTCGGAGCAGCCAAGAAGGAGTATGCTGAGAAAATCAAACTCAACCTGCGCTCAAATGACTCTCGCGCAGTATGGAAGGGGCTAAAGGCCGCCACAAACTACAAGCCCCAAACCCAGCATGCAACACCCAGCCCGATACTAGCAGAAGAACTCAGCAGATTCTACTGCAGGTTTGAGAAACAGGAAGAACCGGAGGAGAACCAGGTACCAGCTATCCCACCTCCATCCCCTGCTGACACCGCCCTGAGACTGCCCTCTTCCACGGTGATGAGTGAAGCCGATGTCCTGCGCCTCCTATCAACCCTAAACGCCAGGAAAGCCCCCGGCCCCGACGGAGTATCTCCAGCTTGCCTGAAAACCTGCTGTAGGCAGCTTGCTCCTATCCTCTTTGCTATCTTCACCAAGTCCTTAGGGGAAGGCAAGGTCCCGGCGTGCTTCAAGAAGTCTACCATCATACCTGTGCCTAAAAAACAGGGGGTCACCGAACTGAACAACTTTAGGCCCGTGGCCCTGACATCCGTTGTCATGAAAACCATGGAGCGCGCAGTCCTGGCCCACCTCAAGCTCTCCACGTCGCCACTCCTAGACCCCTTTCAGTTTGCATACAGAACAAACAGGTCCACTGATGACGCGATCAATATCTGCCTAGAGCTCATCAATGACCACCTTGATAATCCAGACACTTACGCTAGAATACTACTTCTGGACTTCAGCTCGGCCTTTAACACCATCTGTCCACGTATTCTCCAACGGGTCCTAGCTGCACTTGGAGTCCATCCGAATCTATGACTCTGGATCACAGACTTTCTTACCAACAGGTCCCAAGTCGTCAGACTGGGCGATATCCACTCTCAAGCTGCGACCACGAACACAGGAGCTCCTCAAGGCTGCGTACTGTCACCACTGCTGTTCTCCCTCTACACGAACAACTGCAGGTCCGAGGCAGACTCTGTCAAGGTTATCAAGTTTGCTGATGATACCACCATCATTGGCCTTGTCACCAAGGATGATGTCCAGGAGTACCGTCAGCAGGTGGAGAGAATCTGCAATTGGAGCAAGGAGAACAGGCTGGTGCTGAACACCGCAAAGACCGTGGAGTTAATAATCGACTTCAGGAAGGCAGCTCCCACCCCACCCCCAATTTACATTGACGGCAAGGAGGTAACCAGAGTGCCCTGCGCCCGGCTTCTAGGTACTACCATCTCCAGTGGCCTCAGCTGGAAGCCCAACATCACTGCCACCCAACGTAAAGCTCAGCAGAGACTCTTCTTCCTCCGCCAGCTGAGAAAGTTCGGCATGACTCAAGAAATTCTAACCAACTTTTACTCCGCCACCATTGAGTCGATCCTCTGCTCTTCCATCTTGGTGTGGTATGCTGGCGCCACTGTCAATGATAGGGACAAACTACAGAGGGTCATCAGGTCAGCAGAGAGGATCATTGGGTGTCCCCTCCCCTCACTTGCCCTACTACACAGCAAAAGACTAAAAACCAGGGCACTGAAGATTGCAAATGACTCCTCACACCCTGGCCACCGCTACTTCAGCATTCTGCCCTTGGGACGGAGACTACGAGCCATCTCCACTAAAACCACGAGACATAGGAACTCGTTCTTCCCCTCGGCAGTCAATCTTCTAAACTCTCTTCACGTTCTACCATCAAAGCGAGCGTCAACGAGCGGCGAGGCCGGCAGCGCTACGGCTGCACAGCCAACCAGCCCACAAGACTAACTGACTATGGACATTGGAGGGACACACTGGGACTGTGATTTGTTGTGTTAATCTGATTTTGCCTCTCTCTCTTTCCTTCCTTCTCTTTCTATGCACTCTTCCGGAGCCACTGTACTGTATTGTATTGTATTGTGCCAAAAACAATTCCGGGCATGTCCCCTCATGCTTGGCGAAATAAATTCTGATTCTGATTCTGATTCTGACTTATAGACAAATATTTCACCCTTATACATGTAGGGGAAGGTCTTACTGCAAACAGTCCAAAAATAGTGCAGATGATGCCTGTAATTTAACCTCAGACTCCCCACAGATTTATGGCATTGTAGGACAGTTAAGTAGACAGGAAGATTCCAATTCTGTAAACTACTATACGCAAACTGTGAATTACTGGCATAGTTAAAAGAAAGTAAAAGCAGGGCTGGTTATAGACTTTTTATCGCCTGAGGCAAATTTGTGAGGATGCGCCCCCCCCCCCCCACCATAGTTAGTATCATTGCCCCTCAGTATAGGTAGTCTGGAGGGGGTAGCAGCCAGCAAGGGGGACCAGCAGGCACAGCAGTGGGGAGGTGGGGCCAAACCCCCTCCCTCCCCTGTCCACGCTTCCCAGCAAGCTAATTGCGCAACATTTCTCTCATATGTCAGGAGGCAGCGAACGGGGTAAGCAATTACTCACCTGCTTGCGTTCCACCACTCGAGTCACTTCCTGCAATGACGTCCACTGTACTGAAGAAGTACAGTGGGCGCCTGAGCGGAAGTGATGCAAGCAGTGGAACGCAAGCAGGTGAGTAATTGCTTTCCCCGCTCGCTGCCTCCTGACACATGAGAGAATGCTGTGCAATTAGCTGGAGGGGGAGCGCAGATGGGGGAGCCCCTGGTGAGGGAGGGCGGTCAGACCCCCCTCACCACTGCCTTGCCCGCTGCTCCCCCTTCCTGGCTGCTATTCCCTCCAGCTCAGCACCCCCCCCCACTTCCGCCGCCTGTGGAACCTGCCTCACCCCGCCTCACGGGCAGCCGGGGCTGAGTAACATTGGAATATTTTGTCAGTTTTGGAATGCAACAGTTGGCTGAGGTAGCTAGGGGTAATTTCCAATAAAATGTACAATGGGGGACAATTATAAAGAACCAACAAAGTATGGTGTCTGCTTTTTACTGGCGTCCATCACATTTTGCAGTTCATGGTTGACTTGGGACAGTTTCCATAATTTGGAGAAAATTGATGTCTTTTCATGAGTTACTTGCTATGAACTTGAAGAGGGGGTCTAAAGAACTTTTTACTAATACACTATGCTAGTACCGAAGCAGTTTATTTGGGCACCAATATTTTACTAAGGGAATTGAGTATTTTACCAAATTAATAGATTTTACCAATATTCAACTAGCTGCGTTCTTCAGCGCACTAATTATCATGGCACCTTTATTTAAATCTTCACGCTGGTACTACCGGGACTAATATTGGGTTGAGTCTCCTCCCAAACAAACTTAAAGTGATCTTGTAATGAGAAGAAAATGAAAGCTGACACACGTATTTCTTTTTAAAGGGAACCTTAAAGAGGCACTTAAGTCTCCCCAAAAAAATGAGTTTTACTCACCTGGGGCTTCCCTCAGCCCCCTGCAGCCGATCGGTGCCCTCGCCGTGTCTCTGCGATCCTCCCGTCCCTGCCGGCGACCACTTCCGGTTTCGCCGTCAGGACCCGACAGGCTGGGAACGCGAGTGATTATTCGCGTTCCCAGCCTGTCGGGTCCTGACGGCGAAACCGGAAGTGGTTGCCGGCGGGGTCAGGAGGATCGCAGAGACACGGCGAGGGCACCGATCGGCTGCAGGGGGCTGAGGGAAGCCCCAGGTGAGTAAAGCTCACTTTTTTGGGGAGACTTAAGGTTCACTTTAACTGAGAGGAATATGGATGTTTCCTTTTAACCAGTTCGGCCTATCTGGACGAGCTTCCTCGTCCAGATAGGCACTGGTGCTGCCGCCGGCTCGTGCGCGCGATCGGGCGCGCCCCCGCGCGCGCTCCCGCTGCCCGCCGCTAGCCCCCCGATCAGTGAATGGGAATATAATTCCCATTCACCGATCTAACTTCCCCGCAGAAATACCGACGCTTTCTCTCCAGAGAGCGCGGTATTTCTGCCCCCAGGAAACAACTTCTCAGCATTTTAGTTCCTAGATGCGAGCTGGTTCGCATCTAGGACTTTTTTCACTGTGGCCATCTTGTGGCCAAATAGTAAACTGCACCCACATACATTTTTGATTAAAAAAAACCATTATTTTACATTTAAAATTAGCAGTTTCCCTCCCACACCAAAAATTACCCACATACACTTTTTTTATTTAAAAAAAACAAACAAACAATTAAAAAAAAAAAAAAACAACATAAATAGTTACCCAAGGGTCTGAACTTTTTAAATATGCATGTCAAGAGAATATGTTATTATATTATTTAAAATTATAAGCTTATAAATAGTGATGGACGCAAATTGAAAAAATGCACCTTTATTTCTAAATGAAATATCGGCACCATAAATTGTGATAGGGACATCGTTTAAAGAGAATCTGTATTGTTAAAATCGCACAAAAGTAAACATACCAGTGCGTTAGGGGACATCTCCTATTACCCTCTGTCACAATTTCGCCGCTCCCTGCCGCATTAAAAGTGGTTAAAAACAGTTTTTAAAAGTTTGTTTATAAACAAACAAAATGGCCACCAAAACAGGAAGTAGGTTGATGTACAGTATGTCCACACATAGAAAATACATCCATACACAAGCAGGCTGTATACAGCCTTCCTTTTGAATCTCAAGAGATCATTTGTGTGTTTTTTTCCCCCCCTGAGGGGGGAGTGCAAAGCAGAACCACAACACTGAAGAACTTGGCAGCCTTCCAGACACAGGCTGACAAATCTGACAAGGGAAAGATACATTGATTTATTACAGAGACTGTGATAGCAGAAAGTGCTGCAGTAAGCCAGAACACATTAGAATAGCTTTTGGAACTTGTAGGATGATAAAAAACAGGATGCAATTTTTGTTACGGAGTCTCTTTAAATGGTATAATAACCGGGACAGATGGGCAAATAAAATACATGCGTTTTAATTACGGTAGCGTATATTAATTTCAAACTATAATGGCCAAAAACTGAGAAATAATGAATTTCTTCCGTTTTTTTCTTATTCTTCCTGTTAAAATGCATTTACAGTAAAGTGGCTCTTAGCAAAATGTATCACCCACAGAAAGCCTAATTGGTGGCGGAAAAAACAAGCTATAGATCAATTCATTGTGATAAGTAGCAATAAAGTTATAGGCGAATGAATGGGAGGTGAACGTTGCTCGGATGCATGAGATTTTCGGACCGCGGCGCTGAACCGGTTAAACAATACCTGTTGCTTGGCAGTCCTGCTGATCTCTTTGGCTGCAGTAGTGGCTGAATCACACACCTGAAACAAGCTTGCAGCTAATCCAGTCTGACTTCAGTCAGAACACCTGAGCTTGTTGAGGGGCTGTGGCTAAAAGTATTAGAGACACAGGATCAGCAGGGGAGTCAGGCAACTGGTATTGTGCTGGACTTCCAGGGGAGGCCTTCTTGCTTCGTGGCTGGATCCGCTTTTCAAGCACCTTTGCTGGGGATGTTTCCACCTGAGGTCCCTGCTCCGGGCCTGTGCCGGGCAGGGACTTTCCCTGTGCTAACTGGCCGCTCCAAGCATGAAGCGGCCAGCTCATACCCCTCCTACTGCTTCACCAACTCACCCGGGGGATGGGTCCTCTTCCGAGGAGTCCGTGGCCGATGATGTGGTCCGATGGCTGAAGGACGTCAAGGCCTGTGAGAGACAATAACAGAATTAAGAAATTTCAAGACCTACAAGTACCGCTATGGAATTAGCTGGAGGCCGAAGTTTCTCAAGACGGATGAGGACCTGGCGGAGCTCCGCAAAGACATCCGAAAGGGAGAAAGCCAAACTAGCCAGGCTGGAGGAGGCTGGTGGTCCCTTTGTGGAGCAAATGCGCTACAAGAGGCACTTTAAAAAGATGTTGGGGCCGGATACCGACATCGACACCGATGATGACACCGACAAAGACTGTGTGATCTTGGAGGTGCAAAGCACCCCGCAAGACAGGCCCCCATGGGTAAAGAACGAAGATACCCAGTCCCCGATACCCCTGGGGCAGGGGGTGGCCTTCGGTGAGACTGTGACCGGAGAGCATGGTGGTGGAGAGCCTATGGAGGTGGCCGGGAGTGCGGAAAGGTTAGTACCCAGCCCTGAGGTGGGTACCCGGGAAGGTGCCTGGGGTGCCTGTGCTGTTGCCCCTACTGCCGGGGGTCCGGACGGCGTGAGTGCTGCTGAGGTCTACGGTGGGACTGGGGGTGGCAGTGCGGGTGCCTCTGGCACCCAGGATGTGGTTGCTGTGCCTCCCCCTCTATGTCACCTGGAGGTGGTGGACTGGCTGGGGCTGTAATGGCCTCCCCGGGCACCCGCATGGATTCCCCCCTGTCGGACCCCCGGGGCCTGCACCGGGGTCACTGCCTGTGGCTCCTGCGGGGTCTGGGGTGAAGATGGGGGAGGAGAAATGCACCCAGGGCTCCGGGGAAGGCCTACCTGTCATCCACGATGTTGTCCAAAATGGCGCCGGGATCCTGAATGGCGAGAAGACGGCGAGTCAAGTTCCGGTAGAGCCGCCGGAAGTGACGAATGCGGCCATTTGTCCGGGTGAGCCGCCGTCTAACATTGAAACCAATGCAGAGGATGCGGACGCCGAAACGCCTATACGCCTGCCACACGGAGAATCTGATGTGGAGGATGCGGCTGCCGGTCCGTATGCGCAGATGCCACATGGAAGTTTGAATGCAAGCAACGCGGCCGGTGGAACGCAAAAGCCGCCATCTTGCGGAAGTAGGAGGGAAGAAGACGCGGCTGTAAATACGCATGCGCAGGCTTCCAACATTACTTTCAATGCGGAGGAAGCGCCCAGTGACGCGCAGGCGCAAGGTAAGGATGAAAGTCCGCAACCAAAGGCGGAATCCAGAACGGGTGACGCGGAGGAACATGCTAATGTGGAGGAGGGGCTACCAATGGCCGTAGAAAGCATGGAGATAATTGAGAATGATAATAAAGGGTTGCCTGAAACCCAGGAAGAGGAGAAGCCTATGAGAAGAGTCCAAGGAACTGGTCATGCGAGTCCGGGAGTATCCCAGGAGGACTTGTTTAAGGGGGACTCTAGCGAAAGAGAAAAAATTGAATTACTTGGATGTTGGACTCCTCCTAGTGTTGGACTGGAACAGCTAGCTCAGGAACTTTTCCCCGGAGATGACAATGAGGTGGAGCAAGAGCCTCTGGTGGTGGAAGCTGAGAATACATCAGAGGGCGAGAACATTTCTTCTTTTTCTCCTAATAAGAAACAATCAAAAAAAGGGAGAAATAAGATAAGCAAGTACGTGAAATTACCACTTGGTGAACAGCCTGTTGTTGAGGAAACAGATTTAGACAGTGAGGGTACTCAGAAAGGGTCACTGGTACAAATGGAGGAGGGAGGTAAGGTACTCCTAGTTCAGAAGGGGGGATTAGTTAGATCTCCACACAATACTTTGTTAGATATAATGTTTGAAAGAAACTTAATTTCGTGCTCGGATTCTGATAACGATTTAAGTGAGGGGGAAAGGGAGAAAAAGAGGCAGAAAAAAGAGAAAAAGAAAAAAAAAAAAAAAAAAAGAAAAAACATATAGATCCACCACCAGTGGATAAAAAGGAATTGATTACTGAATTCCATACTGCTGTTGGAATTCAGGGCGGGTGGGAGAAGAATGCTTGTCGAAAATGAATTGTTCAAAGTTTTTGATTTCCAGGGTAGGCAGAATTTCATGGCGACCATATTCGGGTTGGGCCCTAATGCCCCCAGGTGTAAGCCTCCTTCCCCCCCTGTTTCCACCCCTGCTTCTGCCTCTGATGTGATCGTGGGTGGGGTGGATGAGGTGGGTGCAGAAAAAACTGGTGAGAGTAAGGTGGTACTTCCTGAACTGGAGAGTGTAATAAGGGTGGGCTTCCCAGAACTGGGGCCTGCCGCGAGACCGGAGGCCCTTGCCTCTATGGCAGCCCCAGCTGGGGGTGTATCCTCTGCTAGGCCGATTTCGTACTCAAGGGCAGTTAGGAGTGCTGCTTCTGGGAGGAGGGTTCTGGCTCCCCTGGAGACAGAATTGGAGGCCTATACCCCAGGCCGGCGGAATGTGGTGCGACTCAAGTGGGAACACGCCTCTGCGATTCCCACGAAGAGGGAATTTGTGCGCTATCTGTTCGACCTGGGGTTTAGGCCCGCCGACTTATTCGCAATCCTGGCTCCAGGGGATCCACCGCCTTACTATGATGTATCCTTCCTTTCCCAACAGGGGATGGAGGCCTTTCTGGAGAAGAGGCTAGGAGATTCTTTAAATGGGCTCTGGCATGGTTTCACTGTAGTACCTCTTTCTAGGCTATCGTTGGAAAGGAAGGCGCACATAGTGGTACAGAACGAGAGCATCCCGGTGCGCGACTTGATGACCTGGGTCCAGCACTACGCGGACCTCATGTCTCCGCCCCACAGGGTCCTGGATGACCTGGGGATCTGGTGGGGGGAGTATGAGGTGGCGATCAAGCTCCGCATTAAGGAGGGGGTCGTCACCCTTATTCCTCATTCCGCCCTCATCGGGCGGGACAAGGTGGTCACCTTTTACCCCGGTCAGCCCAGGACCTGTAACAAATGTGGCAAGCGGGGTCATTTGGCAAGCGGATGCCCAGATCCGAGGTGCAGCAGGTGCCAGGAGTTCGGGCATACGGCCTCTATGTGCAAACGTATTAAATGTAACTTTTGTTTCGAGTATAGTCACCCATACACGGCCTGCCCGGTCTCCTGGAACACTATGCCCTCGGATCTCAAGAGGGCCATGTTGGCTCGTATGGAGGAGGGACAGGAAGTCTCTGCGTCTAACCTCAGTGTTTCCACCCAGTCCATGTCTCTCCTTGATGTGTTAGAGTGTGCTGTTGACCCTTCCTCTGTTGCTCCCTCCTCTGTTCCTCCTCCAGCTAGCGTGGCCCTTGTAGGGCAGCCTGGACCCGGGTCATCAACTTAGATCCGGGATGCTGCTCGTGGCGGGGACCCTCCTCCCAAGGAGCAGCAACCCAGGCCTACCAGGTCTGGGGGGGATAGAAGAGGTGAGGGGACTAGAGCCCCTCCACCTACTTCAAAAAATCCCCCAACTAACATTCCCATTCCTCCGCCCAGGAGGCGAAATCCTCCTAGGGCTGCCAAGCCCTCTTCCCTCTCTTCCCCTGCCCTGGACCCTCCCTCCCCCCTCCCTTCTGTTGATCCTCTCCTTCCCCCTCCCACTCCTCCTGCCCCCTCTGGTGGTCCTCCTCCTGATTCCTCCCTTCCTTCCCCTGTCCCTCCCCTCATTTCTCCCATTGACGAAGGGAGTACTTCCCTTCATATTGCTAAACCCTCCGGGGTTGCCTACGTCTTTCCCCCCCCCTGAGCCGAAGAGTGCAACTTCTGCTGCAGGCGGAAGGGAGCACTTAACGGCTGAAGATAGGAAGTATTTAGACGAAAGATTTAGAACCCCAAAAAAAAAAAAGCTGGGCCTAAGACTTTGTCTCGTGCTCACTCTGGGATAGAGAGAGAGACTCTGAGGCAGAAGATTATTCAGAGGAGACTGGAGAAAAAAGAGGGTTTAAAACTCTCAAATAGATTTGATCCCTTGGCTACCTCCCCTCTTTCCTCGGGAGAAGAGGAGATGATAGTCGAGGCTGTTAAGGCTGTTTGAGGGGGCATTGTCCTGTGTGTTTGTGTGTTTTTACTTTTTGTTGATGTTGTCTATTGCTTTTATTTTTGTAACTTGTCAAAAGAAGTATGAAGGGAAACCTTAATTACTCTGATGGCTGTTCCCCCACCACTCATGTTGGCAACGATCAACGTTGCCAGCATCAAAATCACCAGAGCTCGAAAATTGGCTTTCTCGATTTTGGCTGCCCATGAGGCTGATGTGTTTTTCCTGCAAGAGACCAGGCTCACCTCTGTGGCTGACCTTTGGTTGGCCGAGAGGGACTGGGTGTCTGGTCCGAGTTTTTGGTCTCTTGCGGGAGAGCCTGGTAGTGGTGTGGCGGTCCTTTTTAGGGCCGACATGGTAACGTGCCGGCGAGTAATTGAGGTAGAGATGGGTAGGTGCCTGGTTTTGGACGTCTGCATAGGGGGGCAGGATCTCAGGCTAATCAACATCTATGCCGACCCCCAGTCTAGGGGGGGGGGAGAAAGCGCCTCTTTATGCAGATCAGGCCATTCCTTTTTTCAGCCTATCCTGTGATCCTGGGTGGTGATTTCAACACAGTCACTAGGGCCAAGGACAGGGCAAGGGCCCAGGTCCAGATAGGCGTAGATGGTAGGTACTTAGCTAGATTGGTTAGTGAGGCAGATCTGGTGGATGTGCACGTTCGTCACTCCCCAGATCTCACGGGGTTCACCTTTTACAGAGGTAGTGCTAGGTCTAGGATAGATAGATTTTTTGTTTCAGAGGGCCTCATCACTTCAACTCCTAAGTTGTTGCCGGTGGAAATCTCGGATCACCTTATTCTGTCGGTGGGCTTGAATGCTTCAGATGCTCCTCCCAGAGGCCGGGGTATTTGGAGGATGAATTCGACCTTGCTACTGGAAGATGAGGTGAGACAATCCTTTGAGGAGTTTTTTCAGGCACAGGTCTCCATCCTGGACTGCTTTGACAATAGATCTGAGTGGTGGGAAGAGGTCAAAAAACATGCTGTTAGATTTTTCAAGGGTCTAGCGTCTCGCAAGAGTCTTGATAGAAACTTAGCTTACCAGCGTCTAAGGGAGAGGTTGACTGTCCTCGTCTCTGAGGGCGGGGATCCTGGGGAGATCTCCGAGGTCAAACTTCGCCTCAAGCAGCAGCAGTACGACCGGCTGGCTTCTTTGGCTCTGGAAAGGGATCATGGTAAATACCGCTTGCCGGATCCTTACCAGAGTTTCAAACAAAGTGCAGCGCTTAAGACGGTCATCGGTCTCAAGGATGCCTCGGGGTCTCTGGCAAAGTCCAGGTCGGAGATCCTAGACATCGCTAGAGGGTTTTACGCTGACCTGCTTGGGGAGATGCCACTTGACCAGAAGAGGATGGAAGGCTTCTTGGTCTCCACTCCGGGTCTGGAAGATGTTGATATCTCTGCCACAGACTTGACGACAGAGATCACTGCAGATGAAGTAGCGAGAGCCATTGGTGGCCTTGTGCCCAAAAAGACTCCGCGTCCAGATGGACTGACGGCCGAGTTTTACAAGGCTTTCGTGTCCATCTTGGCCCCTCAATTGGCCGGTGCTTTTAATGATTGTCTTGCAGAGGGCCAGTTACCGCCCTCCATGAGGCAATCTGCAGTGATCCTGCTGTCAAAAGGTCGTGATCCTGAGATGATTGAGAATTGGCGTCCTATCAACCTTCTCAATGTCGACAGGAAGATCTTGGCGAAGATTTTGTTCTGGCGGTTGTCCCAGGTGACAGATGTACTTTCTCGCCATCAGCACTGCTCTGTTGTAGGTAGGAGTACGCTCTCAGCACTGTTATCTGTCTGGGAAGTCCTGGAACGGTGCAGGGTTGAAGGTTGGGGAAAGTACCTGCTGACGTTGGACCAGTCCAAGGCCTTTGATCAGGTCAATCATAAGTACCTTTGGCGACTACTTACTGTGTATGGTTTGCAGGGGAGGTTTGTTGATTGGCTGCGAACTTTATACAAGTAGGCCGAAAGTTTCATGTTGATCAATGGATGAGTCGGCCAGCCTTTCAAGGTGAGCTCGGGGGTCCGCCAGGGGTGTCTGTTGAGTTCCCTGCTGTACGTGTTTGCCATCGACCCCTTCGTGAAGAGGCTAGAGGGCAGCGTGCTTAGTGGGGTTCCGGCTGGCATCTCATCTTTGTAGGTAGTGGCATACGCCGACAATGTCACTGTGGTGGTCTCAGATGCAGAGGAGGCGTTGGTGGTTGCTGAAGAGATCACCGAGTACTCGTTGGCGTCTGGTTCAAAGATCAATCCAGATAAACGTGAGACGTTTTGAATGGGTAAAGTTGGAGAGTCCTTCAGACTTCCCGGATCCTTTCCCATGCCTCAAGAAGAAATCAAGATTCTCGGCATCAAATTTGGCACAGGCGACTACGGCCTGCGAAATTGGGAGAGCAAGCTGTCTGATGTCGACAGGAAAGTAGTTCGCTGGAAAGGTTGGAGTTTGACCTTCAGGGAAAGGGTTGACCTGATCAAGACCTATCTGGTGCCAATATTGTTATATGTCAGCTATGTCGCAATTTTGCCAGCATCCCTGTACACCAGGGTTAACGGCCTGTTTTTCCTATTGTTGTGGGGAAACAGGCTGAACCATGTGCACATGAATATAACCTACAAAACCAGGCAGGAGGGTGGCTTAGGTATGGTCAACCCAATTGTGTTTTTCTCTCTAATTTTCATCAAACACAATCTTGGTAGCCTGTTGTTAGAGAGCCCACCTGGTTGGGTAGGTATCTTCCAGACTTGGTGTGAGCCTTTCCTTGGAGAATGGATGAGCAGTGGCCCAGTGAAAAATCTGAAGGCACGTCACGGCTATCTTCCGGCCTATGTCTTGCCTTGCATGAAGAAACTGCGGCAGTGGGGATTGATGGTGAAGGACATCAGGTCGGTCGACAGGAAAGTCCTGTTGGCTAGAGTGGTGGACACCAACTTTCCTGACTCACTGGCCTTGAGGGATTGCCCAGGCACAACTTTGGAGGAGGGCTTGCGTCTGTTGAATTCACCGCGGGTACCGAACAAATTGTGGGACATCGCCTGGCTTACCTTCCAGGGCAAATTCTATGTTAGAGGGAACATGAAGTGTCAGGACGTGGCGGAACGTGGTTGTCCTCGGCAGGGGTGTGCTGTTGAGGAGACCATGGACCATTTCCTGATGTCATGCCCCTTCAACGTGGAGGTGTATAAACAGGTGGGGAGGGCCCTCAATATCCCGTTTCTGGCGCATCTCAGTTATGCCGAGTGGGCTTATGGGGCTTTCAATCAGCGCCAAGGTTATGATTTATGCACGTTATACGCAGTTAGTCTAGTGGGTAGGAGACACTTATGGTTGGCACGGTGTTATTTAGCCATTAGGAAGCAAGACTTGCCCGTCCAGGTGGTGGTGAGCAACATTCTGGGTGAGGTATGGAATATTCGGTTCTTGGAGAGGAAGAAGCTGGGGAGAGGGGCTTGGGTTCTGGCGTGGCAGAACATTAAGCCTCCTTGAGCCGGTGGAGGCCTTCCCTGGGTGTGAGCTTGTCTGTCTCTTCTATTTCTCACAGTAGATTTTTTTGATTTTTATTGATATTTTTTGAAGTCTGGCCGCAGGCACAAAGGGAGTATCCCTTTGTGCTTCTTTCTGCTTGTTGGTGTGGTTTGTCTCGTTTTGTGGGTCTAGTTTATTTTAGTCTTGTGTTATGTAGTGTCTTTAGTCTTATACGTCTGTTTATTATTTTTTCTTGACGGGCGTAAAAGTCCCGCAGTATGCATGTGGAGTGTATGGTGTAGTGTTGGTGTTGTATCTCACTTTTTAGGTGGTGGTGTTTGTTTTTTTTTTTTTTGTCTGGTTGTCCAGGTGGTTGAATGGGAATGTATGGTGTCCCCTCATGAGCTGTTTGGATATATTGATTGCTGTCTATATGGAACAGTGTGTTCCTGAGTTTCTTTATGCAGTAATATAGCACTCATTGTTTTTCAGTTTATATTATGTTATGTTACAAGATACTATGTGCCAATAGTATTGTGTAATTTTCTGGCATTTTTAGGAAAGATTATTCTCTGGTTATTTATGTTATTATTTGTATTGCATACTTTTATTTTATTTATTATTATTGTATGCTATGTGATGACTATTTGACTTATTGGCATACTTTTACCTAATTTATTTCTTTGTATGTTGCCTAAGTTTTGATTAATAAAAAAAGTCAACTGGTATTATTTTACAAGGAAAAATCCATATCCTTCTCAGTTTAGGTTCGCTTTAAACAATGCCTTGTTGTCCTGATGATCTTTCTGGCATCAGCAGTATCTGACTTTCAACCTGAAACCTACTAGTTCTGGGTCTGTGATGTAGCATATTATAGGTACAGAATCAACAGTACAGTCAGCCTTTGATTAAAAAGGTCACTTTATTTCTTCATCTATATTATTTCTATAGTTTTAACAAATATATTTCTCCACTGAAATTTACTATGTCACATTAAGGAGTAATGCTGGATTGCATCTTTCCATTAATAATCAGCTCCATATTGTGTTCTATTATTTCCTTACTTGTCTATTTAACCGCTTCAACTGAGGGGTTTTTACCCCTTGAGCACCAGAGCAATTTTCACCTTTCAGCACTCCTTCCATTTATTCATCTATAACTTTATCATTACTTATCGCAATGAAATTAACTATATCTTGTTTTTTTCGCCACCAATTAGGCTTTCTTTAGGTGGGACATTATGCCAAGAATTATTTTAATCTAAATGTGTTTTAATGCGAAAATTGGAAAAAATGTGGGGGAAAAAAAATCATTTTTCAGTTTTCTGCCATTATAGTTTTTAAATAATGCATGCTACTGTAATTAAAATCCATGAAATGTATTTGCCCATTTGTCCCGGTTATTACACCGTTTAAATTATGTCCCTATCACAATGTTTGGCACCAATATTTTATTTGGAAATAAAGGTGCATTTTTTTCAGTTTTGCATCCATCCCTAATTACAAGCCCACAGTTTATAAAGTAACAGTGTTATACCCTCTTGACATACATATTTAAAGAGTTCAGTCCCTAAGGTATCTATTTATGTTTTTTTTTAATTGTAATTTTTTTTTCTTTTTATTACCCAAAAAAAAAATTGGGGAGTGTAGGAGGTAATGAGTTAATTTATAATCTAAAACCATGTATTTATATATGAAAAATGTTTTTGGGTGTAGTTTTACTATGTGGCCACAAGATGGCCACAGTACTTTTTTGTGCATGCGACCTATAAGCGTAGGAAGTACGCTTACAGGAAGTGTTACAGGAAGTGTTATGAAGCTGGGAAACTTTTTTTTCTCACAATGATCGCGCTGCTTCTCAGAGAAGCAGCCGATCATTGCTGGGGGGCTTAGATCAACGAACAGGAACAGTTTTTCCCATTCATTGATCTCCGGGTGGGCGGCGGCGTGCGCGGACAGCAGCAGGGGGGGGGGGGGGCTGCGTGTATCTACGCCCATGGTGGGGAAAGGGTGTTAAAAGGGGCGTAGATACACGCACCGGTGGTGGTAAAGTGGTTAATATTAGAGTGATTGAGGTGTGATTTGGGGTTAGTCGTGGAGCAGATGTGCTGACATTATCAAATAATGGAACAGATTGATCAAAACATTACCAACAGTTTTTTCTTGTTAAACAGTTCTAACCAGCAGGGGGAACTGTTCTGCATGATAATATGAAAATTCTTAAATCCTAATTAATAGTGGCAGTTTAGTGTGAATTTCTAAAACTGCACTTCAGTTAAAATACAAATCCACTCTTAAACTGCAGCAGATTAAGAAGTGCTTAATAGCACTTCTACCCAGGTTGTGCAGTGCAGGCTAGACATGATTTGTGAAGTGCTCCTCCCCCTACTGAATCCTGTGAAGCTGTTCTGTGCCTAAAGCGGACCCAAACCAAACATTTTTTTAATTCAAAATATTTAGTTGCACCACTCTGACACATACAAAGATAAATAAACACTCCTTCAAGCCTATGAGCATTTCAGTGCATGCTTTTCACCCTTCTCTTTTATAACTAGGATTATACAGTTGGCAGCCATTAGCAATTCCTCCTTTGCCAGACACCTACTACTCACCAGTTTGCCGGTTTCTGTCCCGGCAAAATTAAAGGAAGGGAGGGGTTCCTCCATTAAATGTAAAATATTTTATATTTGTCATCATGTAGCTGAAAAAAGGCTGCTATTTATTATTATAATTTAGAAAATAGATTTTATTTCTGAAATCTTGTATTTTTAGTTTGGGTCCACTTTAACCCTTCCAGTGCTGGGCATTGATGCAATACAGCAGATGTATTGGTTACCTCAGCAACAGCAATTTCCCTCACACACTGCACTGTAACCTTCCTACCTCCTCCTAGTTTACAACAGTTTAAAGAAGAAGCTACACCCATGCTAACCTAGTAATAAAAAACACATATATAAGTAGATAAATATTACTTCTACTTACATAACAGATGTATTGTGCTATCCACGTAATGATTCCTGTGAATTTTATAAAGGAAAAGCAGAAAATCCTATTGTAGGCAGTGGCCATTTTGCCAAGCTAATGCTGACATCATAACCTCCCTGACTCTTGTTTTCCCTCCTCCCTTCTCTTGCTCATTGTGTATTCAGTAGCTGCCCTCCTCCCAGAGTATTTTTTTTTTTATTTACACATCCAATCACTGAGTCACCTCAGCCTTGCTTGTAAACACAAGTGATCAGCTAGACAGGAAATACATGGAAGAGGAGGAATATATTATAAATAAAAAACTCCCAGCATTCAAAAGAACTCCCAGCATTCAACTTTTTGGCACTGTTTGGCACTAGGGCCAGTGCTCCTAAAGTATGTCATAACTCCAAACCATAACAGCAGAAAAAGTTTTAAATGCAGGATTAGCATCTTTATCACTTAATACACTCAGACCAGTTGCTGTTGAAATTTGATTTTTATGTTGACAATACCGCTTTAAGAAGAAATCTGCACTACTTAGTGATTTCTTAAGATGTCTTTTAGGAAATGAATCTACTTTGGTATTAGTAAATTCATGAATGAGCCTGTGTATATTTGTACAGCCTGGGGTGACATTCCATGTTCCTATCACTCATTATGACGGTGCATAACAGCAGGATACATGGTAACAACATAACATATAACAGGTAATAATTTAGGTTTAAATACTTTGTAGGTAAAACCGATTGAGTTGATTTGTGCACCCACCAGGCACTTACAGTTCAGCATGATTAAAAGTGAGCAATGCTAAACATCATTTTTATGTATGTAAATTTTGTTGCCTGGCCTTTCTGGCATATGGCCCCCTTGCCACTCTTCCCAGCCATTTTAGTGAAGACAAACTCAAGTTCACATGCACCTCTTGTCTTGGAGTGGCTGATTAGGATCCCTCTATCTAATGAGCCCACAACTCTTCACAAAGAGTAAGACAGATGAAGGAAAATTGCTTTTAACCTGGGGTGAGTAGGGTATGGAGACTGACATATTAATGCTCTTTTAAACAATGCAAATTGCCTGGCTGTCTTGTTGATCCTTTGCTCTTAAAGTATCGTACACACATACAAGGACTGTCACCTGGGAGGTATTGGGACTCGATTCCTTGGGCGACAATGTGGGGTCAATGCTGCACAGATGTGTCCTTAGCCTACAGTTATGTTGCTATGGAGGGCCAACGGAGAGGCACATGACAGTGTGGGCAGGGTGAGTGGCGGGAGGAATGCCCGCAGCCACACCGCTTAACCTACTTGATCTGCAATGTGGAATGCTCGCAGACACTCCAAAGAGGTTGGGGATTGCTCTACACATGCTAGATTCTCACCTGAGTTGTTCTTTATCACTGCCTCCGCTGACTTTGACCACCTAGACCTGTTTTCCCCTTTTGGGCTACAGCAGTTTTGACATTTTAGTTATGTCCCTATTTAATCACCAATACCTTTATCACTACTGATGTCATGACACTTTACTGATATATATAGGTTTTTTTTCAGGTCAAACTAGACTTTTTATGGATGCTTTTTTCCCCAGGAATGATTTTATTCCCTATGCATTTGTTGTCCAATCACGCCTGATTGGACAGCAATCAGGCGTGTCTACGTGTGGCAAACTAGACGAGTGACTGATAACAGGCGGTTTGCTCAATGCATCTGGCGGATCAACTCACACAACTGTTGGGCTGTTTGAGTGCTTGTTTTGAATGTGGCCATGTCGTGCAGTCCGTCGTTTTGCTTGTATGTAAATGGGTTGGTCGTTCAGTTGAAAAACGTTGGTCATAAAAGATAAACTGTTTGCCTTTTTCCCTCACACATAAAACCTAGAGGAGTATAAATCATAAAATTATTCTGAAATTTTCCTTTAGTAGTATTCATAAAGCAGTTTATGATAAAGTTTCCCGAACTGCATTAACATCAATGTGAAAGGCAAATTAATTTGGACAGTTTTCTAGGATTAAAACCAGCGCCAATAAATCCATATTATTCCCAAAAGATGATAACTCTCTGTGCACAACCCCTCCTAACATAAAGACGTAATTTAAATATCCTGGAGTGCAAATCACTCAAAATCACAGCAAATATATATAAATATCATTCCTGTGGTGTAGGCACTGGTTTATAAATGATCCTGCTGGGAATAGTTACTTCAATTCTTCTGCTGATTAAAGGCAACCTGAGATGAGAGAGATATGGAGGCTGCCTCAAAGTAGGCGGTGCAGAGTTGCAGGTAGAGGAGTAAGGAGAACCCATTCCACTGCTTCAACAAGGTAAGTTTGCCCTATTAAATTTATATTTACCTCAGTGATCTATAGGCTCTTTAGACCCTTCCAGGCTCCTTATTGAGTCTAGCCTCACCTCCATTTTGCTGTTATAGCACCAGTGGGAAGCTGCACCAGACAGTCCACTCCATGCTCTCCTGTGTATTGTGCTCCCACACAGCTGTGCACAACAGCCATGACTGAGAGCATCCTGTTCATTGACAGATCATAAAGAATTAGAACTGTGCATGCCCAGGATGCTCCGGGCAACAGCTGCTACAGACAGCCATGCAAGAACAAGCACAGAGAGGACGCGTGGATAGACAGTGCATACGTTTGTATAGAGATGGCCAAAGTCCAAAATCGAGTCAGCACCGCCTTCAGTAGAAAAATAGCTCTTTTATTAATTAAAAAGCATGATGTCAAAGTAGCGGCGACAGCTCCGCTGTTTCGGGCGTGCAGCCCTTATTCAAGCCAAAAGCAAGGATCATCACACTAACAAACATTACAAATCACCTTATATAGCATACAAACTTATGAGCTCACCTGTGATCGACCAATCAGAGGGAGGCAGGGGCTGGCGGACCTGATGGGAAACTAATCCCTTAGTATGCAAAGCGGAGTGTTCAGTACCCTCCCCCAGACGTCAGCAGTAACCCACCCAATCAGTGGGAAATATGGTTGCCATACGAGGAGACGCTTGAGGACGCCAGAGCCCAGCCGCCCCTTCCACCGGCATCCGCAGCGTCATACATGACGCAGTACCAGTCACATGGGATCAATCCTCCAATCAAACGAGCGCTCCGCTCTCCAATGCGGAAAACAGCTCGTCGTGGATAGAAGGGACGTCACTGATTACGTCTGGGCGATCCGCCCTCGCTGTCATGTGACTCCCAAAACATAAACATTATCCCCATGGCAATCCCCAAACAAAGGGCAATACCTATATTGTCGTTAGGGCAGCCTGGCCATGAAGTCCCCAGTCTCCCCCCGCACAGCAATCCATTGCGCACCCTGGATAATTTAAACTTGCCAGTCTCAGCCTCACTCCTCCTCGCCGATCCAATAAATCTGTAATAGATAAAAATAAACATATATACAAGATTAATATGTATCAATCACCTACACAGAAAAAGATACACTGCAGATCTAGATACACCCCGATAATTCATATTCCTTATTAAGCCCCCCTCTGCCAAAAGTACCCAATCTTCTAATCCACATCGCCTCTTTTCTCAATAACAATTTATGGCGGTCTCCCCTCTTTATACTAAACGGGACATTATCAATAACTTGAACTCTCAATTGCGAAACAGTGTGTCTGCAATCTTTAAAATGGCATGCAACTGCATGATCAGAGCTCTCACCTCTGATCGCAGATTTGTGCGATGAAATCCGGTCTCGAAGCGGTTGTGTGGTTTTGCCCACGTAACCTAGGCCACATGGGCACTTAATCAAGTAAACTACAAATGTTGACTCACAATTAAAGTATCCCCTGATGTAAAATCTCTTACCACTAGATGGATGCGTAAACATGTCTCCCTTTGTCACACAGCCACACATGTGGCAGTGCAAGCAAGGGAATGTCCCATTCCTGGGCACACCTACCCTCTCAACCGCAGACGTGTGTACCACCTTGTCTCTAATCCTGGGCGGCCGTCGGAAGGACATCAGTGCCGGATACCTGAATTCCTGTACATTAGGGAAGGATTCTTTAAGTATCTTCCAGTGTCTATTAATCACCCTAGCTATCTGTTGGCTCTGGCTATTGTAGGTACTAACAAAAGCAATTCTTGGCTCCTTAGATCTACTCCTGGTTCTGGTTCTACTTTTACTATCCAATAGAGTATTAGGATACCCTCTCTTTTTAAATTTATCCCTCATCTGTTTCAGTCTGTTCTCCCGTTTCTCTGGATCCGCCACCAATCTCTCAACCCGCATTAACTGTCCAGTCGGGATATTATTCCTAATATGTTGCGGATGAAAACTCTGAAACTCTAATATAGAGTTTCGATCAGTGGGTTTAGTGTACAGGTCAGTGAGCAATCTGTCACCCACCCTGTACACCCAAGTATCAAGGAAAGAGACACCCGTGGCATCCACATGTGCGGTCAAGATTATCTGGGGACACTTGTCTCTAAGTTGGACAATAAATTGTTCCAGGGACGAACGTGGCCCCGCCCATACGCAAAATATATCATCAATAAATCTCCACCAGCATTTAGCATGCTGGTGGAATAAGGGACTAGTATACACGAAACTTTCCTCGTATTGTCCCATAAACAGGTTTGCATAGGACGGGGCCACGTTCGAACCCATCGCAGTTCCTCTACGCTGCGCATAGAAATCCCCATCAAAATAAAAATAGTTTTCTCGCAATACTATCTGCAGCAGAGAGACAACAAACTTCCTCTGTTCATCTGTCAAATCCGTATGTAGCATTAAGAACCACTCTACAGCCTCTACACCCCCATCATGTGGGATGGAGGTGTAGAGGCTTTCAACATCCAGAGTAACCAAAACACACTCAGCGTCTAATGCACTTAGGCCATTTAATTTGTCTATAAACATTTTAGTATCTCGCAAGTAAGAGTCCAATGAAAGGACCAACGGTTGCAAAATCTTATCAACAAATTGTGCCAAAGGTACAAATACTGAATTTACACCCGACACTATGGGCCTACCAGGTGGTGCCTCCAAACTCTTGTGTATCTTTGGAAGGGTGTATAGCATAGGGGTTACAGGATGATCTTTCACTAAGAATTTTGCACATTCATCATCAATAATTCTACGCTGTAAAGCCTCATCAACTACTTGCTTAATCAGTCCCTGTATCCTAAATAAGGGGTCAATACTTAATTTCTCATAAACGCCACTCTGCGCCAATTGTTGTAAAATTTCTTGGCGATAGTAATCACTATTTAGCACCACCACTGCTCCTCCCTTATCTGCAGGGCGGACAACAATTTGTTCATTATTCTGTAAAGACCTAAGTGCCTCCCTTTCTCCTTTAGAGAGATTGGACATGATCTTAGGTGGATGTCTACTTAAATCTTCCTCCAATTGATTCAAGTCCTGCTTAACCTTGGAAATGAACAGTTCGATCATTGGATGACTCGGAGGTGTAAAGGAACTTTTATTCCGTAGTCCCAATGGTTTTAAAGATAATTCAGTTCTCTCATCTGATGTGTGTATTCCTGGCCATCTTGGCACACAAGAAAAGAACTGCTTCAACTTAATAGATCTAAAAAAGGAGAACAAGTCCAAGTCCAACTGAAAAAAGTCTGGACCCTTTGTTGGACAAAAACCCAGTCCATGATTCAATACTCTCGTCTCGTCTGTGGTAAGTATATAACGGGATAGATTGACAACTAATTGGCTTTGGGGTTCTTCTGACGTAGATTCATTTTCCCTGATGGATTCCTGTTCTTCACAGGTTTGTCTTTGCCTTTGTTTTTTCCACTGGTATCGCCTACCTCCTCTCCTTCTGTGTCTTGTGATGACTGAGAAGTGGTGTCCCTGGGGGTCACTAAAAAATCAGAAGAGCCACTCTCTCCATCACCCTGAGGTTTTGGCTTCTTACCCCTTTTAAACGGAGGATTACGTCCTCTTCTCCTAGGGTTATAGCCCTCTCTTTGCCAGGTATAGACATAACCACTTGTATAGTCCATCAAGTCACGATGGAATTTGGCTCTTTTTGTATCCTCCACTCCTGTACGGTATTTTCCCATTTTGGTCTCAAGGTCATCAAAATATGCCTGTCCAGTCGCAGGTGAAAGTAGCCTGTTCAGCTCTTTGGTGATTGTCTCGATTTTCAGAACCACTTTAGGGATTTCCTCTTGTATGCGGGCCACTGTATGTAACATGGCATCGAACGAGGCGCGATTCCAAATTCGCTCCCATACACCGCAGAAGATTTTGTCCCGTGGAAACATTACAGGTGCAACCTGTGCTCTAACCGCTCTGGGTATCTTTTTTTGTTGATGGTATTCCGCCAGGGTGGAGGCATGTAATTCGAGATTGATCTTCGTTTTATGCAAAGCCTCCAGATCACGTTTAAGAATTTTTTCATCAGGTTTCTTTAAAAATTGATTTTTACCCGTCACCGGTGCCAGGATCCGCACTGCATCGTCCTCTGAGTAAGAGAAGATCGCACTTGTACTTTCTTGTTCAACCTCCATTGTGCTTTCACCAAGTCGTGCAAGCAATCAAAATCCACTGTGTATGGCAAGCACCAATGGGGGAATCAAAAAACAGGCGTGCTGTACCTCCTATGGTCTGTGCACCTCAGACCAAACGTATATCAAAGTCCAAAATCGAGTCAGCACCGCCTTCAGTAGAAAAATAGCTCTTTTATTAATTAAAAAGCATGATGTCAAAGTAGCGGCGACAGCTCCGCTGTTTCGGGCGTGCAGCCCTTTTTCAAGCCAAAAGCAAGGATCATCACACTAACAAACATTACAAATCACCTTATATAGCATACAAACTTATGAGCTCACCTGTGATCGACCAATCAGAGGGAGGCAGGGGCTGGCGGACCTGATGGGGAACTAATCCCTTAGTATGCAAAGCGGAGTGTTCAGTACCCTCCCCCAGACGTCAGCAGTAACCCACCCAATCAGTGGGAAATATGGTTGCCATACGAGGAGACGCTTGAGGACGCCAGAGCCCAGCCGCCCCTTCCACCGGCATCCGCAGCGTCATACATGACGCAGTACCAGTCACATGGGATCAATCCTCCAATCAAACGAGCGCTCCGCTCTCCAATGCGGAAAACAGCTCGTCGTCCCTTCTATCCACGACGAGCTGTTTTCCACAGTGGATTTTGATTGCTTGCACGACTTGGTGAAAGCACAATGGAGGTTGAACAAGAAAGTACAAGTGCGATCTTCTCTTACTCAGAGGACGATGCAGTGCGGATCCTGGCACCGGTGACGGGTAAAAATCAATTTTTAAAGAAACCTGATGAAAAAATTCTTAAACGTGATCTGGAGGCTTTGCATAAAACGAAGATCAATCTCGAATTACATGCCTCCACCCTGGCGGAATACCATCAACAAAAAAAGATACCCAGAGCGGTTAGAGCACAGGTTGCACCTGTAATGTTTCCACGGGACAAAATCTTCTGCGGTGTATGGGAGCGAATTTGGAATCGCGCCTCGTTCGATGCCATGTTACATACAGTGGCCCGCATACAAGAGGAAATCCCTAAAGTGGTTCTGAAAATCGAGACAATCACCAAAGAGCTGAACAGGCTACTTTCACCTGCGACTGGACAGGCATATTTTGATGACCTTGAGACCAAAATGGGAAAATACCGTACAGGAGTGGAGGATACAAAAAGAGCCAAATTCCATCGTGACTTGATGGACTATACAAGTGGTTATGTCTATACCTGGCAAAGAGAGGGCTATAACCCTAGGAGAAGAGGACGTAATCCTCCGTTTAAAAGGGGTAAGAAGCCAAAACCTCAGGGTGATGGAGAGAGTGGCTCTTCTGATTTTTTAGTGACCCCCAGGGACACCACTTCTCAGTCATCACAAGACACAGAAGGAGAGGAGGTAGGCGATACCAGTGGAAAAAACAAAGGCAAAGACAAACCTGTGAAGAACAGGAATCCATCAGGGAAAATGAATCTACGTCAGAAGAACCCCAAAGCCAATTAGTTGTCAATCTATCCCGTTATATACTTACCACAGACGAGACGAGAGTATTGAATCATGGACTGGGTTTTTGTCCAACAAAGGGTCCAGACTTTTTTCAGTTGGACTTGGACTTGTTCTCCTTTTTTAGATCTATTAAGTTGAAGCAGTTCTTTTCTTGTGTGCCAAGATGGCCAGGAATACACACATCAGATGAGAGAACTGAATTATCTTTAAAACCATTGGGACTACGGAATAAAAGTTCCTTTACACCTCCGAGTCATCCAATGATCGAACTGTTCATTTCCAAGGTTAAGCAGGACTTGAATCAATTGGAGGAAGATTTAAGTAGACATCCACCTAAGATCATGTCCAATCTCTCTAAAGGAGAAAGGGAGGCACTTAGGTCTTTACAGAATAATGAACAAATTGTTGTCCGCCCTGCAGATAAGGGAGGAGCAGTGGTGGTGCTAAATAGTGATTACTATCGCCAAGAAATTTTACAACAATTGGCGCAGAGTGGCGTTTATGAGAAATTAAGTATTGACCCCTTATTTAGGATACAGGGACTGATTAAGCAAGTAGTTGATGAGGCTTTACAGCGTAGAATTATTGATGATGAATGTGCAAAATTCTTAGTGAAAGATCATCCTGTAACCCCTATGCTATACACCCTTCCAAAGATACACAAGAGTTTGGAGGCACCACCTGGTAGGCCCATAGTGTCGGGTGTAAATTCAGTATTTGTACCTTTGGCACAATTTGTTGATAAGATTTTGCAACCGTTGGTCCTTTCATTGGACTCTTACTTGCGAGATACTAAAATGTTTATAGACAAATTAAATGGCCTAAGTGCATTAGACGCTGAGTGTGTTTTGGTTACTCTGGATGTTGAAAGCCTCTACACCTCCATCCCACATGATGGGGGTGTAGAGGCTGTAGAGTGGTTCTTAATGCTACATACGGATTTGACAGATGAACAGAGGAAGTTTGTTGTCTCTCTGCTGCAGATAGTATTGCGAGAAAACTATTTTTATTTTGATGGGGATTTCTATGCGCAGCGTAGAGGAACTGCGATGGGTTCGAACGTGGCCCCGTCCTATGCAAACCTGTTTATGGGACAATACGAGGAAAGTTTCGTGTATACTAGTCCCTTATTCCACCAGCATGCTAAATGCTGGTGGAGATTTATTGATGATATATTTTGCGTATGGGCGGGGCCACGTTCGTCCCTGGAACAATTTATTGTCCAACTTAGAGACAAGTGTCCCCAGATAATCTTGACCGCACATGTGGATGCCACGGGTGTCTCTTTCCTTGATACTTGGGTGTACAGGGTGGGTGACAGATTGCTCACTGACCTGTACACTAAACCCACTGATCGAAACTCTATATTAGAGTTTCAGAGTTTTCATCCGCAACATATTAGGAATAATATCCCGACTGGACAGTTAATGCGGATTGAGAGATTGGTGGCGGATCCAGAGAAACGGGAGAACAGACTGAAACAGATGAGGGATAAATTTAAAAAGAGAGGGTATCCTAATACTCTATTGGATAGTAAAAGTAGAACCAGAACCAGGAGTAGATCTAAGGAGCCAAGAATTGCTTTTGTTAGTACCTACAATAGCCAGAGCCAACAGATAGCTAGGGTGATTAATAGACACTGGAAGATACTTAAAGAATCCTTCCCTAATGTACAGGAATTCAGGTATCCGCCACTGATGTCCTTCCGACGGCCGCCCAGGATTAGAGACAAGGTGGTACACACGTCTGCGGTTGAGAGGGTAGGTGTGCCCAGGAATGGGACATTCCCTTGCTTGCACTGCCACATGTGTGGCTGTGTGACAAAGGGAGACATGTTTACGCATCCATCTAGTGGTAAGAGATTTTACATCAGGAGATACTTTAATTGTGAGTCAACATTTGTAGTTTACTTGATTAAGTGCCCATGTGGCCTAGGTTACGTGGGCAAAACCACACAACCGCTTCGAGACCGGATTTCATCGCACAAATCTGCGATCAGAGGTGAGAGCTCTGATCATGCAGTTGCATGCCATTTTAAAGATTGCAGACACACTGTTTCGCAATTGAGAGTTCAAGTTATTGATAATGTCCCGTTTAGTATAAAGAGGGGAGACCGCCATAAATTGTTATTGAGAAAAGAGGCGATGTGGATTAGAAGATTGGGTACTTTTGGCAGAGGGGGGCTTAATAAGGAATATGAATTATCGGGGTGTATCTAGATCTGCAGTGTATCTTTTTCTGTGTAGGTGATTGATACATATTAATCTTGTATATATGTTTATTTTTATCTATTACAGATTTATTGGATCGGCGAGGAGGAGTGAGGCTGAGACTGGCAAGTTTAAATTATCCAGGGTGCGCAATGGATTGCTGTGCGGGGGGAGACTGGGGACTTCATGGCCAGGCTGCCCTAACGACAATATAGGTATTGCCCTTTGTTTGGGGATTGCCATGGGGATAATGTTTATGTTTTGGGAGTCACATGACAGCGAGGGCGGATCGCCCAGACGTAATCAGTGACGTCCCTTCTATCCACGACGAGCTGTTTTCCGCATTGGAGAGCGGAGCGCTCGTTTGATTGGAGGATTGATCCCATGTGACTGGTACTGCGTCATGTATGACGCTGCGGATGCCGGTGGAAGGGGCGGCTGGGCTCTGGCGTCCTCAAGCGTCTCCTCGTATGGCAACCATATTTCCCACTGATTGGGTGGGTTACTGCTGACGTCTGGGGGAGGGTACTGAACACTCCGCTTTGCATACTAAGGGATTAGTTCCCCATCAGGTCCGCCAGCCCCTGCCTCCCTCTGATTGGTCGATCACAGGTGAGCTCATAAGTTTGTATGCTATATAAGGTGATTTGTAATGTTTGTTAGTGTGATGATCCTTGCTTTTGGCTTGAAAAAGGGCTGCACGCCCGAAACAGCGGAGCTGTCGCCGCTACTTTGACATCATGCTTTTTAATTAATAAAAGAGCTATTTTTCTACTGAAGGCGGTGCTGACTCGATTTTGGACTTTGATATACGATTGGTCTGAGGTGCACAGACCATAGGAGGTACAGCACGCCTGTTTTTTGATTCCCCCATTGGTGCTTGCCATACACAGTGGATTTTGTATAGAGATGGCCCGAATGGTTCGGCTAACTTGTTCGCGCAAATCTCAGTAGTTCTAGTTCGCCGCAAAATTCAAATTTTTTTCAAAAAAGTTTGTTCACATTTTCCCATAGACTTTAATGGCGCCGACTTTAACGGTTAATAGCTAAGCTCCCTTACATGCTATAAACACCAAATTTGCAGGGTATGTAGATAGGGACAGTGGGTATAAGAGGAAAAATCCTGTTCTTTTTAGTGAATTGAATCAAATGAATCGGTTCAGAGCCAATTAATTTGATTAAATTCATTAAAAAGAACCGGATCATTCATGAACCAGTTAGTATAGCTTAGCACCCATGGGTGCACCAGGTGCCAGGCTAGGTGAGGGTGACAGGTGAGGAGGCGAGAAGGACAGCGGGAGCCAGCAGCTATGCGTCCTATGCGGACGCATTCTCTGCTATGTGGGGGGGGGGGGGGGGCGGCGGAGATCTTCAATCAACTTAATTGAAGATCGCAAGGTGAGAGGATATTGGCGTGGGACATTTCCAAGGATATTGGCGTGGGAACTTTTTTTTAAAGGTACAGGTAAGTATTTCTGGTTAATTAACTACTTCGGGACCAGCACCCTCTGCCCCCTTAAGGACCAGAGGGTGCTGGTTCAGTAAACCGCCGCTTCCCGATGAATCGCCGCTCCCGACGGTCACGCCGCTCTGTCCCCGCCGCAGGCTGCTCTCTCTGCCGTTGCTTTCATTGGCTCCTGACCCTGTCACTCCATGTAAGCTAATGGCAAACTCTTACATGAATGACAGGGCCAGGAGCCAATAAAAATGGCTCCTGCCCGGCTCACAGTGCTCTGCCGTCATAGAGGCGGCAGGGCAGCATATTGCGGTGGAGATCGAGCGGCGACAGCGTGGGGGCGCGCGGTCAATGGGATGTAGAGTTTACGTCAGGTCAGAACCGCAGCGCCCCCTGCCCGCCGTAGATTTATACTGCGGCGGTCCGCAGGTAGTTAAGAACATTAAAGGACTTTTCGTCGTCGTGTTTTTATTTAACCCTTTGTGGAAATGGGTACGGGGTACTTTGTACCCCTATACTCATTTCCGCTAGGAGGGGGGTGGGCATCTGGGGTCCCCTTCTTAAAGGGGACTCCCAGATGCCACCATGAATCCCTCCATGGAGTCGTCGCCCCCACCTCCTCCTGGGGCACTGGAGGTGGGGAAGAGCCCCCTGTCCATGGATTGGATAAGGGCTCGGGGGGACAGGGGAAGGCTTGGCCACCCCTCTCCCCCGGAGCCCCCCCATACCATGGACCATGCGGGCTTGTATAGCTCAGGGTGCGAAGCCCCACACGGCCGGGGCTCTGCATTCTGGCTATCCCAGCCTGCATGGGGGACAAGGAGTTACAGAGAGCTCGGGAGGGGGACCCCACGTCATTTTTGGGGGGACATTTCCCACACTGTGAACGTACCAAAAAAACATTTAATTAAAAAATAAATATATACAATTTTTAAAAAAATGTTAAATATTGTTTCCCACTATCTTTTTAACATATCCTGCAAATTTGGTGTTGCTAGGATGTAAGGGGCCTTTGCTATTTGCTAAAGTCAGCGGGAATTGTTTCCCTAAGAACTGTCATTTAATTCAAATGTATACTATTTTTCTTTGAAATTTTAAAATCGATTTTCTCAAAAAGTATAAGGTCTTGTAGTCACTGCCCTCTCTACATACCCTGCAAATTTGGTGTTTCTACTATGTAAGGGGACTTTGCTATTAACCGCTAAAGTCGGCGGGCGTTTAATTTTCCCACGGTCAGAAGGAGAATTTTAAAATTGATTTTCTCAAAAACTGTAAGGTCTTTTTGAAAAAAAAAATCCTCTTGTAGTCCCTGACCCCAGGGCAGTTTCTAGGCTAAATTTCACCCAGTTCGAGAGTCAAAAAATATGCCCCCCCCCCCCCCCCCCCCCTTACTTCCCCAAAATCAGAGCTGCTAAGTGAAATCATGTCAAAAGGCTTCTTGAAACCAACTCACCATTTTTTATTTTTTTTTACTTATGCTTAACACAAGGTTTATTGAGAGAAATGTTGCAATCCCACTGGCCTGACCCCACAACCCCCCTCCCAGTACATGGGACAGCACGGTGGCATAGTGGTTAGCGCTCTCGCCTTGCAACGCTGGGTTCCCGGTTCGAATCCCAGCCAGTTTAACATCTGCAAGGAGTTTGTATGTTCTCCCCGTGTCTGCGTGGGTTTCCTCCGGGCACTACGGTTTCCTCCCACATACCAAAAACATACAGATAAGTTATTTGGCTTCACTCTAAAAAATTGACCCTAGACTATGATACATACACTACACTGTACATACATAGACATAGGACTAAAGTAGGGATTAGATTGTGAGCTCCTCTGAGGGACAGTTAATGACAAGACTATATTCTCTGTACAGCGCTGCGTAATATGTCAGCTCTATACAAATCCTAAATAATAATAATGCTGCAATCCCACTGGCCTGACCCCACAGCCCCCCTCCCAGTGCATGTTGCAATCCCACTGGCCTGACCCCACAACCCCCCCCCCCTCCCCCCCAGTACATGTTGCAATCACACTGGCCTGACCCCACAGCCACCCCCTTAGATAACTTAACTGTCCAGCCAGGGAGTCACAGTCAAAATCAGACCATGGTGGTATGGTGGTCTGACCACCAGCCCAGGGCAAAAAGAGCGCCACCCTCCCCCAACAGCCACGTCAGAAAGAGAGAGGCAGTGCAGTACACAGACTGCCTGCCTACTTACCATGATGTTGTCCACCATCCTGGCAGGTGGAATTGGATTCTGGTCCTGGAAGAAGGCGCCAGGCCAGGATCGGTGGGGGTCCGGGCGGGGGACCACGGAGCCAGAGGTGCTAGCGGGCAGCGGCAGCAAGGGCAAGACACACACACTAATAGCAGCAATAGGGCGCTTTGCTGGGCTGGGTGCTGTGCAGGGTGCTTTGCTGGGCTGAATGCAGGGTGCTTTGCTGGGCTGAGTGCTGTGCAGGGTGCTTTGCTGGGCTTTGGGCTGTGCAGGGCGCTTTGCTGGGCTGAATGCTGGGGGCTGTGCAGGGTGTTGCTGAGCTGCATGCAGGGTGCTATGCTGGGCGCTGTTCAGGGTGCTTTGCTGGGCTGGGTGCTGTGCAGGGTGCTTTGCTGGGCTGCATGCTGGGGGCTCTGCAGGGTGCTATGCTGGGCGGGATGCTGGGGGCTCTGCAGGGTGCTTTGCTGGGCTGGATGCTGGGGGCTCTGCAGGGTGCTATGCTGGGCTGGATGCCGGGGGCTGTGCAAGGTGCCTTGCTGTGCTGGGGGCTCTGCAGGGTGCTATGCTGGGCGGGATGCTGGGGGCTCTGCAGGGTGCTTTGCTGGGCTGGATGCTGGGGGCTCTGTAGGGTGCTTTGCTGGGCGGGATGCTGGGGGCTGTGCAGGGTGCTATGCAGGGCTTACACAGACCTCAGATCTGGCGGCGACCCGACCCGAGAACGGCAGAGCAGAGCGCACACTACCACCAGCATCACTTCATGCAGGAAGTGGTCATGGTCAATGACATCACTTCCGCATGTGCATTGTCTGCGGGTGTGCGCTCTGCTCTGACACTCTCCGGTCGGGTCGCCGCCAGCGCTGAGGTCTGCAAGAGAGGCAGGCAGCAACGGGAGGCACACGGGGGGGGGGGGGTACGCGACATACGCGAACTGAAGCCGGTGATCGCGCTGGTGCGCACAGCTCCTCCTGCCTCTCGCTGCACCGCATCCGCGCGTCACCGGCTCCTAGCAGTCACATCCTTCTGCTTCTGCCTGGCGCCCCCCCCCCCATCTGTCTCTCATCGGCGCCCCGTTCAGCAGAACCGGCTGAACGGGGCAAGAAACGGCCCTGCCTGACCCGCTCCAGGTGTTAGACCCCTTGACACATCTTTTCTATCACTTTTGTGGCCAGAAAAAGTGTATTTTTCAAAGTTCGCCTACCCATTGAAGTCTATTGCGGTTCGCATGGTTTGCGCGAACACAAACTTTTGCGGAAGTTCACGTTCGAGGTTCGCTAACCCAAAATCGGAGGTTCGAGCCATCTTTACGTTTGGAGATCCCACTGCAGTTCTAAACGGAGAATAAAGTGGCAAGGAAGAGAAGAGGTTGTATGCAATAAGGAACCTGCAGGGGTCTGAAGAGCCTGTAGATCATTATGTTTCTGCACTTTATTTTTTTTCCCTCGGATTTAGTGCTGTACACCAACAACTAAAATTCTTGTTTATACTAGAGTTGTTTCCTCTTATTGTAGAGCAAAATAAAACTGCCTTGTTTAATTCCACATTACTTCAGTAGACATGACAAATTCAAGATATTTAGAGAGTTATGGATTTAATTGTCTCTCCATAATCAGCAGCTCCTTTTTACATAGGTCACAAAAGAGTAGGTCAACAACACCCAAGGGCATCTGTGCACACTTTAGATTTCCAGGCAACACAAGCAGGAACAACAATATATGCCAAAGAAAGTGTAAGGTGTGTGTTCAACTTACCAAGCCCAGGACTGCAATGTTCTCTGCCCTAGGCACCAGACCAAGTTTTTTTTCAAGAAAACACTTTTAATACATCTTCATGCAGTACACAGATACTGAGTTACGTGACAGCCTGACAGCTGTTTCACGGGCAAAGCCTGCTTCTTCACAGATGAAGATGTGGGCTTTGCCCATGAAACAGCTGCCAGGCTGTCACTTAACTCAGTGTCTGTGTACTGCATGAGGATGTATTAAAAAGTTTTCATGAGAAATTCTTGGTCTGGTGCCTGGAGCTTTGCTTTACATTTTCCACATTGAAAACTGTTTGTCAGGAGGCACAGACACACACTTGTTACCCTCATCTGTCTGACCAGGTACATCTAGTGCCAACCCCCCATCCTTTTCTCATGTCCTCTGCCTTACACAGATCCTTACCATGGTTTCTGCTAGCATTAAGATAGTTTCACACTTTGGTGTTGTGTCACACAAAAGTGTCATAATGCAACAGAGAAGAAAATTGCACTGTCCAGTACATGTGCAATGCAAGGTATGCATTGATGCATACAGAACATAAACAAACAAAACCTGCTGGAAACCATAGAGACAATACACACGTTTGTACTTGGGACATCTCAGAACACTTTTCTGTTTGTGTCATTGGCAAGGTATAACCACCAATCATAGGGCTGCCCAGTGAAGCCTTCACTCCCTATGTTCTACCCCCATGGTTATCCCTGCAGGGTCATATAACCAGTGCTGCCACCATTCTTCCCCCAGTACCAAGTGTGACAACATGATCATTATTCCCTCTTTCCCCCTTTAAAAAAAAAAAAAAATAAGCACTGCCTCCACCCTCCCACGTCCATTGTTACCACTTCCACTCACAAATAAGTAGAGTTTTCTTCATTTCCAACCCTGCATCACCAATTTTACTACCAATCCCTCAAAGCCAAGCCTTTCCTCTCCCAATAACAAGTGCCTCCATTCCCCGAAGCAGTGCTTTTCGGTGCTGCTAGATTTGAGCGCAGCCGGCGCCACCATAGACTATAAAGGGAATCACAACTGAGCGGCGCTCAGTGAGTAACGTCTGCGCCGTCAGAAGACAGAGACGAGGTTGCTTAAAAAGCACAATAACTCGGCCTCCAGCAATTGCTGGAAGCAGAATTATATCATTTTCCCACTATCCATGGTGGCCTGGAGGAGGAATAGTAATTAATACGACCCAGACTTGTGCAGAAGCAGGGTCAGCCATATACGGCTGTATCCTGCGTCCAAGTCTACCGGCGCCGATTTCAAATGTATGCTCCAGTCCCTCCATTACAAGTGGGATCACCAATTAGGTGTTGGTAAAAGGTTTACAGGATGTTGTCTGTGTTTAGTGACATTGTAATTAATACCATGCTCTTGAAGTGTATTTTAATGGAACTTGCAAGAAACTTAACACTCAATACAAAAATCAGAGTAGATAGTAGGAACAGTCTCACTATTGATTGAAATTATTTTTTGACAGCTGTGATGCTGTGCAAATCATGGTGTCCAAGTGGTTGTGAAAGTCGTGTTAAACCCAAACTCTTTCAATAGAAAAGGAATGGTCAGGATAGTTTGTCCATGGCCTTCAATGCTTCTGGGCTTAATATTCCTTTTGTTGTCACCAGCTGCCTGTCTATCACGTCAAATTTGAATTTAGCCTATTGGCCAGTATTTTAGCCCTTCTCTTGTGGTCCATATTTAGTACTGCGCGCATTTGTGGGTCATTCTTATTTGTAGTTATAATTATTAAACAATAAATTGACATACAATTTGTAATTTGTTCTCTTTGCTTATTAAAATTGTAACTAAATGAGCCATGAGTTAGTAAGATTTTTGTTTAATTTTAGATATTAGGGAGTCCATCTTCTCCAATGGTTTTGAATTAAGAAGTCTCTTCAACACCTTTCGTAATTCTTTAAAAGTAAAAAGTAATTAAAGCCTGGGATTGATTAGTAGAAATCCTTGGTAGATAGCTAGGACATCTTTCAATTTCCGCTGATAATTTCTTTCACTAATATTATGAGGTAAATTATACGGCTTCTAAGAACACCATCTTAGAAGTAAAGTTAATAAATTATGGGTAGACCATGCTATTGGATTTCACACTGTTGTAATGCTGATAGAATAATGGAATTTGAAAGAGAAAAATAGATCTTACAATCCTCAGAGAGCCACATGTTTATGATTTCTTATCAGCTTCCTGCATTTTCTGGACTGTGCCTCCACTGTGTATTTGTGTTTTATAGCCTTAGGAGAGGATCTGTCATTGACATCTGAAAAGATCAGATAAAAAAAACACCTCCTATAATTACGCTTCCCTCCGGACTTAGCTTTTTATATCCATTCAGTAGCACATTATTTCAAATAAATTATGCATGAAACGTTTTGTTAAGTTAAAGGGTAACTGAAGTAAGAGGTATACAGAGGCTGCCATATTTATTTCCTTTTAATTAATACCAGTTGCCTGGCAGCCCTGCTGGTCTATTTCTCTGCAGTAGTATCTGAATAACACCAGAAACAAGCATGCAGCTAGTCTTGTCAGATCTGACTTTAAAGTCTGAAACACCTGATCTGCTGCATGCTTGTTCAGGGGCTATGGCTAATAGTATTAGAGTCCGAGGATCAGCAGGGCTGCCAGGCAACTGGTATTGCTTAAAAGGAAATAAACATGGCAGCCTCCATATACCTCTCTCTTCAGTTCCCCTTTAAAAATCTTTTGAAAACTTTATAAAGAACATACCTGCTGCACCAATTCATAAATCCCCTACTCCTCCTCATCTAAATCCAACTGCCTGCTCACTCTTCCTCCACCCCCAGTCAGTCTTAAGCACTGCCTGTCATGACAGGTAGACAGTCTAATAGCATGTGAACATGCCTTCAGCTGTAAAGCCTGGTACACACGTCCTATTTTGATTGGCCAATGACTGCCCAATTTTACCATCTCTATGTAACATGAGGGAAAACAGATTTTGAATGCTTTGAACAGATTGTGTAAAGGTACATACACACGTCCAACTTTTTCGTACAACTTGTCATCCGACTTGTCGTTTGAATGACAAGTTGGACAGGTGTATGCGTTGTCGAGCAACTGATAACAGCCATTTTGCCGATCCGCTCAGCGGATCTGTTGGACCAGCTGTCATTCAAACGACTGTTAGGTCCGTACATGTGTAAAAAAGACTTTTAGTCATTTGTCCAACTAATAGAAGTTCAAACAACAAGTCGTTTGATCAGTGATTTAATCTAGTCCATTGTTCTATTCGGTCCATTGTCCATTATCAAGTTGGTTAAATGACATGTAAATTAGGTGAATTTGCATATCAGCCGCTTTGTTGGTCAGTGTGTACATGACGTCTGAATGACTTGTTGTTTGCACTCCAAGTCATTCAAACAACAAGTCAGACGAAAAGTTGTTCGAAAAATTGGACATGTGTACGCACCTTAAAGAGACACTGAAGCGACAAAAAACTATGATATTATGATTTGTATGTGTAGTACAGCTAAGAAATAAAACCTTAAGATCAGATACATCAGTCTAATTGTTTCCAGTACAGGAAGAGTTAAGAAACTCCAGTTGTTATCTCTATACAAAAAAGCCATTATCTCTACGACTTTCAAAGTCCTGGAGAGGGCTGTTTTCTGACTTTTATTATCTCAACTGTTAGTTAACTATTTACTTTTCCTCTGGCAGAGGAGAGGTCATTAGTTCACAGACTGCTCTGAAAGAATCATTTTGAATGCTGAGTGTTGTGTAATCTGCACATATTAGAGAATGATGCAATGTTAGAAAAAACACTATATACCTGAAAATAAAATATGAGAATATTTTCTTTGCTGCTAATCTTCTAGTAATTATTCATAGTACACAACCAATTCATTATATCATATATTTTTTTTCGCTTCAGTGTCTCTTTAAGTAAGATCTTATACTACATGGAAGTGGTAAATTGGCTAATCATGTATGTATTTACTAGGCTAAAGAACAATTATTCCACCTGTATGCCCCTGTGACTAAAGTACCAGAATTCTGATTGGCCAATTTTACCACTTTCATGTAGTACGAGAGACTACCTACACAATCTGTTCATTGTATTCAGGATATGTTGGCCCTCATACTACATGGAGGCGGTACCACTGGCCAGTGATTGACCAATCAAAGTTGGATGCATGCATGCAAGGATACATGAGGTGAGAAAAAAGGAAAGTTTTACTCACCTGGGGCTTTTCAAGTCCCTAGAAGTCTATCAGTGCCCACGCTGCTTTTCTACTCGTCTCCAGGCTTCGCCCTCTGTAAGATTGTGACCTGTGGGTGGGTCAGGATCTTCTGCGCATGTGTGGGCACACCTCGTGCCTCTTGTTATCGCCGCCTGATAGACGGGAGCCCTCTGTGCTTGCGCAGTTCAAAAAGACTTAAACTGCGCAAGTGCAGAGTGCTTCCTGTCACTGGAGCGCAGCTTGCAGTGAAGGAGGTGGTGAGAATCTATGAACTGGTTTGTCAATCATTTTGTGTTTATTATTTTGCGCAAACTTTATTTTGTTCACACATTTTTCATCATAATTAATTCAAATTAATGTTTTAATTAATTTATGGGGATTTGACGGATTGGGCACTTACTTAAACAATAAAGTATTTACTTATTAACCTCCTTGATTACTGCAAATGAATAATGGAACTACCTGCCTTAGAAGTGTTGGTTCTAAGAATTGAACAATGGGCTTGCTGCTGCCTCCTGCAGTCTATTGCTAGTAAATTAATATAGTGATCATGGTATTCTTGCTGCAATATTCTACAGTACAATAGACATGGGGGAGGGAGTTTCCATGTCATTATAATGGACAGTAAGGCCCACTGGTCTTCCTTTTTGTTTTTGAAATAGAAACATTAACATATGTGTTTACTAGTGACCGGTGGAAAGCCACAACATGGCATTCTATGGTGAGTCAAATCTCAGGTGTGTAGTGCATTTTAATTTTTTAAAGCGATTAAAACTGTAAATTAATAATAACAACAACACCAACAGATTAACAGGCGCTTAGTTTATTCATAAAATCCAACATGGAAAATTATTGTAAATCCTTGTTTGTCACAGTATTATATTACCCCTCACATTTTACAGTTCCTCAAATGTGCTTTTTCACCCATCCCACTGATACGAAGATCTCATACATAGTTGTTCAGAAAAGAAAAGAAATGTAGAAAAGAAAAAAAAAGTCAACATTTGCTTGAGACAAACACTCAAGCTAAAGATCACATATTATTATAGAATTTTTAAATATATTCATACATCTCTTTTATTTTTGTCTTATATGTTTTATTTACAAGAAAAAAAGCATAGGCAGTTCAATAATCTCACAAAAATGTCCCATGCCAAAATTCATCAAGGTATTGTTTCATGCAAAATTGTAATCGGATCAAAACCACAAAAAGGATACAAATTTGTTGTTTACTGAACTTGACAACAAACTGTGGTACATTCAAAGGAATCCTACACAGGAATTAAGGACCCATAAATCTTTAGGAACCAACTTAAATTCAGAAGAAATTGTAAACTTGCTGGCCCTATTTCTGGTCCATACTAGTATCAAGGTGCAATTTAAAAATCATTTTATACAGAAATACCTTTCTTTTGTACCTCACTCATTTGGCAAACCTATGCACTTGGCTAAATGATTGAGTTAATCAATAAACACCATGCTAAACCACTGATACAGTTTTATTTTTTTTTGCATGCAGGGCTCTTTTAAAATACATTTTGCTGGTCTTTTATGTGGCTTATAGATGTAAGACCTTATATGGGAGAAAATAAGGAAATAATACAAGCTTTGATTATTTAACATCATGTACGGTCAATTTCCCATTGTTTCTGAGTCATTTGTGCATTTTGTAAACAGTGATTAGTGCCAGCTGCGCAGACTGAGGTTGACTTATTAAAGATCTCATTGATTGGAGAACAGCGAAGACCACAAGTGACACATCAAACCTGAAGAGGATTTTTTTTAATGTTTGATATTCGGTGGCAAAAATTATTAGCTCCCACCTGAGTCATATCAGAATATTGTGGGGTTGCTGAAAGGAACGTGAATTAGCAGAAGTGTGGTCACAGTCTTGTGGGCACACCCAAAATGAAAGCATTTTTTTTAAATTTAGGTTATCCTGTATTTACAAATATATATATCCTGTGGCTGCTTGCATACAACCGTGATCACACAATCTCTTGTTGACTAAGCTTTCAAAAACCTCTGTAGTCTAATATGACTTAGGTGACCTTTGCCACTTTTGTATCATTTGTAATAAATCCCATTGATTGGCTGGGAGCAAGCCTGGTGCAGGTACACATGCTGCTTGTGCTTCTTCATACAGTATATTGCTCACCATTGTGTGGCAGTATATAAAGAACTCCATGTAGACTTTTATGTTAGGTGAAGGGTTATGACAGCTACTGTAGGATGACATATAAGCAAAACATTGCAAAATGATTGATATTTCTGTACCCTAACGTAAATGATGGTGCCAACCACTGGATCAAGAGATTTTCCTTGCCTTATTCCATGGATGTATTTTAGCTGCATCAAATGCGTGCATATTACATGCTTTGTGCACTCCTAAGAACAGCCTGTGTAGTTTGTATGGTCATGTGTATGGACATGACACTTGTAATTTATACCTTTTAAAAGGGAATTATTCCTTAAAATATTTGTCCCATGTTCACTACTATCTGGGGCCCTGAATCTATAAACTTTTCTTCTGTATTCTTTGCAGGAGTTGTTTTCTCATCTTATGTGCAGAATACCTTTTCAACACCCAGTAAAGTGAAAAGTACAGAAAACTTAGTAAAAGTTGCAATATAAAACTTAAGTTACCTTTGTACAATTTACTTTGTGCAATTTTTCCTTGTTTGGGCCAGACAAGGTACTTATTTTTTAGGTAAAGTGAGAAAATATTTCCTGTAAGAAAATTCAGAAGTATTATGAATCAGAGAACATGTCTTTTACATTGCAGTTTTGTAAACCATTTAATTGGGATATTTAGAACCCTGGTAGTTGTCAGGTGGGTCTTCTCATACTGAAGGAGGACCACAAGCCTGCATCCATCTAAACCTGTAACTCTGCTATTACTATTTATATAATTGATATGTTTATTTATTTATATGCTGTAATTCTTAATATTTAGAAGTCAGGTGTACTTTAATTTGACAATGTATTACTATTGTTGAAATAACATTTTTAATTTCATTGCCATACAGACTACTCAGTAAACATTATCACGGTATGTGTTTTTCTGTTACAGATCGCAATCGCTGCAGTGGAATTTGGCCCATCCATTAACATTAGCTGAGCATTTTGAATCACTTCCTAAACGCTCACAAAATCGCTGTAGTGAGTTTGAGCCCTAAAAGTGCTTGCAGAGTTGTATCCATTATCTTTTACCAGCTAGTCTTCTGCATAGATCACGACAGGAAATACTACTATATTTAGCTTATTTGAAAACCTGTGTAAGCAGTATAGAAAAGCCTAAAATAGTGCAATATTATTTTTTAAACATGGAAGTTCAACATGCAAAAGAAAAGGCAGTACAAAACACACACAGCCGATCACAATTATATATCATGTGTAACTAGTAATTATATTTTTAAAAAATCTGTTAGCTTTTAGATTTCCAACAATGTGGGTAACAAGGAGGGTCATAGACTCAATAGGATGACTCTTTTCCTCCTTCTGGAACACAGGTGTCAAACTCCAGCCCTCCAGGGCCATATCCATGCCAGTGTTTAGGGTGGACTGCGAAATGGAGGAATGTGTTCTACTTGATGGACCACACCTTTCCTGATTAAGTCCTATCTTTCATTCAATTTGAGCTGTGCAAAAAATGTGTGAGTCCTCTGGCCTTGAGGACTGGCGTTTGAAATCTCTATTTTAGGGGTTTAAATGGTATAGTTGGTAAACTATTTCTAAAGTGGCACTGACAAAACTGCAAAAAAACACCCTAAAATGTTATCTATCTAGTGTATGTTCCTGTGTTGTTTCTATACTTTAAGGATAAAAAGAACGTGGAAGCTCATTTTGTAATCCCATAATCTGCGCTTGGAACAATTTTGAGTGTAAGTACGCACAGGTAAGCCCCGGGAGGCGCTAAAAATAATTGCGCACAAAATCGCAAAACACTGGCATCAGCGATTTTGATTTTAGATGTGAACAAGGCCTAAAAGTGATGCATCTGTACTAGGAGGTCAAACACATTAAAGCCTGACAGTTTAAAATGAGAAATTCACCTTTTGAGCATCTTTGTGGTATAAGGTGTGCTGTAATATGCATATGACACATTTTTTATTTTTAGAATATTTTTTTCAGTCTCTTCCTGCGCCCAAAGCCTTACAATCTATTTAAACAATCTATTAAACATTTGTGGAGTAAAAATAATTTCCCCCAGTAAGTATTATAGTACATTTCTACCTGTGTGTGAACTGATTATCTCACTGAGCACCTCAATGTGGTAACTCTGTGTCAGCAGAGATACAGATCTGACTCTATCCAATGGGGATTTGAATGTGATATTCCCAAATGCTGTTGCTGTACTGCTATTATGGTTAAAAGTGAATTTTAAACTATTTGGCATAGCTGGAAAATAACAGTTAACCACAGACTATAATTAAAAATAAGTGTTTTTTTTCCCAAAAGTTTAGTTCCTTTTTAATATTGGTTTGTGAAGCTGATGCACCAACAGAAACGGAGAGAGGAAAACTAACAACGAAGCACACAATTCTTGAGAGAAAGTTGGTATTGGGGCATGTAAGCCATCATTGCTCCCATTGTGTTGTTTAGGGAATGTGAGGATGCTTGAAGGCATTTTTTGTTGTCTACTTCTCAGACATCCTCACAGCTTAGTTAGTTGGTTAAAGTGTTAACTATCCTTAAAGTATCTCGGAAGCGGAGAAAAAACAAATCAATTAGGCACGTAGGGGGTTAGATTGCCTAAGCCTCAGGCCCCTTTCACACTGGCAAGTTGCGTTACCTTGTTTTGCCACAGGGTAAAGCTAAACCAATGCACGTCTATGAGGCGTTTCATACCTGTCGCGGTGTGATGTGCCGAAAGTCTCCAATTCTACGCTTGGGCAACAGTCTGTTAGGGGCCAGCATGCACGGTGATGTGCGGCAACTGGAAGTAACGTTAGTCTATGGCAATGCAGCTTTTTTAAGCTGTTTGGCGTTCGCATTGCAGCGCGCATGTGTGGAAGTGTATATTTATGCACAATTCTAATTTTGGCCATAGGAAGTGAGCTTTAGAGAACCTCACTTCCAGCTTAGCTTGCAGCCAGAAGGGAGATTACTGAGCATTGCCGTGCTAATCTTCAAAGGCTATATTTAGTGGTGCGATGCGATCATTGCGCTGCAGCACACTGCAACGCCGGTTAGAAGTGTGAATCTGGCCTCAGACTTTTCATGCTGCTCGGTATCTTCAAGATGCCTCTTGTTCCCCATTTTGGGTCCTCTTTTCCTCACAGCCTCTCATAAGTTCCTCAGAGCAGCAAGGAGTGATTTTGAACTGTGCATGTGCGAGTTCTGAACCCGCACATGCCTAGTGATAGAAAGTGCTTGTGGAGGAGTGCTTCCTATTACTGTGCGGTTCAGAACTCATGCATGTGCAGTTCTGAATCACATGTCACCATTGGGAGGAACTTCCAAGGAGACTATTTGCTAGAAGAAATCAGTGAAATATGAAGAGGAACGGTAACAGGGAACAGTGGGGACCCCAAGGACAAAGAGTAGCATGAGGAGTGTTTGGATTGGGTAATGTAAGCCACAATGGGCTTAATTCATTGTTTCCACCTGCTTCTGGGGTACTTTAAAGCGGTATCGTCACCATAAAATTCAAATTTCAACAGCAACTGCTCTGAGTGTATTAAGTGATAAAGATGCTAATCCTGCATTCAAAACTTTTTCTGCTGTTATGATCTGGAGTTATCACATACTTAAGGAGCACTGTCCTTTTAGTAGTCGTGCCAAAGAATTGCATGCTGGGGGTTCTTTTTATCTATAATCTATTCCTCCTCTTCCCTTTATTTCCCTGCCAGCTGCTTATCTGAAACCTAATCCCCTACTCACTTGTGTTTACAACCAAGGCTGAGGAGACTCAGCGATTGGAGGAGACAAGAAAAAAAGTAAAGGGCAGAAATGACATTACGAGTTAGCCTTAACTGTGGGCAAAGGACATGGCCCCAACCAGGAACAGAATTCTCATCATTTACTATATAACATTCACTGAAATCAAAACGTGGACAGTATAATACATGTGTTATGTAAGTAGATCAAGTATTTATCTACTTATATATGTGTTTTTTTCCCTGGCATAGTATGGCTGATCGTACTGCTTTAAGGTACAAATGCATTGCTTCTTACTGTATGTTCTTGTGCTGCAAACAACTTAAATGTGGCCTAGCACAGAAGATTCTAAAATGAGTTTTTAAAAAGCGCAATTATTAATTGTATTTACTCAGAAAAATACTGACAATCAGCAGAAAAATACAATATACAATACAAAATACTATACAATAATTGTCAAAGCCAGCAGGAAAGCATTCAGTTGAAAACTTTCTGACTGTGATGATTGTTTTATTGATCAGCTATCTTGTAGGCATCGATCACATCACAAAGCATTAGGATGTTTTTGTGTGAGATATCAGAAATGTTCTTTTCTGAAAATCAGCCTTTTAAAAGTTTGTTTCAAATGTATTCATGTGTAATCACCTTAAACTGGAACTCCACTATTGCTGCTGGGAAAAGGAAACTCTCTTCAGATAAGCTCTGTACATTGCAGCGAATAATGGCGAGCTTGATTTCAACTTGCTTACATGTAAGACTGTAAAGCATGAACAGGTAATACACAGATATTCAACACAGTTCCTAACAAAGAATGTGATAGGAGAGTGTCCAGGTTTGCAGCCAGTGGGTGTAAAATGACTAGCAAGGCCAGACTCTGTGCAGCTAATTACTCCTGTGACAAGAGGTGAAGTTTCTAAAGCCTTGTACACACTTTCAATTATGATTGACCAATCACTGACCAAGTTTACCACCGCCATTGTACAATTCAACATATTTTGAATACTATGAACAAACTGTGTAGGTATACTCTTATACTGCATGGAGGTGGTAAAATAGGTCAGTGATTGGCCATTTAAAACCTGGTACTCACCTTCAATTTTGATTGGCTAATGATTGGCCAATTTTACCACCACCATATACTATGAGGCCAACAGATTTGGAAATCAAAATGTGTTGATCCTCGTACTACATGGAAGCAGTAAAACCGATCAATGATTTGCCAATCAAAATTGATGGTGTGTACTAGGCTTAAAGAGTACAGGCTGCAGTCTTCTAAAAGAAGTGAAATTTCAGCTTCAGTCAGTTATGTAAATTCCTAACTGATTGCATATTGTATTGGAAAAATGCGCTATAGCCTCCCTAGTGATATGGACAAGCCTGAGTTGTCCAGAAAAATAGCTGTTAAACAGTGTAGATGAGTCAGGCTCGTTCACCAGTTCTAAGGCAGGGTTCCATTTTTCGCATTAAAATTTTTACATGCTCTGAAAACTTGCATGCAAAAATGTGCACTCGAATGCAAGATTACATTAATTATTTGACATGATTTTGTATTTGAAACTTTTTTTTATTATTCTCAAAATGTATACTAGACCCTTGCTTGACACATTTTGGTAAGTTACAGGCAAACATTTCAAAAATGCCAGGGAGGTTAATAATAATAAATTACAAAAAGGTGTGTTGTCTACTGATGAATCTTTGTGTCAAATTGGAAAGTTTGAGTGTCTTAAGGAGCGTTGCAGTGTGGAAGCAGGAGCAGTCAGAGACCGCTTACAACCCACAAGGCATTTGATCGGTATCATGTGGTCCCTCAGCAAGGCATAGGGAAGCTGTCATGTTTTGTTATTATTATTATTATTAATAACGATCAAATACCAATAATACAATATTGCTACTTGTAATAATTTAACTATGTGGCTGGCATGAACCTTATTTCTGATTTATAAAAATAAACAAATAATTTGTCTGCGGCTCACATTAGCCTTACTAATTCCCTATTCCATTTGTCAGTGCAAGATGACAGGTGGATATGGACAATATTTTATTTCTACTCCAATTGAATCTTCATAAATCAGCTTGTGTATTTATTCATCAGCCTGTCGGCATGTTCAGTCTGTTGGTGAAGAACATTACGGATGATGCACATACTCTTTAGCACAATGCAGTTACATCTTTTTACTATACGTACCCAAACACACAAAAGAATTTAACATTGTAAATTGACTGGTAGTTATAGATTTTTGCTCTTTTTCTTTGCCTCACCAATCTACCCCCTGAAGTTTGGTTGTTAAATGTTGATTATTAATATGAAAATGAGTATATTTCCTTCTTATTTTGTCATAGCAGCATACATATATAAGATTTAAAGTATAATATTTCAAACTATTATGGGTGGACAAAATAACATAATTTATAATGTTTTACAGCTGTTGTTATGAGTCAAGATTTATCTACAATTATGCCACTAAATGAGGTTGGACAGAAAAAGAAGTTGACCTGACCAAAATCTAATTAGATTTTCTAGCGCACATTGCAAATAATGTTGACTAGAGAAATTATACATAATTTAAAAATAATGAAAGCTACATTGATGTATTGATGTGTTGCCTTCTCGAATATCTGAGTGACTATAGCAGTAAACCAATACCCAAAACATTACGATATAAATCTGTCTTCTGAAGGTCGCTATAAAACAGCAGTAAACTTCTATTGACATCTTCATCCTGTGCTTATTTTATCTTGTGCCAAAGTTATATTTAAATACATACAATATATTACAACTTGAATGTGCTACAATGTGCTTGGGTATTAATCAAGAAAACTGTATTCTGTACAACCATAGTAAAAAGAGATCCACCAAAAGAAAGAACTGTGACATGAAATTCAAGAATTGAATTAGCAACTTATTGGATTTTTAGCTCATATTCTAGTGCAAGTAAGAAAATTTACAATGGCCAGCAGCCCCAATTTTTTAAAAATATTTGTACACTAGTGATTGAACTGCAGATTTCCATCTAGTTTGTTATTATTTCATAATGTACAACTATGCATGGAATTTAGTAGAACAACCACTATATGAAAGCTGAAATCCAACATTTGCATTTCTTGTTTTTCTTACGTAGTCACAGATCAGTCTTTGGTAACGCTTATACACATATTTTATAGGTCACCTTCTCCTCAGTGTATTTGTAAGCAGTCCAAAACCATAACGTTTTTCTCTTTCAGGTGCCACTGGGTTGTGGGTCTACAGAAATATATTTGGAAGATGTGGTGTGAAAGCAAGTCCAGCAGCCTTTGCAATTTGAATCCATCAACTGAGCTGTGGTAAAATGTTAAGGCTGCTTATTTGTGGCCTATTTTATGAGAATTTAGCTTCGATTTCATTCCATTGAATCCATAGAGCCATATCCAGTCTATAGTTTGCATTGATAAATGCCAAAACAGCCTGAACAGTTCTGTAATAAATTACAGTGTACTATAAAATCAGTGTTTTTGGATTCATTTTTAAGGGCATAATGCAATGATTTGACTATTCAATGTATTGCCCTGGATTGAGGCATTATTGATGTTATATCTTGCTTGTGTAAAAATTAAATTTGCAAGTACCTTCTGCTTTAACGACTTTTTACATTACAGCGTTTTTTGGTACATTCTCCCCCAAAATAAGTTCTTGTTGTCCTTGAAATGCATTTTTGAAATCCAGAGCTGCAGGCTGTTAAGTTTGTATACTCTGCAGCCATGTCCAGGGGTTCTGTTCTTTGCACAGCATGTAATCAGAGACAGCAATCAATTAAATTGGTTTGACTCAGTTAAATCAAGTGAATTGTTTGAATTCTCATTTAAATAAAATCAAGTTCCCTAAATTATAATGCCACCATTACATAAATGCAGAATAATGACCTCATATAGCATTTTATATTGCAAATACGAATTAGTAGTTGCAGTGCATTTTAATAAAAATTAGTAGTTAAAATATATTTAATATTGAAGTATAAGAACCTTCAGAGAAAAACCCCCACTAATTTATAAATCTCTTAGATGATAAAATGGATGGTATCCCTGAAAACATACTTAATTATTAAATAGTAATAAATATTGTTTGTTATTAAAACATCATTGTTGTAACAGAATGTTCCCATTAGAACAGGCATGGGGAGACTTGGCCCTCCAGCTGTTAAGGAACTACAAGTCCCACAATGCATTTGCCATTATGAGTCATGACTGTGGCTGTCAGACTCCTGCAATGCATTGTGGGACTTGTAGTTCTGTAACAGCTGGAGGGCCAAGTTTGCCTATGCCTGCACTAGAAGCACATACTGGGTGATATAGCAATTTCTTAAAAACAGATTCTTAAATTTCTTAACATTTGCTAGGAAAAAATATCCCATTATTGTTGGACCCTCCTGAAGCTCTTTCAAATCCAGAGCCAGACCAGCAGTGCTGAATTTTCTTAGATGACTATGCAATACTCCGTGAAGGACAATATGGAACCTGATGCACTAAAGTACAGTTGTTGTGCGCAGGAAGGGCATAATGCACATGCTGCTAATGGGTCGATGCTCCACCTGTGCTAGTAATGGAAAATTTGCTGTGTGCGCCCTGCGCATGGCAACTTTGGCATACTTTAGTTCATCGGCACCTATGTCTTTTAGTGTCATCTTGACTAGACTCACCTTTCAAGCCACGACTCAGAAGAAGAGGCAGATAATCACCTTATGTTCAAAGTTTTCTTGCAAAAAATTTAATATTTAAGAACTGTTTTGTTAAATTGTTTAAATGCTCCATGCTGATGTGGGGTGGGGAATACCAGGCAACTGTGTTTAGGTTGCATTACATTTAGCCTTGAGTATATGTGATGTTCAGTATTCAATTAATAGTAATTATGTTTCAATATAAAAGTAATAAATTCTTACAAGATTGAAACAATTTTTTAAAAATCCAGTACTAGTTAGATATTCTTTTCTCATACAAAGACTAGTAATAGCCCAATTGGACCAACAATCAATAATCTCTGATTAAAATATTGATCAAGAAATATTGATTGACATCATGGCAGCATTTGCTGATTTTTCATTTTAAGACTTTAAACAAAATCCAATTACATTTGATCAAAATAACCAGCTCTACATTGCTTTGTACAACCCACTTTCTCACTATCCAACATGATCTAAATTATGCACTCATCTCAATCACTCTATTGACTTAGCTATGTCTTGAAAGCCAATAAAAATTCATCAATAGCTGTAAAATAAGCTCTGGACAGATTTGACCAGTTTAATCAAAACATGAGTTAGCCTTTAGTAAGATATCTCAGTTTCTTGCCACACTGTGACTATTATAAAGTTATAATAAATAATATTGCTTATTTAAATTTTAGGAAAGACAGGATATTTAAGAAGAGTTTAGTATTTTGAAAAATTACTTGAAAATAGGTTATACCTGGGCATCCATAGACTACATAGTGCAATTTTGGGGTTGAAATATGAGGTAATATATTGTCGATACCATATAAATGTCAAATTTTATGCCAAATTTTCTTCCTTCTGATTCTTATTTTATACCAAGCACTGTCCACTTTCTAGATATTTTCCTCTACCCTAATGCACTAACGTAGTAAAATACATGTTATTATGTTTTAAAATGGACAATTTTTGGACTCGTTACAAATGTTAATTTAAAAACCCTGTTTGTCATTCATTTCTAGGTTTTTTATGAAATTGAATGGTTACTACGAGAGTTTCTTTTCTACGTATGAAAAATAATATTATTTCTGACATGCCACATACCAAGTGCATGCACCTGCCATCCCAAAAATATTTTTAAGTTTTGTTTCCCAGAAGATAAAACAACATTGACCATCACCTTTCAACACACATTTTAAAAGGTTTTACAGTGTAAATATGATAAGAAATTTAGCAAAATCTGAACAAACTTGTATAAAAAACATAACTGGTTAACTTTTTTTTTTAAATATGACATGCTGTAACTTTTTGATTTGTTCCCATAAAAAGTCTTGAACAATACAACTGTTTTGCTGTTCCAAGCTTCCAGATATACATGCAAGAAGAAAATATATTGTTAAGTTAGAAATCACTAAAACGTGCTATATAGAATTATTAGGATTATTATTGTTAATCTTAGACTTTGTAAAAGTGTGCAGAGAAGTTCAAGGTCCTAGTGTTCTGGAAGACTCATATTCTGATGAACATTTTGGTTTGATCCCTTTGCCATTGTAATAGTCCACAACCTGGTTTGGAACTTCAGCCAGAACACTTTTTGCAAGGGCTGCTGGCGAGGCCTAAAAATAAAAGTAAATATGAAATAAATACATAATTTTCAATCTTCGGTCGTTTTACTATGATTCTTAATCCTGACAAGACAAGTCAAATAACATTTATATTGCGCTTTTCTCCTGGCGGACTGAAAGCACCAAAGCAGCAGCCCCTAGGACGCGCTCTATAGGCAGTAGCAGTGTTAGGGAGACTTGCCTAAGGTCTCCTACTGAATAGGTGCTGGCTTACTGAACAGGCAAAGCAGAGATTCGAACCCTGGTCTCCTGTGTCAGAGACAGAGCCCTTAACCATTACACTATCCAGCCAAGGGTACAAGCTGAAACTGGATGGCATGTGAGACTTGGCAATCAATACTTGTGTACTATTGTGCTTTATTGCATACTTTGAATTAACTACATGCAATTATAAAGCTGAATGGTCCTTGTCACAAAGGCCCACGATGTGAGTACTGTATCTACTGAAATTCAGTGTGTTCTTTAATAAAGCTGTGTTTTTTGGGGTGGTGGTCACCTTCTTTGGCTTGACCATTCAGTGCAAGCAAAAAGGATCTTGTGTTGCATTCTGTTGTGTCCACGGTGGAGTGGTAACCTCTGGCAGCAACTTGGATTTTAAAATCTGGTGTTGATAGAGAGAGCGTTTGTATACTTCCAATTTCTTTACTATGATTTTTAACACTGAATCAAGTCAGTTTTAGCTAGCTGCTCATATTCAGCCAAAGTATCAGGAAAATAGATGATACGCATAACAGATCCAGATATATAATAGATCTGTTGTGTTTAATATTTCATCTATTTTCAGTATTATTATAAAAAAAAAAAAAAAAATTGAGCCATAGGATAACATTGGCACCATACCTTTATTTAAAAGATGTTACTTTACTTGTAATATTTTATGTATTTTCAGTATTTATAATAATAATAAAACCAAAGTGAGCCTGAGGACAACATTGGCATCCAAACTTTATTTAAAAGATGGAACGTTACTGGCTGCATTCTAGTAAAGAAATTTTTTCAGCATCAACATCTTGTGGAGTCCATTTTATAAAGAACACCCTTTTGTTGGAATCTAGTAAGCACAAGCAGTGATGCATCATGGGAGACATCATATGCTCACTCCAACCTGAATTATCGCAAATACCTTCTGCTTAAAGAAGGCACATTTTTGTTTTGCATAACATCTTATCAAGAGGGCTTTTTGGTCCTTAGTAGCCCCTTACACACTCCAATGAGTTCTGGTTCAACATTAGCTTGCTGGGTAGTCTGTAGCTCTGGGTGTTCCATAGAGCCACATTAATACATGCCATTCACTGATGAGGATCAACCAATCCGAAACAGTCTGTATGCATGTTGGATTATTGTGGCTCTGTGCAATTAACAAGCTGACACCTCATTGCATTCCAGCGGTTTTGGCTGTGTGGTTAGCTTGCAGGGACAAGAAAGGATGATTTGAATATTCAATAGTGAGGCACCGTGGGAAACATCACATGCTCACTCCAACCTAAATTATCGCAAATACCTTCTGTTTTAAGAAGGCAAACTTGTTTTGCTCATCAGCACATGAGACTTCACCCGTAATATAATCAGGAAGTACACACCAAGCAATGCACTTTGTATTACAAAAAGTAGGTTTCACTGGTCCAGAAATAGGTTAAAAAAAAACAATGAATGTTCATTGATCCGTGGTCAAAATTCCCTGAAGTCTGAATGGACAAATCAACGTTGGGCCAGCAGTGGCAAACAAACTTTTTATTGTTCATTCAAATGAATATTGTTGAACAATACCTACAATCAAACTGTAACTTTTCTTTGCACCCTTGGACATTAAAATAGATATCAGAGGGTGACTTAAATTCTTTATGTAAAATGCTTTTATAAAAGTAAAAAAAAAGTGACAACATACAGGTAACAACAAAGATTTTTAACCAAACAATAAACTTGTCCAGTTACAGGTTTCTAATTTCTTATCATATACCAGTGTTTGTTATCATCATCAAGGCATGTACACCCCAATGAATACCAATGTTTGCCAAGCATCCTCTGTTATGGGCTCTTTCACATTACATGACGCTTGCAGGAGCCGATTTCCTGCAAGCGTATGATCTGCGGCGATGTTGGGATTAGTGTTGGGCGAACAGTGTTCGCCACTGTTCGGGTTCTGCAGAACATCACCCTGTTCGGGTGATGTTCGAGTTCGGCCGAACACCTGACGGTGCTCGGCCAAACCGTTCGGCCATATGGCCGAACTAAGAGCGCATGGCCGAACGTTCCCCGAACGTTCGGCTAGCGCTGTGATTGGCCGAACGGGTCACGTGGTTCGGACCCGAACGCGCTCTGATTGGCCGAACGGTCACGTGGTTCGGGTAAATAAATACCCGAACCACGTCATATCTCCGCCATTTGTCTGTGGGTTTAGCTTTGGGTAGGCAGGCAGGGTAGTTCGCGCTCCAGCCACGCTAGCCAGGGTCCCCCCTGTCATTGTGTCACTGCTGGGAACAGTAGTACACCGCTTGCTCAGCCACACTATATAGCATTCTGTTTACTGCCACTCTGTGTACCTCGCTCAGCCACACTATATAGCATTCTGTTTACTGCCACTCTGTGTCTGCTGGGAATAGTAGTACACCGCTTGCTCAGCCACACTATATAGCATTCTGTTTACTGCCACTCTGTGTACCTCGCTCAGCCACACTATATAGCATTCTGTTTACTGCCACTCTGTGTCTGCTGGGAATAGTGGTACACCGCTCGCTCAGCCACACTATATAGCATTCTGTTCACTGTTCTGTGTCTGCTTGGAATAGTGGTACACCGCTCGCTCAGCCACACTATATAGCATTCTGTTTACTGTTCTGTGTCTGCTGGGAATAGTGGTACACCGCTCGCTCAGCCACACTATATAGCATTCTGTTTACTGTTCTGTGTCTGCTGGGAATAGTGGTACACCGCTCGCTCAGCCACACTATATAGCATTCTGTGCACTGTTCTGTGTCTGCTGGGAATAGTGGTACACCGCTCGCTCAGCCACACTATATAGCATTCTGTTCACTGTTCTGTGTCTGCTGGGAATAGTGGTACACCGCTCGCTCAGCCACACTATATAGCATTCTGTTTACTGTTCTGTGTCTGCTGGGAATAGTGGTACACCGCTCGCTCATCCACACTATATAGCATTCTGTTCACTGTTCTGTGTCTGCTGGGAATAGTGGTACACCGCCCGCTCAGCCACACTATATAGCATTCTGTTCACTGTTCTGTGTCTGCTGGGAATAGTGGTACACCGCTCGCTCAGCCACACTATATAGCATTCTGTTCACTGTTCTGTGTCTGCTGGGAACAGTAGTACACCGCTCGCTCAGCCAGAGTATATAGCATTGTGTTTACTGCCACTCTGTGTACACCGCTCAGCCAGACTATATACCATTGTTTACTGACACTCTGTGTACACCGCTCAGCCAGACTATATACCATTGTTTACTGACACTCTGTGTACACCGCTCAGCCAGACTATATACCATTGTTTACTGCCACTCTGATTCTGCTGGGAACAGTAGTACACCGCTCGCTCAGCCAGACTATATAGCATTGTGTTTACTGCCACTCTGTGTACACCGCTCAGCCAGACTATATACCATTGTTTACTGACACTCTGTGTACACCGCTCAGCCAGACTATATACCATTGTTTACTGAAACTCTGTGTACACCGCTCAGCCAGACTATATACCATTGTTTACTGCCACTCTGATTCTGCTGGGAACAGTAGTACACCGCTCGCTCAGCCAGACTATATACCATTGTTTACTGACACTATATAGCAGACTATATAGCATTGTGTGTACACCGCTCAGCCAGACTATATACCATTGTTTACTGACACTCTGTGTACACCGCTCAGCCAGACTATATACCATTGTTTACTGCCACTCTGATTCTGCTGGGAACAGTAGTACACCGCTCGCTCAGCCAGACTATATACCATTGTTTACTGACACTCTGTGTACACCGCTCAGCCAGACTATATACCATTGTTTACTGCCACTCTGATTCTGCTGGGAACAGTAGTACACCGCTCGCTCAGCCAGACTATATACCATTGTTTACTGACACTCTGTGTACACCGCTCAGCCAGACTATATACCATTGTTTACTGCCACTCTGATTCTGCTGGGAACAGTAGTACACCGCTCGCTCAGCCAGACTATATACCATTGTTTACTGACACTATATAGCAGACTATATAGCATTGTGTGTACACCGCTCAGCCAGACTATATACCATTGTTTACTGACACTCTGTGTACACCGCTCAGCCAGACTATATACCATTGTTTACTGCCACTCTGATTCTGCTGGGAACAGTAGTACACCGCTCGCTCAGCCAGACTATATACCATTGTTTACTGACACTCTGTGTACACCGCTCAGCCAGACTATATACCATTGTTTACTGCCACTCTGATTCTGCTGGGAACAGTAGTACACCGCTCGCTCAGCCAGACTATATAGCATTGTGTTTACTGCCACTCTGTGTACACCGCTCAGCCACACTATATAGCATTGCGTACTCTGCCAGTCAGTGTGTATATTGCTGGGATCAGTAATACTCCACTCACCGTCAACCACTATATGAGCTCAACATGAGTTCCCCAGAGACCTCCGCTGTGAGCAGCACTCCCAACAACAGCAACAGCCAACGCCCCACGCAAGCTATAACATCCACCCCAGCAGCCAGTGGTCAGCAGCAGCCCTCCCCGGAGGAGAACGTTGTGTCCATCAGTCCGTCGCCAGAGCGATTAATGAGGGCTGCCATTGAGGAGATGATGGGGCCTGATGTGGAGGAGGAGGTCTGGCTCAGGCCAGCATCCCAAGTTAATGTTGAGGACGATGAGGGGTCTGTGTCTGGGGATGTTGGGGTGGCAGAGGTGGTGGGTGGGTCAGACTCAGGAGAAGAGTTGTATGATGAGGATGATGATCGGGACCATCTGTATGTGCCTCAGAGTCCGACCCCGGAAAACATGTTGTATCGTGTGTTTAGGTACTAAAATCTGCGTTCCCTCCCAGTAGTGTTGGGCGAACAGTGTTTGCCACTGTTCGGGTTCTGCAGAACATCACCCTGTTCGGGGTGACTATATAGCAGACTATATAGCATTGTGTTTAAAGCCACTCTGTGTACACGGCTCAGCCACACTATATAGCATTGTGTTTACTTCCACTCTGTGTCTGCTGGGAACAGTAGTACACCGCTCACCCGCCACTGTATAGCATTGTGCTCTGTGTCACTGCTGACAATAGTGGTACACCGCTCACCCACCACTGTATAGCATTTCTGTACTGCCACTGTACTGCTGCCAGTCAGCGTGTACTTTAAGGATAAGTGAAATGAGGAAGAAATCCGGTGAAAGTGGGAGGGGCAAGGGAAGAGGTGTTTCCCCTGACGGTTCACGTACAGGCCACAGGGGAGCACCCAAGAAAACCCACTCAATACTGCCCATGTTGTCCAGGACAACAACCCTCACAGATCCAAAAGAACAGGACCAGATAATTACTTGGATGACCTCTCAAGCGTCCAGCAGTGGGTTAAGCAGCACCAGCACATCACGCACGAGGTCCGAGTCCTCAGCCAGTTAAAGTCTGGGCTTTCTTTGAAGACTGCACTGAGGATGTTACCATGGCGATTTGCAAGGTGTGCAAGACCCGCCTGAGCAGGGGGAAAAGTATTAACAACCTCTCCACCACCAGCATGAGCCGCCACATTCTATCCAAACATCCCACTCTGTGGGCAAACGCGGCAGGACAGGGTACCACCAGCAACACTGCCTCCCTTGGGTTCACCAGACTCACCACCAGACCCGCCTCAGCAGCAGCAGTAGCCCAGCCATTGCGTGGTTCACAACATTCACAAACATCAGACGATGCTGACACTGTCACTTTCCGGACTAGTGCTCTTGAGGTCTCCCAGTGTTCATCAAACACAACAACCAACAGCCCTTCGGTGTGCAGCGCTACGGTTGAGTTGTCTGTCTCTGAGATGTTTGAGCACAAGAGGAAATTGCCAGCAAATGACCCCCGGGCCGTGGCAGTAACAGCCAGCCAGCATAGCCAAGCTTCTGGCCTGCGAAATGCTGCCATATCGAGTGGTGGAGACAAACAGCTTCAAGGGCATGATGTCAGTGGCCATCCCACGTTACGTTGTTCCCAGCCGCTACCACTTTGCGCGCTCTGCAGTGCCTGAGTTGCATGAGCACGTGGTCAGCTAAATAACCCGAAGCTTGAAGAATGCCGTTGCCTGCAAGGTTCACCTCACCACTGACACCTGGACGAGTGCGTTCGGCCAGGGTCGATACATCTCCCTTACCGCGCACTGGGTGAACCTTGTGGAGCCTGGCAGCGATTCCTCACCTGCTACGGCGCGGGTGTTGCCCACGCCGCAAACAGCTGGATAACAACAGCAGCACCTACCTCTCTGACTCCTTCTCCTCCAACGCATCTCAAAGCTGTACCTCATCCGGAAATGCTAACCCAGCACCAGCAGCAGTAGGATCGTGGAAGCAGTGCAGCACAGCTGTTGGCATGCGTCAGCAAGCGTTGCTGAAGCTGATCTGCCTTGGGGATAAGCAGCACACAGGGGAGGAAATTTGGAGGGGAATAAAGGAACAGACGGATTTGTGGCTGGCACCGCTGGACCTGAAACCGGGCATGAAGCTAGACACCTGGCACGAACTGGCAATGTACGCAATAGAGGTGCTGGCTTGCCCGGCAGCCAGCGTTATGTCGGAACGCTGTTTCAGTGCTGCCGGAGGCATCATCACAGATCGGCGTATCCGCCTCTCCACAGAAAATGCAGACCGTCTGACTCAAATTAAAATGAATCAATCCTGGATTGGAAACGACTACGCAACACTCCTGGACCCCAACCAAGTAACATGACCGATGAACATCTGGGATGGTTTAGCGTTTCCGGTCCCTGTTTATTGAACCTCTCATCTGTATTACATTTATGACTGCATGGCGGCAAAAAGCATTGCTGCTATATCCGCACGCTTTTTGTCCTCATGCAAGGCCTGGGTTGTTGTGTCTCACAAAGCGTGGCCTTCTCCTCCTGCGCCTCCTCCTGTTCCATCACGTGTGCTGCTGCTGCTGCTGCTGCTGCTGCTGCTGGGTTACCGTTGCCGGTCCCTGTTTATGGAACCTCTTATCTTTATTACATTTATGACTACATGGCGGTACAAAGCATGCTATCCGCACGCTTTTTGTCCTCATGCAAGGCCTGGGTTGTTGTGTCTCACAAAGCGTGGCCTTCTCCTCCTGCGCCTCCTCCTGTTCCATCACGTGTGCTGCTGCTGCTGCTGCTGCTGCTGGGTTACCGTTGCCGCGTGGTCCCTGTTTATGGAACCTCTTATCTTTATTACATTTATGACTACATGGCGGTACAAAGCATGCTATCCGCACGCTTTTTGTCCTCATGCAAGGCCTGGGTTGTTGTGTCTCACAAAGCGTGGCCTTCTCCTCCTGCGCCTCCTCCTGTTCCATCACGTGTGCTGCTGCTGCTGCTGCTGCTGCTGGGTTACCGTTGCCGCGTGGTCCCTGTTTATTGAACCTCTTATCTTTATTACATTTATGACTACATGGCGGTACAAAGCATGCTATCCGCACGCTTTTTGTCCTCATGCAAGGCCTGGGTTGTTGTGTCTCACAAAGCGTGGCCTTCTCCTCCTGCGCCTCCTCCTGTTCCATCACGTGTGCTGCTGCTGCTGCTGCTGCTGCTGCTGCTGGGTTACCGTTGCCGGTCCCTGTTTATGGAACCTCTTATCTTTATTACATTTATGACTACATGGCGGTACAAAGCATGCTATCCGCACGCTTTTTGTCCTCATGCAAGGCCTGGGTTGTTGTGTCTCACAAAGCGTGGCCTTCTCCTCCTGCGCCTCCTCCTGTTCCATCACGTGTGCTGCTGCTGGGTTAGCGTTGCCGCGTGGTCCCTGTTTATTGAACCACTTATCTTTATTACATTTATGACTGCATGGTGGTACAAAGCATGCTATCCGCACGCTTCTTGTCCTCATGCAAGGCCTGGGTTGTTGTGTCTCAAAGCGTGGCCTTCTCCTCCTGCGCCACCCTCCTCCTGTTCCATCACGTGTGCTGCTGCTGGGTTAGCATTACCGGTCCCTTTTCCTGGAACCTCTTATATGTATTACATTTATGACTGCATGCCGACAAAAAGCATGTTACCTGTGCAAAGAAAACAGACATTTCCCGCATTTAAAAGACAGTTTTCCCTTTGAAACTTTAAAATCGATTTTCTCAAAAACTATAAGCTCTTTTTGCTAAATTTTTTTTTCCTCTTGTACCCACTCCCAAGGTGCACATACCCTGTAAATTTGGGGTATGTAGCATGTAAGGAGGCTTTACAAACCACAAAAGTTCGGGTCCCCATTGACTTCCATTATGTTCGGAGTTCGGGTCGAACACCCGAACATCGCGGCCATGTTCGGCCTGTTCGGCCCGAACCCGAACATCTAGATGTTCGCCCAACACTAGTTGGGATGTTGCGGTGCAATGCTGATTAGCAGCGGTAGTTCTAATTCACCCGATGGAAAAACGCTGATGCCGAACGATTAAAAGCTCCCAGCTGTGTCATACCGCAAAAAACGCAGCATTGGATCTGAGAGGTAAAATGAAAGTCTATGGCAGGCTTTCTCAACCAGGGTTCCCTGGAACCCCAGGGTTCTTTGAGTACACTGCAGGGGTTCCTTGGCATTTCCACCCATGGTGGGGGAAGTATAAAAGCGCACATTATAATAGGGGGTACTGTAAGAAGAAACCCTAAATTGGGGGTCAGAATAATAATCAGCACATTAATAAAAAGCACTAGGATAAGGAGACAGTATAATAAGTGGCAGTAGTAGTGAAATAAACAGCCTCACCTACTTTTAAAAACCATGCCCCCTGCAAAATAAATGCAGGGGTTCCTCGAGACCAAATAATTGTTTGCAGGGGTTCCTTGAGGCCAAACATTTTTTGCAGGGGTTCCTTGACATCCAAAAGTTATTTGCAGGGTTCCTCCAGGGTAAAAAGGTTGAGAAAGGCTGGTCTATGGACTTTCATTTTACCTTGGTTAATGCAGATTATTGACTTTGTGTCAAGGCGCCAGAAATCAGCTCTGGTATGAAAGAGCCCTAAGGATTACATTATCTCAAATATCTCTTCACAACACACATGCCTTTATTAGCAATATGCCCTTTCCACTAATGATTTACAAACATTTCGTAATGCCTTCAATAAACTAAAAAAAATGCTTAAACTGTTATATTTACATTTACTATTTTGTAAAAATGTAACCATTTTTTTTACATCTTTTACAGCACTTTAAACAGTATAAAGACATGCCAATAACTGTACCTTGGCTCAGAGGAGGTCACAACCTAATCGTTACCATAATTAGTCATAGTCTTATGTCCCAAACACATTTTAGAACCAATAATGTGACAGTAACCAATTTACCCATCTGCCTCTTTTTGGAATGTGGGAGGATATAATTATTATAACAAGCACAAGTACCCTTCAAACACTCCAGCTGTATCCCTGGGAAATGTGTACCAGATATTAAGAACGTCTAAGATAGGGAACATGCAGGCACTTACACGTGCCTGGATACATCTCCATCTATTTCGTAGAGAACCTAAGAATCTCAAAGCACAGATATCCAAATATCCTATGCTGCTGAAGTATGCAATTAGCTCTTCTCATATGTGGCTGGTCCTGACCCTTCCTGTCTCTTGAACCTTACCACTGGTCTCAAGTCACAAGGATGCTAAAAGAGATGTAGTAGTTGGGAATAAATGCAAAAGGGTCAGTCATTATAATAAATGGTACATGCTGAAATATAAGGGGCCTGATTCATTAAGCTGCGCTGCTAAAGTGGTGCGCGCTATGCACACCTTACATAGCAGCGCTCACTGCTATGTAGGAGCATGTGGTGTGCGCTATGCACACCTTACATACCAGCGCTCACTGCTATGTAGGAGCATGCCTTCCCTTAATTACGCACATTGCTTTCTTAGCAACGCGCATTACAGTAGCGGCGGGCAGTCCTGCTCCTGTGAAGTATCACTACCACGGCCACTATTGTGTTAATTTACATAGTTGCAACAATGTAAGTTAACACCGTAGCGGCCGCGAGTGAAGTATCACGGTAACAATAATGCGCACTACTGCACATTAAGCTGCTTTAGCAGGGCAGATTGATTAATCTGGCCCAACGATAGCTAACGTTTGCCATTGAGGATCCATTACCGTTGTGTGCCTAGAGTGCTCTGAGCAAACAGCTATAAATCAATTATAATATTAATAATAGCCTTGAGTACCTAAAGGTTTCAAATAAAAATAACCATATTTTATATAAAGTTTGGGCATACAGGTTAGTTTAAAGGAATTCTGAAGTGAGAGGGATAGAAGGTGCCATCACTTCTAAATGACGTGATTGATATGGCAGTTATAGTTCAGATCTACTGCCTGTAATATCTCTTGAGCAACTGACCTAGAGCAAATCTTCAGATCAGACGTTTTTCACTCCATTGAATCCCTGCTTGTTTTAGAAATGTCTAAAGCCAGAAGCTCAACTTGAAGAACAGGCAATTTTTAAAACGGAAAGCAGATGGCATCCTCCAAACTATTCTCAGTTCAGGTTTCCTGTAATAAAGTCATATAAAGAATAATGATAGATAGTAGGGCTTGGCGTTCATCCACTGAAACATCAACTTTATTGCTTGAAAGTAGTCTTGACAGTGGTCACGGCTTCAGTGCTGATTGGGTGCTACATATTGCAGTGATTTTGTACTCTTCACTCAAGTAAGAGCGAGAGAGGTTTATTACAATCTCAAATGCAAATATTGTACAAGAGTATGAAAATTAGGTTAACCATTACTAATTATAAACCTTCATGGATATGTCAAGATAAATGAAAATTAACTGAAAGATTATGAGAGCGTTTTAATTAAAATACTTTAGTGGCTATTTAATTTGGAATATTCTGTAAATAGTTCTGAAAGTGTTTGTTTTGTGATGCTAATGCAGGAATTATTGAATCAGACATGTTGCTTTTTCCATAAAGAAGAATGTCTAATTTAATTAGTCTCTTATTCATTATTTAATTCAATATAATAGCTTTGAGAATGGACTAAATTTACAAAAGATGTAATATCCAAAGTATCATTATGATACACCAAGGCATTAAGTTACATTTCCAATTTCATGTATCAATAACCAAATCTTATACAATACTAGTGGCAAGAAGGCTTTTCTTTACTACACTTGTGAGCTAGTGATAAAGAGAATCACAGTAACACCTGGGATACTGCAAACAATAAAAACACTTTTCAGTATATTATTTTTTCCCACTGGTCATACATGGATGTTTGTGTGCTTAACCAACAGAACAGCTCCACATACTTAATAGCCAAACTCTTCAAAAATATCACAAGAAAGAGGACAGACCAACTTTATCACAAGACATTGCTAAGAAAGGCGCGTTTCTGCTAAAAATCATGATCCCAAACGCACAATGATGCAAACGCAAGGCTTTTTATTTTTGCACTAAATTTTTTTTGTAATGTTTCAGTGCAATTTTTGTGCGGTCTTTTTGCTGCTGATTGTGCTTGTTTTTCCAATGGTTTATAAAAAAGAAAACATTAATTCAGGGAAATCACAACAAGCCCAAATGACTTTAACCTAAAGACAAGCATAGACAATTTCAAGATCTTATGATGTACATGCTTATAGTGGCGCGGAAAAGGGGAGAGTGTCGAGAGGCAGTGCTTGCCAATGGCATTCAGCAAGCCTCCTGACCACTCCTGAGCAAGTGAAGTGGCAGGTGTGGCTGTTCATTTGTGCCTCTGCACCCTCCTCTGGTGTCTCTCCTGTTCATGTTGATGTGACTGCAGTGGAATATTCTCGTCACCGTGTACGTTTTGGATTATAATAAATGAAACATTTAAATGGTGCTAATTCCTGTGTCTTCTTTTGAAGTTTCATTTTTAACCTCCCTCCTTTCTTATTAGGTACAGAGCACGTCCAGGATTGAAAATACTGTAAGGACTGCACTCTAGGTGAGATGCCATTTCACTGTATTTACACTGATCTATTCTTGTTCATTACCTTGCTGTGGTGAAAGGGCTTGTGTCTCAATGAAACATGAACTATATTGTGTCGAACCAGCCAAGACGAGCAGGTCATTTCAGAGAGATCAGACTAAATACAATCCACTGAAAAAGGTACTTGCAGCCCACTCTAGGTAACATTTGCCAAGAAAAACAGATGAGCAGAAGCAACCAAGAGTTATGTCCATAAGTCCCCATGGCTGAAGATGCCCAACAAGCTACTGGGGAAGAGCAGAAGACAAGTACACATAGAGAAAGAGCTAATGATGCTGATTGATAAAAGCCAAGAGGATATCAAATGCTGAGATACTCAGAATTATGAAAAGTACAGTCCCAAACTGCAAAAGACAATATAGTATCAGAACTTGGAAGATCTAAAAATCAAGAACAGTTGGTCATGATCAAAGATGAGATTGCAAGGATAAACATTGACATCCTGGGAACAAGTGAACTAAAATGGACAGGCGCTGTTCATTAGAGATGGCCCGAATGGTTCGCCTGCGAACCTCAGTGGTTTGCGTTCGAGTGGAACCGCAACTTTTTTCAGAAAAGTTCTGGTTTGCATTTTCCCATAGACTTTAATGGCGCCGAATTTAGAGGTTAATAGCAAATCCTCCTTACATAGTAAAAACACCAAATTTGCAGGGTATGTGGAGGGGGTCAGTGGCTACAAGAGGATTTTTTTTTCAAAAAGATCTTATACTTTTTGAGAAAATCGATTTTAAAGATCTCCTGCTGCGTGTGGGAAATGTTCCCACCGCCGCCGACTTTAATGGTTAATAGCAAAGCCCCCTTAAATGCCAAAAACACCAAATTTGCATGGGAAGGTTAAGATGAACAGTGGGAACAAGAGAATTTTTTTTTCAAAAAGACCTTATACTTTTTGAGAAAATCATTTTTAAAAGTTCAAAGAGAAATAGTATACATTTAAATCTATAAATTACATTTCTGTGGGACACAATTCACGCCGACTTTAGCAGTTAATAGCAAAGGCCCCTTATATCCTAGCAACACCAAATTTGCAGGATATGTTAAAAAGATAGTGGGAAACAATATTTAAAAAAAATAAATGAAAAATGTTATTTTTTTCATTTAATTTTTTTTATATGTTCAGAGAGTGGGAAATTTCCCCCCAAAAATCATGTGTGGTCCCCCCTTCTGAGCTCTCTGTAACCCCTTGTCCCCCATGCAGGCTGGGATAGCCAGAATGCGGAGTCCTGGCCGCGTGGAGCTTCGCACCCTGAGCTATACCAGCCCGTATGGTCCATGGTATGAGGGGGCTCTGGGGGAGAGGGGCGGCCAAGCCTTCCTCTCTCCCCCAGAGCCCTTGTCCAATCCATGGCTATATCTGATGTAAAATGACCAGTAGAGATGGCTTGAACCTCTGATTTGGGGTTCGCGAACCTCGAACGCAAACTTCCGCAAAAGCGAACCATGCGAACCGCAATAGACTTCAATGGGCAGGCGAACTTTAAAAACTACAAACACTGTTTCTGGCTACAAAAGTGATGGAAAAAAAATGTTTCAAGGGGTCTAAAGGTTTGTACACACATCAGATAAAAGTCTTTGGAAAATGAAAGATCACAGACCAATTTTACCCCCTTCCATGTACTATATGAGCATTCTCTACACAGTCTATTCTATTGAGCTGAACTCCCCATGAGATACAAATCTTTGCAAGATGCTGAAAACAAAGATGCTGTACACATTCAACAGATCAGTATCTGCAAAAGATCTGTTCCTGCAAAATGCATTCATAGTCTATGATATCTGCAGATCTCATACACACCTTGTATAACACACATCCTTCTGCAGATCAGACAATGATCTGCAGATCTGAAGATCCATCTTGGTGGATCTGATCTGCAGATGATTCTCAGTTAAACAAGGTGTGTATGAGATCTGCAGATATCATAGACTATGAATGCATTTTGCAGGAACTGATCTTTTGCAGGAACAGATCTTTTGCAGATACTGATCTGTTGAATGTGTACAGCATCCTTGTTTTCAGCATCTTGCAAAGATTTGTATCTCATGGGGAGTTCAGCTCAATAGAATAGACTGTGTAGAGAATGCTCATATAGTACATGGAAGGGGGTAAAATTGGTCTTCGATCTTTCATTTTCCAAAGACTTTTATCTGATGTGTGAACCCACCTTTAGACCAATTGAAACATCTTTTCCATCACTTTTGTGGGCAGAAACAGTGTTTATAGTTTTTAAAGTTCGCCTGCCCATTGAAGTCTATTGCGGTTCGCATGGTTCGCTTTTGCGGAAATTTGCGTACCCAAAATCAGAGGTTCGAGACATCTCCTCTACTTAGGACATTAAATAAGTTATTAAGGAAAAGGGAGGTGCATCTGTGAATACATTTGTTTGAACATTTGAATGCGAGAGTGCAAAGGGTTAATAGATTTTTGCTGTACGAGCCATCTCTACTGGTCATTTTACATCAGATATACATCAGATTGTCTATTGTGGACAGAATACTCACAGAAGAAATGGAGCAGCTTTCATAACCAATATAACATGTTAACATCAGTCCTTAGTTACATTGCAAGGCAAGCCATTCAACAATACAATGATCACAGTGATCACATAACTCGTTCTCCTGTAAATCATCACTATGTACTAATCTGAGACAAGCTTATGTGCGGACATCATCGGGAGCCGATGGAGGGGAACAAATTGATGCTGACTGAGCCACACTGAGAGTATAGGAAGGTCCCAGCACCTGGCTGTGGAATCAGTATACCGCGGTATGCTTTCTGCTGCAGTAGTGAGAGGAGATAAAGCACCCAGCGGTGGTTTCGTTATAGGCTTTCTTCTGCAGTAGCTTTGCATACGTCATGGGAGGAGAGAGGCCGAAGCTTGGGAGACATAGCAAAAGAGAGAAGCGGCCACCCACATGCAGACATCCCAGCTACAACTCAGAAATTTAGGTCTGACTCAAAGATAAGGCAACCCCCAACTTTTCTCTATTGAGACCGACCCAAATTTGTCAACTTGTAGTTGAGGATATTCAATATTTTTGTTGTTAACTGTTATAGTATTGTATAAACTGTTATAAATAGTTTAAAACACTTCTAAAGCATAAGAAGAGAAAGGTCTGCAGTACACCATCAATGACAAAATGGTTTCATTATTGTATAAAAATCCAAAACATTGATGATGTGCTGCAGATTTTACTCTTCTTGTGGACCGTTCCAGTATTTTTGCCTTCTCGTCCGCAACACTTGCACTAAAACCTTTAAGAGCCAGGAGGTATGTAAAGAGTGCATCTCTCATACTAAACCTCACTTTGAAAACAACCGGAAAAAAACCATAGTTTATATTATATGTCCAAATGCAAAGTTGTCCAAAACCAAAAAGTTATTCATTTACCCACATTTCACCATGTTTAACACAGGACTCATCTTACAAAACAATTCAACTTACAAACAATCAATTCCCGGGACAGAACCTGTTTTGAACTATCAGTATAAATACTGGACTTTCAGCAAGTCCTTTCTTTAGCCAGCTACCATGTAATGGGTAAGGTCTCTGCTCACTGACTACAATACAACAGCCATTTTTCCCCGATAGCAATCCCTTCATCGTGCAGGTATAAAGTACCTCAGGGAGATATTATCTGCACACATAGAAGCAGGCATTGGATTATAGATAACATAGAGCTTCAATTTTCCACTGTTTGCCTTTGAAAACACCAGAGACTTAAAGAGGCGGCAAATGGTAAGGTGTCTAGGAAAAAGGATTATGAGGGAAATAGCTGCAGCTCTCATTAGATAGCCATTTCATTAATGTAATTTACAAAAAGTTCCTGACACATCTATAGAGCAGTAAATAGATTCCATTAATAGGAATTTGTTGTACAGCATGACCTCTGTGCATTGTGCTAATTGTAAAATATTGTTTTCTAGTGGCCTTTCCTTGCTTGATTTTGTTTAGTGAAAGTGAATGCAAATAACTCATTTTTTTGTGTGTTAATATGATGGTTAAAAATTCCACTTGCACACAGCAGTGAGTAGTGTTTGAATTCATCATAAGGAATTCCGGAACACACGAATACTGCCAACTCCCACACGTCAGGACCGTTGAAGTACACAAGTGGACAGGGTCAGGGGAATTCATGTGTGTAAGGCCTCGTGGGTCCACCGCCTTGGCAGAGAAAGTTGCGTCTACTTAGCACACGGTTTCATCCAGGCCTTAAAGAGAATCTGTATTGTTAAAATCGCACAAAAGTAAACATACCAGTGTGTTAGGGGACATCTCCTATTCCCCTCTGTCACAATTTCGCCGCTCCCCGCCGCATTAAAAGTGGTTAAAAACAGTTTTAAAAAGTTTGTTTATAAATAAACAAAATGGTCACCAAAACAGGAAGTAGGTTGATGTACAGTATGTCAACACATAGAAAATACATCCTTACACAAGCAGGCTGTATACACCCTTCCTTTTGAATCTCAAGAGATCATTTGTGTGTTTCTTTCCCCTGCATCTCTCATGCACTGAAGTTTCAGGCTGCTCTTTTTTTCCTGCAAACAGCTTTGCCCTTGTCTGTAATTCCTCACTATGTGAAAGCCCAGCCAGCTCAGAGGACGATTTATCCAGCTTGTAAAAGATAAGAGAGAAGAGAGAAGCTGCTCTAATCTAAATAACACACAGGCAGTTATCATAGAGGGGCCTGGAAGGGGGAGTTCATAGCAGAACCACAACACTGAAGAACTTGGCAGCCTTCCAGACACAGGCCTGACAAGTCTGACAAGAGAGAGATAAGTTGATTTATTACAGAGACTGTGATAGTACAAAGTGCTGCAGTAAGCCAGAACACATTAGAATAGCTTTTGGAACTTGTAGGATGATAAAAAACAGGATGCAATTTTTGTTACAGAGTCTCTTTAAAGAGAAACTCCAGTGAAAATAATGTAATAAAAAAGTGCTTAATTTTTACAATATTTATGTATAAATGATTTAGTCAGTGTTTGCCCATTGTAAAATCTTTCCTCTCCCTGATTTACATTCAGATATTTATCACATGGTGATATTCTTACTGCTGGCAGGTGATATCACTGGAAGGAGATCCTGCTTGCGTTTTTAGCAGTTGGAAACAACTGTAAACAGCTGTTATTCCCCACAATGCAGCGAGGTTCACAGACCGGAAATCGTCAGGACCATGGTCCTGACATCACACTGTGGGAGGGGTTTCACCTCAATATCAGCCATACAGAGCCCCCTGATGATCTGTATGTAAAAAGGAAAAGATTTCTCATGAGAAAGTGGGTATCAGCTATTGCCTGGGATGAAGTTAAATTCTTGGTTACTGTTCCTCTTTAATGCACAATGTAAGACAGTGGTACCACCACTATTCGCTAGGCAGGGATACAGGCAGTTATTGTAGTCACACAGTCCTGGGTCATGCACAGTAATTAGATGGCAGTTATTCAGAGGAGTATACAATATTGTAGTCAGCAAGCCAAAAGTCATACACAAATAGACAATACCAGATACAAGGGGTGAGACAGAAGAGTAGCAAAACTAGCAAAGGTCGGTCCAGGCAGCAAACAGAAGAATAGTCTGGTAACAAGCAGGTATCAGGCAAGGTAACAGGCAAGAGATGCATAAGGTGTGCCAAACAGCTAGCTCTAGCGACATAACACTATCACAGGCAACTAACAACTGTGCCATCCAGGTTTGAATAATGCCAACAGCCAATCAGGAAGCCCCTCTCAGCCAGCCAGCCAATCAGGAAGCCCCTCTCAGCAAGCCAGCCAATGGAACACACAGCTCGGCTCTAGTGATTGACTCTGCACTAGTCAAGCACTTCCTGGTTCAGAGGCGTCACTGGAGGGCATACGCCAAGCATCTATGTCACCTAGCGGTAACAGAGGAAGCCAATCCATGCAAGCCAGCAGGACTTACGGTGACGCCATCTGCACGCAGAGGCATCTGTCTGCGCCGGCTCCCGGAAAATGAAGCTGGAGCCAGGCTGAGGTGAGATCATGACAATGTAACTCCAATGCTTCCTCCTTACAAAGCCGGAATGGGGAAGTATCGGAGTCATGTGAAATGAGTTGTAAAGCGCAAGTAGTGAACTTCCCCTGACCCTGTCCACTTGTTTGGCACTGAAATGGTACTGAAGTGCGGAGATTGGCAGTATTTATGTGTACCAAATTCCTTATGCCAAATATGAACACTAACACTAGTGATAAGCATCAAAAGGCAACATAATATATTTTAAAGGTTCAAATTAAAATGATGCATTTGTAAGAAAAATAAACTGTAACAAATGTACCTGAGGAGTAGCAGAACTCTTTGTTGCTAGGGGAAAACTTTAGGGGTAAACTTTCTAATAATGATGCCCCCCCCCCCCCTCCCAATACACACACACATTTCTGGTAAACCTCCGCATTTGGGAGTGCAGTATCATCGATAGGAACTTGCGACCTATAATAAGTGCTACGACTTCCCTTCCCCATAACAAGTGTCACTGCTCTCTGTTGTCGAATGCCTACTAGCAGAGCCACAGGGAAACAAGACATAGTTTCTGGCTCTAGTGGCTGGGCTAGTGGTCAGTGATTTGGTCTACTTCCTCGATGCAGTTCATGTGACATCTCCTAAGCAACATCACATAAAAATCCCTGGGGAATGGATGTGAACGTTAATGTATCATCAAGCAACAGCAACCAGAGCAATATTATGAAGTGTTTCTTTGTGACTTTGCATATGAGGAGAGGGAGGGAGTCACCAACAGAACTTGTTGTTATGAGAGGATACATTATGTCTGAACTTGTTTTCTGCACTTGTTATGGAGTGACATAGTGGTAGAGCTAGATTAAATGTTAGACTAGGCTGGACCCTAGATAGAGCAATTGCTTTGCCCACCCCAACACCTGCCTCCTAGTTTATTAAATGAAAGGGTGATGAGGCTTGCTGTAAAATCTCAGTCTAACTGGCAGTGGGAGATCACAATCCATTGTAAAGCTATGGAGATATTTTGACTTTTATTTGTGGACCACACTACAGTAATTAGACAACTGTGTGTCCCTTAGTTATCTGAATTAAGCAGCCATATGCCTCATATATCAGCATTAAGTTTTTATATGACCCTAGATACCAGAATTAAGCAGTTGTCCCCATGTGTTGATCCGCTCAGCTGGCTACACAGGCAGACAGCTGTTTGTCCATTCCTCTAGTCTGTGGGCTGCAGGTCTCTGGAACAGAGACCTGTCTTTCCATTGCAAGTTTCTGGTCTGTTCTCTTGCTGGGTAATTTGCATACATTTGTTATGCAAATCCCCTACCTGCCTTCTTTGATGACTGGCACTATAAGAACTTTATGTTTCCCAGAAGGCTTTGCTGGTAATTTCCTTTCCATGGTCTGTTCCTGATGGACACTGCTGGAGTGTCAGCCATTGCTATCTAGTATAGTTAATTCCTGGGGGTTGCTTTAGGCTCCCCTTCTAGCCCAGTCAGGTTGTATTATCTGTATTGCCTGTTCTGTCTTGTCTTGCCTGTTGCCATTGTCCTGTCCCAAAGGTGGTCGACAGGAAATGGTTCTGATCTCTGTTCTTGGAGTATAGCTGGTGCAGCGGTTGCTACCAGCTATATCTTCTGTTCTGTCTCCTGGGATCGCGCTAGCTACTTTTCGCTAGCGCTGGGGATCCTTCTGTTCTGTCTTCTGGGATCGCGCTAGCTACTTTTCGCTAGCGCTGGGGATCCTTCTGTTCTGTCTCCTGGGATCGCACTAGCTACTTTTCGCTAGTGCTGTGGATCCTATCTCTCGTTTGTCCCTGTTTTCGTGTGTCTGTCTTGTCCGCTACGCTTGCTGGAGGCTCGGTGAGGTAACCGTTAAGCAAGCGCTCGCGTCCTCTGTTTCATCTTTGTCTGTTAATGGTTAGTTAGGCGTGCTTGTCTCTATTGTGCTTATCACGTGGAGATCGCGCATAACCGCGTGCACTGTTGCGAATGAGTGCGGTGTTCGCGGTTAGCTAGCGTTTGTTATTTTCCGTATCTCCTTATTGTATTATTTGCTGTGCCTTTGCTACCCTCGTATTCTATTCTGATCTGCCTTGTGTCACATCTGGCGATCGCACCTCTCGCGATCGCGTTCCTATTTCGTATCTGCTGTTGTGTGTGCGCGGTCGCGGGGTGGCGGCTGGATTGGCGCACACACATACAACCTGTCCCTTTGCTCAATCTCATTCGCAATCGCCTCTCTTGCGATTGCGTTCTGCGCTTCGTACAATTCCTGTCTGGCACTTGTGGAGGTACAGAGGATTGGTTCCTCTGCACTCCCCAGCGCCATCTGCCGACAGGAAATTCCCTCTACAGGTGCGTAGCACCTTTTTCTGGGTGCCTGCAAATATACGCTTGTGGAGGATTTCCGCCGTGTCAGCGCACGCGTTGTGCGCTTATCACGGAGAAAGTTCCACAATCGTTACAGAATGACCAGCCTAACCCAAAACCCCAGTGTAGACGGAATTTCCGATTTGTACGATTTTGTCGAATATGGCTCTTGTACCTTTAAGAGATTTAAAAAACTTGAACCTGAATCAGCAGACGAATTTTTGTCTGAGTGTACGAAACTGTTAGCGAACCCTGAATTCCAATGCACCCCAGTGTCTACCTGGGCCCCCCAAATGGTCTACATTCTGTTGGGGGGCGAAATGTCAATGTGGGGTTATGATGTGTTAGATCATACCACCCTAAGTCAAAGACCCCTGGAATTCTTGGCCTTTTTAATTCACAATTGGCTGAGATTACCTCAATTACCATACCCCCTTAATGAGTTGTTGTCAGCAGCTCAATCAGCTGTTCCATCTACTCTTTCATCCATAGAGCAGCCATCCAAAGCCTTTAAGTCTAAACGTAAAAGATCTAGGAAGGCTTCCCAGCGGAAAGATCCGTTGCCCATGGCAACCACAGATAGAGAGGTTATTTCTGTCAAGTCTGAAATGGGCAAAACCATGCAGTATGATAATGATGTTTATAATGCATCTGCTGATCAGTTTCCAGGTTTTTTGCCCCAATCCAAAGCTTATGTGGATCCTGCTATAGGTAGGATCGCACACTACATTAAAGCAGTTAAAAAATCTGTTCTTGTTCCTGAACTCCACCCCTATGGAGATTATTTGGATACTGGCCTGTTTGAACCCCCATTTGCTTCCTGGGATATTGGGGCCTTGCTGGAAGAATTCGATTTTGATTGGAAAGCCTTTTGCGATTTTTACATCGCAAAAAGCGAAAATGTCTTGAATGCTTGTCTCGATTCAATGTACCTTCTGATTGATTCCGATGAATGTGACAAGGATGATGTGGATCTGGTGATCTATGTATGGCAAACGATTTTGGATGAGTTGCACACACACCAACCAATTGATTCCAATAAAGAGACATCGTTGTCGGATGATTGTTCCTGCCTTTCTGGGGTAAAGCATGAGAGTCTTGACTTTGTGCAATCTGAAATGAATGAGTGTGCTGCTGTGGTTGATTCCTGTGCGAATCCTGAAGGATTCTCTCCTGACAGTGTGCAGTTTGAATCTGTGCGATCTGATGCCTGTTTCTCGGATGTTCCTGCAGATTGTGATCGGCATGAGTCTGCCGGTTTCCTCAGGGATGTGTGGGATCCTTTGTCATTTAGTATCAGATCTTTGAGATCTTCCGTCTGTGACCCTGCTATGGGGAAGAGTTCTCGACTATGCAGCGTCAAAAGTAAAATTAATATGCCTAATAAAGTTTGTCCTGTTGATGTCACTATTTCTTCTGCAGATGAGTCTCTGTCTCACCCTGTTCACACCTGTAAGGGCCCGTTGCCTGGGGACAGTTGCTCCAGTGTTTCGGTCTTAGATGCCTTGCAGTCTGCTCCGCAGATCGCGGAGGTTTGCGCTATAGAAGCGTCAGTTTCACAACCTAAAGTGAATTTTGATTCGCAGGTTTTGCGTTCTGATTCCTCGGATTCGACATTGTTAGCCGAATCTAAGAGTGAGACAGCGCTTCGGTTTTGCGAATCTGATGCTGAACCCTCTTTGCCTTATTCAGAGACGCTTTCTCTGAACCTGCCCTGTACCATGAATAGAAACATGTTTTCCTTTCACACTGACGTTTGTGAGCCCCTTTCTTGCTCTGAGGGAAGTTCTGACTCTCCACCCTGTACTCTGGATTAATCAATATTGCCTTGTACAATATCTACTGCCCTGCCCCTAGAGGCTCGTCTAGGTATTGCTGCTATTTTTACCTGTCTTTCTGCAGTTTTGGAGTTGCAAGCTAGTTTGACTACTACGCAGAATTCTGGGTGCAGCGAGATTAAAGTTAGGGGGTCAGTGTGTGGTCCAGTGAATATTCCTGTACGTTCCACTCATGATGATGAAATTCAGTCTCAGTTTATGGTGGAACCTTCCCTGGGACATCTGCCATGTTCTCAAAATAAAGTTCCAGTTTTGCCCTGTAACATGGATAGTACAGAATCCTTCTTAGACAACTTGAAAAATGATGTTCCTGAGGTCTTGTTTGATGATCTGAAGGTCTCCGAGTTCCTCCCAAAGGGTGCAGAACTTGTAGGAGATGTCTCCTGCCCCCCAAGTCCTTCTGAGGTCTTGCCCTCTTCCGTAGGCATTGCTGTCTTGCTGGCTACCTTTTCAGCTCTGGTGGAGCTTCAGTCATGTGTAATCAATGATGATATTGCAGTTACAGAAAATTCTGAATTTGAGTCCGAGTCTTCTTTTGAAAGACCAGTACCTGTGACTTTTACTCGTGATGATTTTCTGCCCGGTACTGGTTTTGGTCTTGTCGTGTCGGACTCTGAGGTTGGCAGTTCCCCGACATGTCCTGAGGTTTCTCCTGTACTAGTGTACCCCGATGTGCTCTGTGACCCAGAAAGCCCAAGTGTGCCTCGGTTACCAGCGTACTCAGATGCTTCCTCAGTGGAGACATGTTCTGATATAGCCTGCCTGCTTGCATGCCCAGAAGTGGTCCCTGAAAGTCCTGATCTTGATGGGTGTCCTGCTAATTTTGAGTCTGGAATGATCATAGGTTCCATAGGGGTTCTTGGTGGTTCTCCACGTGAGCCTGGTGAGCGTTCTGGCTTCTTGGGATCTCTGCAGAGCTTCAAGGCGTTCTGGGAGATTCCGGGAAAGGTTTTGCTTGGTGCCCTGAATACGATCAGCAATGCCTTTGGTGTTGTAAGGGACACTTCGAACAGGTATTGCGGCAGGTTTGGTATTCTTGGACGCTCCTTGGAAGGTGGTGGGTATTGTCTGGAGGGTGTCGATGGCTTCTTCTCTGGTGTCCACAGTCCTGATGGGTGTTACGCTGAGACTTGTAGTGCTGATGGGCATGTGTCGGTGGCTTCTGCTTCCGATGAGGTCAGTTTCGGATGTACTGACTCTGGAATTGGGCCTTGTCGGGCTGCCCCGACCTTCTTGAGTCTTCAGTTAGAGTTTTGTGATGATACCAGTTTTGAGGGATGTCTGGAATCCATCCCTAGAGGGGGGGGTGTACTGTGATGATCCGCTCAGCTGGCTGCACAGGCAGACAGCTGTTTGTCCATTCCTCTAGTCTGTGGGCTGCAGGTCTCTGGAACAGAGACCTGTCTTTCCATTGCAAGTTTCTGGTCTGTTCTCTTGCTGGGGAATTTGCATACATTTGTTATGCAAATCCCCTACCTGCCTTCTTTGATGACTGGCACTATAAGAGCTTTATGTTTCCCAGAAGGGTTTGCTGGTCATTTCCTTTCCATGGTCTGTTCCTGATGGACACTGCTGGAGTGTCAGCCATTGCTATCTAGTATAGTTAATTCCTGGGGGTTGCTTTAGGCTCCCCTTCTAGCCCAGTCAGGTTGTATTATCTGTTTGCCTGTTCTGTCTTGTCTTGCCTGTTGCCATTGTCCTGTCCCAAAGGTGGTCGACAGGAAATGGTTCTGATCTCTGTTCTTGGAGTATAGCTGGTGCAGCGGTTGCTACCAGCTATCTCTTCTGTTCTGTTTCCTGGGATCGCGCTAGCGCTGGGGATCCTTCTGTTCTGTCTTCTGGGATCGCGCTAGCTACTTTTCGCTAGCGCTGGGGATCCTTCTGTTCTGTCTCCTGGGATCGCTCTAGCTACTTTTCGCTAGTGCTGTGGATCCTATCTCTTGTTTGTCCCTGTTTTCCTGTGTCTGTCTTGTCCGCTACGCTTGCTGGAGGCTCGGTGAGGTAACCGTTAAGCAAGCGCTCGCGTCCTCTGTTTCATGTTTGTCTGTTAATGGTTAGTTAGGCGTGCTTGTCTCTATTGTGCTTATTACGTGGAGATCGCGCATAACCGCGTGCACTGTTGCGAATGAGTGCGGTGTTCGCGGTTAGCTAGCGTTTGTTATTTTCCGTATCTCCTTATTGTATTATTTGCTGTGCCTTTGCTACCCTCGTATTCTATTCTGATCTGCCTTGTGTCACGTCTGGCGATCGCACCTCTCGCGATCGCGTTCCTATTTCGTGTCTGCTGTTGTGTGTGCGCGGTCGCGGGGTGGCGACTGGATTGGCGCACACACATACAACCTGTCCCTTTGCTCAATCTCATTCGCAATCGCCTCTCTTGCGATTGCGTTCTGCGCTTCGTACAATTCCTGTCTGGCACTTGTGGAGGTACAGAGGATTGGTTCCTCTGCACTCCCCAGCGCCATCTGCCGACAGGAATTTCCCTCTACAGGTGCGTAGCACCTTTTGCTGGGTGCCTGCAAATATACGCTTGTGGAGGATTTCCACCGTGTCAGCGCACGCGTTGTGCGCTGATCACGGAGAAAGTTCCACAATCGTTACACCCCAGATATCAAATCTAAGCAAACCCTTTCTCTCTACGTACCAGATTAATCAGTCATGTGCCCCTACATACCAGAAATAAACTGCCGAAAATACCAGAATTAGACAGGCATATAGGTAAATCCAATTAAGGATTAGGTTTGCAGATAAACTGATGGGGTGGGGAGGAAGCATCCCAGGTGACTCATAGTCCCGATTATTGATTTAGCATTCTGCATGATGGTGAAAGCTTTATTTTCTTTGCTTCCTTTGGTTTTGGCTATTTCAGAGCTGCCTGTAGGCTCGATTACAGCTACAATATCAGAATCAGATTTATTTCGCTAAGTGTGATGGATGTGTTTTGGTACACATTGGCATTGGACATAGCATGGACATAGCAAAAAAAACATAAAGTGAGAGAAACAGTCATAGTACAGAAATACAAAAAACACAGACAGTATAGAAGCACACGTGCACAGTATAGGGGCCTATATAGCATTAGGCTGTAGAGCGCGGTGACCGTGAGGCCATGCCCGGAGGGCGTGCCGAGTGGGGAGGCGCTAGTTAAGAATGAGCACAGCTTGGGGGAAAAAGGAGTTCCTGTGCCTGGAGGTTTTAGTTGGAATAGTTCTGTAGCGGCGGCCTGTGCGCATGTGGTTGAAGAAGCGACAGCTGGGATGGCGGGGGTCTTTTGCAATCCTATATACAGTTCATAAAGCCTCCTTACATGCTCATTGTGTCTAGGATGTTAAACATATACTGCCATGAGATGCTGCCAAAAGGCTTTTCAATGTCTTAAAGTGAACCTCCGGACTAAAAATCGACTCAGCAGCACTGAAAAGGCCTGGTGTTTCTTTAACTGTTTCACAGCATCAGAACTTTGTTTCTCTTATACAAGCCTCATTTTTAGCTGCACAGAAGAAAACTGCCCGGGCTTTTTTCCCCTGATGCTGTGCAAAGCATGATGGGATTTCTGATGTTGTTGTTCTCGTTCTGCTGTTTTGGTGCAATTTTTTTTTTACATTTTGAATTTGACATTCAGCTGGGAGGGGTTATCAGGACACAGGACAGTTGGAACTGTGTCTCCTGCTCCCTGTCACCTCCTTTCAACCAAAAAGATGGCTGCCCTCATGACAAAGATGGCAGCCCCCATGAATCACAAATATTTGCATGTTCTTTTAAAACAGGGTGGGTAAGAGATTATATTACCTATCTATTCTAATTAACATAACTAATGTAACTTGATGACAGTATGTTTGTTTAGGCTTTAGTTCCCCTTTAAGTCCAATATCACCAAGGAGGATCTATGTCTATTGGCTTACGATATTATGTATGTTATCTGATGCTTGGCAAAGGGGTATGAATCTGACTTGATCTTTATTTTATTGGTGGTAGAGGAGCAACCTCTTTAAATGGCTAGCTGTATTTGAGGCATTTTATAATTGTATTTTAGCAGAGATATGGAATGGTATTATTTGGTTTTGCGATAAGGGTGATTAAGAAATTCAAGAGTTGGTTGTTTGTTATCTTGATTTGAATACTATTATAAATTTGGTGAGGCAAGGAGTTAAAATTGGGAAAAACTTTTTTGTAGCATTTTGCAGTAATCCTATTTCCATTTAGAATTTACTGCCTAGTATTCCACCTAAAGTTATTGTTATGGTCCTGTATTTATTTCTAATGGTGCTATGCAAATCAATGATACTGAAAATAATAAAAGGAAATTGGTTGATATTTTATATAGCTTTGAAGGCAAGGCACTTGGGTGGCATCCAAAATGTAGTCAGTAATAGCTACCAATGAAGATTCAGTTTAATAAAGTGAGATCAGTGAAAGATAAATTGTGATTGGTTATTATGATGAATTGATTTTAATGCAAACGCCTTTAGTTTTCTCTGGCCAGATACATATTAATTGGAAACTGGTATATTGCGCTTCACACAAATTAAATTAACCTTGTTGTTCCTTATTCCTTATTATGTTGCTTCCTGATTAATAGAAAGGCCATGTTTTCATTGCCTACGGACTGACTACACATAAGGATACTTTACTTAGATAAATGACACATTTTGCAAACACTTTGCTCTATCTTGGCATTTTAGCAGTTTCCAGCGATAGCCTGATTAACCTTCTGCACCATGATCTTATGTGGGGCAATGCCGTTCATCTGTTCCAATGAATGTAGGATAACATGATTGTATACTTTTGTAAATTATCTGCAAGTAAATTAAATGTGGCAGTTTTAACATTTAGCATGTTTATAAATGTCACATATGATTTAAATACACCTCATAAATCACCTAGGCCCAAAACATTTCTATTTTTGGAAATGGCAGTAGATGACAAATGGCTTCCTTTGTCTGTCAGATCTTGAAGCCCGTATACTTGGAAGATACGTACGTGTTTAAAATTCCTGAATGGCACAAACTGAACGATGTCTCGAAGCACTGGCTCTCCCTTAGGTGACCTCAATATCCCATCATCTCCATCCAGCATCTGCATATCGCTGAAATCTGCGTTACCTACTCCGACGATGATGACGGACATGGGGAGATGTGAGGCATGAACTATAGCTTCCCTTGTGTCAGCCATGTCTGTGATTACACCATCCGTTAAGATGAGAAGGATAAAGTATTGCTGCAAATGAATAGAAAAAGACTATCATTCTATTATATCATAAAACATGTTGTTCATGTTGTACAAGCAGATTCAGTCACGTTTGTGTTTTATTCTGACACAGGAAATAATTTATATGGGCTTATTTAAAGAGAACCTGAGGCTTCCACAATGTCAAAAAGTAAATATGTACCTGGACCTCCAGTGGCTCCCCACGCAGTCCTTCTGTCCTCTGCCACTGCCTGGAACCCTCATTAACATTGGGACTGCGCTCCTCTTCTGGCATGATCATGGCCGTGTTACATCAAATTTGCTCTGGCTTACTGCACAGGCACAGCCGTACTCGCACTCCCGCAGTATGGCTGCACTCGTGCCTGAAGAGGAGCGTGGCCCTATTGTGTTTACCAACAAGCCTTTTTAGTAATCTTTGATTGATCTGTGCTCACCAACCGGAGACCAAAGGGCAGTATGGAAAGCCTCTATAGGATCCAGAGGCTTCCCTCTCCTTAGGTAAGTATTTACTTTTTGACCTTTGGGTAGTGTACACTTTAAATGTTAAGTGTACTTTTATCCAGAAGAATGTTATTCATTTACTCCAGAGAGGAAAATAGGCACAAGGAATACAGGAGCCTCTGAATGTAGAGAGCAGGGCAAGCCAGGGGTATTCACTTGTATTCTGCTCACAAAATTTGGCTGCTATTTGCAACCAGTATTCAGGTGTATGGGGAACTGCCTATTGCCCTCTAGGGTCTTTGTTCTAGTGGTGTTGGTGATTGCATTTCTGGCTGTAGGGGTTACTATGGTACTAATAATATTAGACACTTAGGCTCATATGCAGTTTATTTTCTCCTAGGAGATGATTTTCATCTTGTCTTTAAAAACACTTTTCAGGATTTTACAATTGAAAAAGTACCAAAAGTAGGTGAAAAAGTACTATCAAAATTATTTTGAGCATTTTCTTGCTTGCTGGCGGTTTTATTGACAAGGTGTGAACATATCAACTAAGAGAAAAAGTGCATATGGGCTTAAAGATGATATTGTCAAGGCTACTAGGTAGACACCTGGGAGGAGGTTAAATAATTACAAAATGTTTTAAAAAGTGTAAGTACGTACTTATCTGCTAGAATGAACAGCCAATATTGTACATTTTCCAAACGCTTTATTGGCTAAATAAACAATGCATTTAACAGAGCTTATGTCTGCTTCATCAGGTAAAGCACCAGATGGCTGACCTTGGACAGCATGAAAGCCTCTGTTCAGATACAGATTTGTTCATACTGTGCAAAGTTAGCCATGTGGCACTGTACCTGATGAAGCAGACAAATGCTCTGCAAAATGCATTGTTTATTGTGCCAATAAAGCGTTGCACAGTTAAACATCTTGACTGTTCCAAGACGTATGTAGTCACTTGGATGGGAGGAGATAATTTACCCTTTAATAAGGCACTGAGCAGTGTACAAACTTCAGCATGCACTAGCAACTGATATTTGTATTGATTACTATACACTTATGAAATCCAGTTGGTAAAGCTTGCAGGCAGTCAAATGTTCAGACAAAATCTGATATCCTCAATACTTTCTCCTGCTCTACTGTTTTTAACAAGCATCAGTGTACATGTTTAGGGAGAGGATACAGGCACTACCATTCCTACGGGTTTTTGTTTGCAGAACAACTGCATTAAAATGAACCTGAGATCAAAGCTTATCCTGTATTTACTGTATACTTACCTGGGGCTTCCTCCTGCTCCATGAGGTCCATGGAGTCCCTTGTTGTCCACCTCGGCCCCTCTGTTAGTTGTGCCCCTTCAGCGCATGTGTGGCTCGGCCTTGCACATGCCGCCATCACGCTCCCGCATTTGGTAGCTTTCTGAGCCTGTGCAGTACTACTGTGCAGGTGTAGAATGCTCCCAGCAGTAGGAGCGTGACGGGAGGTGCGCACGTGGCTGGGCCACGCAAGCGCTGAAGAGATTGGGTGGCCTAATCACTGGGCCAGGTAGCGGCAAAACGGAGGGGCCAAGGAGGATGGCGAAGCCCTCCACGGACGTCATGGGACAGGAGGAAGCCCCGGGTAAGTATAAATACAGGATAAGCTTTGATCTTTCTTTGGTTCACTTTAAGCATTAGTTTTGTAATCTGTCCTAAAGCAAGCCTAAACCGAAAACAAATTCAGGAGATGATTGTATGTGTAATAGCAAAAATATGTAATATTTTCCTGGTGTCTCATATTATTTTTTCATTTTAAGAGATTCGGTTTTGACTGAGAAAGATGTGCTGCAGATATATCAGTGTAGTATAAACCCTGGTTCATTCAGCTCTTAATGAAAAAAATAAATAATTAGCTTTAGGCATCTTTCACAGTGGGACGTTAAAGTCGCACGTTATAAAAAATTATAACGCAGACTAAAGCACAGCAATGCATAGTCTGTGCGACATTCACAGTGCACACGTTGCGTTGTGTGTAACGTGTAGCAATATTTAGAAAGTGCTGCATGCTGTGCGTTTAGAAATACATTTGCTGTGTTATGTGTGTTACACATGCTCAGTAATGTCTCTTTTTTTTAAATGTAACACATGCTCCGTTTTCGTTCCATCAGTATGCGTCGAAAACGGTGCACCAAGAGACACATAACGCAGTGCAAAATAAGGTCCAATTTCATAACCTACTTGCGCTGCGTTAGGGGCACGTTGTGCGACTTTAACGTCGCATAAAACGCAACGTCCCACTGTGAAAGAGGCCTAAGAGCTTGCTTGTTTACAATGCCAGGTAAGTGTTTTATTTCTGTTTACTGTTTAGGCTGAATTTGACTTGGTTGTTCAACTATCTCATTTGCATACATAACAGCACTATTTTTTAACACTTGCAATGCAAAAAAAAAACAAAAAACCGTATTTATCAAACTATGCAAGCAAAATAAGTGATGCATGCATTTAGTGAGCTAGGCAGTTTGCATAACTTGCTACGTAAATTGTGTAAATGGTAAGTTAACCAAGCTTTTGTGCATACATCCCTATGTCACATGTCAGTTTATGTACACTTACATCCAATATCCGACCCCCCAGGGTTTTGTAGTTGGCAATCATGAAATGCATCGACATTTTGCTGATTATGGCTGCACGTGGGGTCATCTCATGTTTGTGGATATTTTTATTATAATCTACAGCAAATACCTCTTCATGGCATTGCTTTATTAAAGGGAACCTGAACCAAGTAAAATTATTTAAAATAAACACATGATGTAAATGAACGTTACATACTTGCTCCGCCATCAGTTCCTCTCAAAAGCTCACAATTTTCTACTAACAATGATTCCTTCCAGTTCTGACTAGATCTAGTCAGAACTGGAAGCCTTAGAGCCCTTTTCCACTATATCAGTTGCTTTCAGTTATAACTGAAAGGACAACTGATGCGCAAGGTAATGTCCATATTTCCCTATGACTCAAGTGGGTGTTATTACAGGTTAAGGGAGTGCTGACCCAGAAGCTGTTACAGGGTCATCACCATTTTTAAAATGGAGGATGGAGAACTCCAGCAATCAGAGTGGACAAACAGGATGTGGGAGAGGAGAAATAAATTGTTGTGTAGACTACACGTGAGGTAAGTATGACGTGTATATGTTTATTTTACTTTAATTTTTTAGTTGAGGTTTGCTTTAAACAATCCTAACTGTGTACTGTGGCCAAATCTTCCACTGCTGCGTAAGCGCAATTTTATTTAATTTTTAGTTTATTACAAAGACCATCAGCTGTGATTGTTTGTGTTCCATACATTATACAATTATTCACAGAAGGAACTGTAATTATTTGCATTACAAAAATACATCAGTGCACTTATGGCTTTCTTCAATGAGAGCTCCAGGCAGGGCAGTAATTGTTTGTAATTGTATAAAAATGTTCTGTTGTTAGAAGTTGTTATTTTATTGTATAGGCTAAATTGGCATCAGGAATAAAGTCTTAAAATACTGTCAGCGTGAAGCAGTTGTTTTGCTTTTTGATCACCTACATGTGGTTGTGTCTGATGATCTCTCAAATTAGAAACGTGAAATCCTTATAGCACCCAAAAACCCCAAATGTATGTTTAGGGATGTTGATAACATTCCTAAATATATGCTTTACCACTTGCCTCCACCAAAGAGGGAAAGGGGTGGTGTATACACTGAGAAGTGGGTGTGGCCATGAAAAAATGTGGATGGGGCCACTAACAGGTAAAAACCACATCAGAAGGTTGCTATGGTGAAGTGGTTTCCACAGCAATGCAGAGTTTACAGTCAGCCTGATTAGAGTAACAGGTTAATATAATTAACCACTTCACCATTGAGGGGTTTTCCCCTTATTGACCAGAGAAATTTCACCTTTCAGTGCTCCTTACATTCATTTGCCTATAACTTTATTACTACTTATCACAACAAAATGATCTATATTTTTTTTCAGCACCAATTAGGCTTTCTTTGGGTGGTACATTTTGCTAAGAATTATTTTATTCTAAATGCATTTTAATGGAAATAATAAGAAAAAAATGAAAGAAATTCATTATTTCGTAGTTTCTGGCCATTATAGTTTTAAAATAATACATGCTACCATAATTAAAACTCACATATTTTATTTTCCCATTCGTCACGATTATTACGCCATTTAATTTATGTCCATATCACAATGTATGGCGCCAATATTTTATTTGTAGATAAAGGTGCATTTTTTTCAGTTTTACGTCCACCACTACATACAAGCCCATATTTTCAAAAATAACATTAATATACCCTTTTGACATACATATTTAAAAAAAGTTAAGTCCCTAAGGTAAGTATTTATGAACTTTTTTTTAATTGTCATTTTTTTATGCAAAAGTTTTATTTGAGTATTTATGGTAAAGTGTGGGAGGTAAGGAGTTAATTTTAAATTATGTGTAGGTCTTTTTATTGAAATAAATTTATGAAGGTGTAATTTTACTATTTGGCCACAAGATGTCCTTACACAATTTTCTTCCTGCCACGTACTAGTAGTACGTGAACAGGAAGTAATACGTCTAAGTGTAACTTAGTTTGTTACAATGACCACAGGCATCTCATTGATGCTGGCGGTCTTTGACAGGGGGACTTACATCAATGAATGGGAATGATCGGCGACGAGAACACGTGCAGGAGCAAGCGGTGGACATTGATGCATATCTACGACCCTAGTACGGAAACTGTTTTCCTGCAGGTCGTAGACATACTGCTGCAAATGCAGCTAGTGGTTAAAGGACAACTCACCTGAGCAAAGCTAGCCAAGCTAAGCACAAATGTATGTTCATGCTGGATCCACATACCTCTGTGCATTGTCCATTCGGCTCCTCTTTTCCCATGGTGCCTATAATCACTCCTTGAAAAATTTGACCTTCGGCTAAAGTCAAATTTTTATGAAAAAGTCCTCCTATTTCTCAGACAATACAATCATTTAATCGTATTGTTCATCAAGTAGATGAACAATTATTGTTCATTGGGAGTGAATATTGGCTCATATGTACTAGCATGCAGGATGTTTAGCAGATGTCACATTCCTGTTGTGCACACGGCGGATACTCACTAGATTCAAAGCGGTCTTTATCGGCTGTCATGGCCGCTTTCAATCCAGCTAGTATATGCAACTTAACAGGCAGAATTGGTAGGCAGACCCCAGTAAAATTACCCTACCCTAGCAACAGACCACAGTGACTGACAATAGTGACAGATCCCAGGTGACAGACTAGATTCCTAGTGACTGACACTTGTAACAGACCAGACTCCTGTGCAGACCTGAGTAATAGATGAGGCCCCCATAACATATGCTGGTAAAAGGCCAGGACGCCATGAGAAACCCTTGTAACAGACCTGCGTTTGTAAAGCTGTTTTTTTTTTTTTTGCAAAAACCTTTGAGGCCTAATAAAGTAGGCCATAGTAATATTTGTTCCGTGTAGACTTGCCCACTTTTGGACATGCTCCCTCTTACTCTCCCCTTAAAGTCAGCTTGCCCTAGTTTTCTGTGGCCCTTGATTCTGTATATAAGCCACTGGTGTACTTTAAAGGATACCAGAGTTGAAGAGAGTAGGAAAAGCAGTCATGTTCTGGCAGCTGTCCTGATGCTCACAGCCACCCCCCTTCCTGTTCTCCTCTGTCCCCCTCCTTTGCTAGCTAAAGCCCCCCAGAAGCCTCTTCTGGATCAGCCAGGCATGCGAAAATGCAAACAAAATTTTGCAAATTTTAACAGAAATATGATTCTCCATTGACTTTTATAATATGTGTAACGAATGCATTTTCACACAAATGACCTGTTTCATGTAAACCCTGCCTAAAAAGCTAAATTTGTTACTTCTGCTGTCAGAGTTCACCTGTGAAAATACCTATTTTAATGAATGAATTAAAATAGATAATTGATGTTGCTAATAGGAGTTTGACACCAGAATGAACTAGTACTAAGAATGGGGAGACAAAAGCGATATTAGTATACTAACTCCCATCTTCCTACATGACTAATTACTAATTGTGCAACTGTGAGAAAACGTGGAAAAGCCGCCGTGTGTACTGGCGGCAAGGCGGCTGATGTCCGCAGCAGCATGCGTCTGGTGTGGCTGGGTCTGTTAGTTCACACAGGCTGAGGAGCTACGCGCGCGCGCCAGAAGTCAGACCTTTTATACCAGCAGGAGATGTATCAGCTGATCAGGATGATCAGCTGATTCCTGCTGGACTCCTGATTGGCTGAGTGGCTCGGGCGGGGCAGCAGAGTCCTGCAACTATATATTCAGGTTGCTTGTCAGTTGCTGGTTGTCTGCCATTGCAAACACTTATGTGGAAGCATTTAGACCTTAGTCAGATCCAACACTGTGTTAGAACCAGGAGGACCTGGATATTCACACTGAGCCAGATTACTTATATTGTTATTCTGTTATACTTCAGACTAGTTCCAGGGTGTAGAGACCACGGACCTCACACCCAAGACTAGGGAACTTGTGTTATCATTCTGTTATACTTCAGACTAGTTCCAGGGTGTAGAGACCACGGACCTCACACCCAAGACTAGGGAACTTGTGTTATCATTCTGTTATACATCAGACTAGTTCCAGGGTGTAGAGACCACGGACCTCACACCCAAGACTGGGCATTGTTTGATATTTGTTATGACCTGTTGCTTTCCTGACTATCCCTCTGCTTTCTGATTTGGTACCACGCATATCTGATATCACGTTGCCAAACCCTGCCTGTCTTGGATACCGAATCAGCCTTCTGTCTTTGTACCTTATCTGTCTGTGTGTCGCCGACCTGGCTTGCCCGACCTCGAGAGCTATCTCTCTCGTTAAGAGATAGTCTCCAGACCTGGTAGTGACTACCACCCTCAGGTGTCACTCACTCACAGGTTCAGCCTACCTTACCCTGAAACTCCACCCCTTTTGGAGTTCTCAGGCTACTTGAAGGTCTCTGTCCCTACCAAAAGGCAGTATCGCCCGTACTGCTAAAGACCACCTGCTCCTCGGGTGGTCTTACTCAAAGTCATTACTGTTGCACCAAACACTCACACTATAAAGGTGTCCAGAGGTTAGTTATACTTGGATTATCGGTGATTCTGCAGATCATCAATAATCAGGTATAATCTGTATTCTTGGTGATACTGCAGATCACCAATAATCAGATTCTCTCTGTGTGCTGACACCGATCGTTACAGTAACAAACAGTTACTGCACCCAAAATATATGAAACAATTAAAACATGGTTTAAAAAGAAGAGTTATGGTTGACTTATCTCTTCTGTAGATCTCAAACAGCCACTACAACTCAACAATAGTCCAAAATTATTATTGCACACATAGGGCTTGATTCACTAAAGCATGATAACTCAGTTATTATGTGTAAAGGCTTTGCACGTGCAAACGAGCGCGCGTAGCATTATGCACGCAAACAGTTTCCACCGTTTGTGTGTTAAGTCTTATTGTGCGAACGGCGTTACGCTTCACGCACTAAGCCATTGAAAGCTATGACGCTTCACGCAATAAAAAGATAGAGTTTGGCAATGAAATCAGCAATGGTGCTTACATTAACATGTGAGTTAATATTACATTAACTCACATGTTAATCTAAGCACTATTGCTGATGCGCAAAGTTTAACGCGTGTCGCGTAATGTACTGTATACAGTAATAATTCAATATCTGCATACTGTTCGCGTGATCTGCAGTGACTTCACGTGATAATGATACTTTGCACGCAAAGTCATACCTTTACGTGCGCAAACCTTTACGCACATGATATCACATGCAAAGCGGCTTATCACTGTCATGTTAAGTGTGAGCATGGTTTAGTGAATTAAGCCCATAAGGTCACCCAATGGGCTTGATTCACTAAGACAAATAGCAAGCCTTATCAGAGATAACACGTCTTATCAAAGTTAACATGCCTTATCAGAAGAGTAGCGAGCGCTACGAACCCGCAGGGTTTCAAGGCAGGACGAGTGGAACTCTCGTCATTGCCAATTAGCAGGCATACGTTTGTAGCTCTTTCTATGATACTCCGATAAGGCGTGTTAACTTTGATAAGGTGTGTTATCTCTGATAAGGCATGCTATTTGTCTTAGTGAATCAAGCCCAATGTGTTTTTGTGGGCATGTCTCACTTCCCCAGGTCAGTTTCCCCAAACAAAAAATGTGCTGTTGGAAACTAGTAAGCCAATTCAAGCACCTCAGTCTGACCCGTTATTACTGTTTACACTTCTGTGAAAAGGTTGTATTTTTAGTGTAGCTCTGTTTTTTTAGAACCTACACAACTACCAGGAGTGCAACATACTGAGGACCCTCGCAAGCCCAAAAGTGGGAGGAAATTCCTCCAAGAGACTTATTAGTGATTGCATGTTATTGCAAAGGAAAATTTGTTAGTAACTTTCTTTTCATACATCCTACTGTTCTAGCATATTGCACTATTGGTTTTTGATTTGCGTCTCCTTGTGTGTTTTCCTGGTCCATGTATTATGTTGGCCCACCTGCCTCCAAATAGGAATACGGTAATAAGTAAGGTTATTAATCCTTGCAGTATACAGAACTGAACTGAAGGGATTGTTTTATTCTTAACCTAAATCTCCACGCAAGTCTCCTCTTGTACTTACCGGTACTATATGCATGCGTTTACATGTATTTTAAATTCTATATTTTTCACTATAAAGGTCCTTTAACAAACTGGTAATTTTATAAATACTTAATACTAAACTGGGTTGCTGAACATCAGCAAAAAGTGTTTCAGTTTACAGAAATCTAGCTATAAACGCTGTTCTGAAAATATTCTCAGGCAAGATGTTTGCGAGTCAGCAGCCAAATAGACATCTAAAAAGCTGGAGGGGAAACATTAAACATTAACTTAGCAGGCATTGATTTTCTGAATCTATTCCAACATTTAAGCAAAACTACTGTACCAACTTTCTAATACATTGTACACAGGCATTTCTTTATAACTATGTTCTGAATTTCTATTTGAAGCAAAAGTAAAAGATTCCCATTCTTTACCGTGGCTTCCATTGTGTGGGTCTCCTCAGAGGCAGACTTGGCTACTTTCTGAATAATAGGAGCAATATTGGTGGGTCCATAGAGCTGCAGCTTTGGCAGACAGTTCTGATACGCTTCCACAACCCCTTGTATACCTATAATAAGTAAGTTGTACAATTAGCCATGTATTAACTGCTAGAAGTAGCTGATTTTAATGCAGATGCATTTCTAGCCTTTTGGTCATTCCAGGCAAGAAGTTCTCTGTCACAACCCCCCACCCTGAAATAAAAATACCACACACAAGATAATCTAAACCATGTGCTGTATAGAGTGTATGCTTAATGCAGGGGGACCCTGAGATACAAACAACATGTCACATTTCATTCCATAACCCCTCCCTGCACTATCCCAGCTTAGTGTGTAAGTGCAGAGTATAGTGCAGCAGAAGCTGTGCTTTTACCTCTCAGCTGGAGTCCATCGCTGTGCTTCCGCCTGTCTGCTCACCACTCTCCCTACCGCATGTAGGGTGATTACATGCTACATGAGGAGAGTGAGGTGCCAGCACTAGAGAGAGCAGAGAACAGACAGGAGGGTTGCACAGGCACAGGAGGGTTGCACAGGCACAGCACTGGACTCCAGAGCACTGAACAGGGGGAGCACAGGAGGGGGAAGGGAACAGGAAGGGGAACAGAGGAAGGCACGAAGGGGCACAGAAAAAGGCACAGTGGGACAGAGAGAGGCACACAGAGTCGGATCATCCACAAGGCAACTTGGACAGGTGCGTAGGGCCTGGAGAGAGTCTAGGGGGCAGTTTATGATAACCCCCAACAAATCTTGCCAAAAAAGCTAGGTGGCCATCAAGCGTGGGCCCAAAGTAGTTGCTTGCCTAGGGCACCATTTAACTTTAATCCATCTCGGAGGTGGCACAGGAGGACTGAAGGTGGCACACGGAGACAGAAGGCGGTACAAACACTTGTGGGGACGTTGCTTCACCGGGGGCATGGCTTTGCCCGGAGGCATGGCTTAATTTCAGGCGTGGGGCTTAATCAAGGGCATGGTGCCCTCCAGACCAATGGCACTCCAGGCAGTGGCCTGTAATGCCTATGCCTAAAAATGCCCCTGTTTTAATGTCATAATATTCATATGGCTACTTTTACATTACAAATAGCAATGTGATTCCATTTTGCGATTTTTACTGAATGCTAGGCACACAAGGAGAAAAATAAAACATTTAAAACAATTAAAATTGCATTGGTAAATTACGTGTGGTGTAGAAGAGCCCTAAAACATTAGATTTGGCAGAATAAGGCACGGTTCACATTAGCGTTGTGCGGAATGGAAGCGGAACATTTACTGTACAAACAGTCCGGTAAGCGAACGGATCCAATGTTAACCAATGGATCCGTTCACATCCATCCGCTTGTACGGATCTGTTGTCTGTTCCGCTTTGCGGACATAAAAATGTCGCAGGACCTATTTTTCCGGACCATTTTGCCCAGCGGAACGGAAATGGAAGATTTTGCAGCTGTATAGGAACTAACAGAAAACTGACAGTTTCAGCACACTGGCTGTAAAAACTGACAGTTTTTACCTGATTCTGATGGCCGGATCCGTATGGCCGGCTTCACAAAAGAACGCAAATGTGAATCGGGCCTTACATTGGTAATATTTTTCCTGAGGTTTAAAATATTCATGGTAGTGTTGAGAAAGCCCATATCCTGTATCAGATGTATCTTTACAAACATTACATATACTGTAGTACTGAATTATTACAGCATAATATAGATTGAAATAACACAGTTTATACTGTAGGTATAGGCAGACATATGGACAGGGCTGAAGCATAGTAGTTACCACACTGTGTCCAGGTAGAGGCAGATAAATGGACAGCATCAAGAGGTAATAGTTACCACACAGTGTCCAGGTACTTTTTGTGGAATATTTCGTCCTTGATCCACTTCCACTATGCCACTGCCTGGGTTTAAAGGGGTTCTGTGGTACTCAAAAACTAAAACAAGCTGACACTTACCTGGGGCATCTATCAGCCCCCTGTAACAGTAATGTCCCACGCTGCCCTCCTCCGATCTGCCGTTCCCCGCCGCTGGCACCGGGCATTATTCGTCTGATGACAGACGAATAATGCACGCTCCCGTTCGCGTCATCGGGAGCTTACTGTGCAGGCACTGTACAAAGTTTTCTTGTACTGCACCTGCGCAGTAAGCTCTGATGACGCGTGCGGAAGTGAGAGCTCGGCCGTGCAGCCGCAGTGTAATCACTCGCGTGATTACACGGGGGCCGGCGGTGGGGAACGGCGCATCGGGAGAGGACGGCGTGGGACATTACCGCTGCAGGGGCTGATAGAAGCCCCAGGGAAGTGTCAGCTTGTTTTACTTTTTTACATAAACAGAACTCCTTTAAGTACACTTTCTACACCTTTCATAAAGAAATTGTGGCTACATAGATTCAATGAAGGTTTCAGAAGTTTGCCTGCCATTAAAGTCGATAGGGCTCGCTGCAAACAATTAGTTCACAAACGATCACGGTAACGTTTGCAGGAACGTTTGTGAACACGAAACTGCGATGTTCGACTATCTATATATACAAGTTCTGTGCTTGTATATCAAGATGTTGCTTGCTCATAAAGTCAACATTTCATAAAAAAAGTTTGCTTGTCTTACAAAGTACTTGCAAACCAAGTTATTTACAATCCAAGATTTTACTATATTGATTGATTGATTTATTGATTTATAAAGCGCCAACATATTCCGTGGCGCTGTACAAAGTAAGAAACAAACATGGGGTAAATAATTATACAGACAATGGTGTACACCAATATACAAGATAAATAATTAGTGACAAAATACAAAAAATGATACAAAATACAGAATACAAAATATAGAATTGGTAATGACAGTGATAAAAGTAACATGATGAATAAAATGTATAATGATTTACAAGACACTAAAGGGAAGAGAGCCCTGCGCTTTCGAGCTTACAATCTAAAGGGAATGGAGGGGGGGCGGGACAAGAATAGAGGTAGTATGCAACAAATATATAGAGGCAGTGGGCCATATGCAATTCACTTTTTCACCCAAATTTTCTCCTAGGAGATAATTTTCCATCTTCTTTTTAAAATAACTTTCCAGCACTTTTCAACTAAAAAAGTACCAAAAAGTAAATGAAAAAGTATTATTTAATTTATTTTGAGTATTTTCTTGCTTTCTGGTGTCTTAAAGGGCATTTTATTGACAAATTTAAAAATATCACCTAGGAGAAAACTCAGGAGAAAAAGTTAATTGCATATGGGCCAGTGTGTTTTAGGATATCTAGAAGGATTGCAATTTGGTCTTAGGACAAAGGGAAGTGGCCTAAGGTAGCGCATATGCTTGTCGGAACAAATGAGTTTTTAGAGGTAACAAAGGCTGGCGAGTGACGGATGTGTTGTGGGAGGGCATTCCAGAGGAGGGGTGAAGCGCGCGCAAAATCTTGTAAATGTGAATGCGAGGAGGTGATTATATATTATATGGGCAACCAGAAGGCACATGCAGAGGTGGGGGGACTCTGGGTGCCCAGGCAACCCCCTTTTTAAAATTTTCAATAAAAAGGCCCCTTTGGTCGAGAAAATAAAGCTCCGCCCCCGAACGCGATACGCTCTGCCCCCACCCGCTATACGCTCTGCCCCCACCCGCTATACGCTCCGCCCCCACCTAGGACACTGTGAAAAGAAGAGGCTCCAGACAGGACCCTCTTCACGCGGAGGCTTTTTTTCATACATAAATGTCAAAAATCACAGATAGTTTCTAGATAAAAATAAGAAATAGCAGTCACACTAGGTGAGGCCTGAACAATTGAACAGTTGCCTTAACATTAGAAATAAAAGCCACAGTAGGTTAGGCCAGAAAAAATGAGCAGTTACCTGCTGAATTAATATTTAACTTTCAGGCCAGTTTCACACTGCGGATTGGCAGCAACGGTGCGTCCCGGGTTAGTACACGGTAATCCCCGTCTGGCAGCCGGCCAAGCAGGAAGTGACGCTCACTTCCTGTGGCCGAAGCGATCATGTGCGCGGAAGCGTGTTGCCAAAAATATGCTTCTGTGCATGCACGACGCGTAAAATTTGTGGCTGGTTTTCACACACATGTGGCCACAGACTTACATGACTTCCTGTCTGCCGCACGTCGCCGCAGAACCGCATCGGGATGTGGTGAAAGCGTCACTTCCATCACATCACACCACACCGCATCGGTATTAACTGACGTTCTTTGGGCTGCGGTAAAATTACCGCACTGCACCACCCCAGTGTGAAAGATCACACTGACACAGAGGCCTGTAGTAACTGGCATGCACCAGGGTAATAATAATAATATATTTTTTGGGGGGGGTGGTAAAGCCAATTACAGTAGGGCCAAGCGACGTACTGGGTGGTGGTGGAAGAGAACAAAAATGTGCGAGACACTGTAAATAATGCAAAGTTAGGTGACACGGGTCATGCTGTGTGGAGGTCAGTAACAATAAATCACTTATACACAGTAACAGAGGGCTAGAACAGTGATGCAGCCAGCCACACACTACACTTTATAACTGTATATAGGTGTTGTGTTTTTACAACACGCACCACAATATACAACAGAATATCAGTAATAACAAAATATAAGTATAGCAACAGCACACAGCAGAGTTAATGTTAGTACACAAAATGACTTTTGTGGTCCAGATGAGTCCTGGTGGGTTCCCTAGCTGGTGCACTGTGCACTTAGGAAGCAACAACACAATATTAATAAAGTCTACAGTATGCGGTCAGGAAGAATCCTAAAAAGGACTATAAGGGGTCTCTAGCTGGTGCATTGCAACTAGCGAGTAGCAGTGCACATGGGAATCAGCTACACAGCACAATATCACAATACAGCCTATCTAACACTGTCCCTGTATCAGCAGCAGCAGCTCATCTCCCTACACTGAATACAGGCAGAATGAAAATGGCCTACGGGATTGTGCCTTTTATGGGGGGGGGGGGGGGGTGGCCTGGGTGTTGATCAGGTTGTATTGGCTGTCCTAACCCACCTGACTTCAATGTGAAAGGTCAAAGAATGGCCCTATGGGAAAGTATAGGGCAGGTGCATACAGCCTGTACTGTTCACCACTAAGGTGAGCTGGCACAAACGGCAGCTGTTTGCCAGGAACTGGTTTCTGCCATCACTACTTGTATGTACATATGTCATGACATTACAACTGAGCTTCCCTTCTTTGATGCTGAAGGATTGTACCTATTCAAAGTGTAATGACTGTTCAACAGAGACCAGACAAGGTCTTCCAGCACTCAAGGCTGAGACTAAAAGTGCGCCCCTCCATCCCTCCCACCCCAGCCGTCATACACTGATTCCTAGGGCCCCAAACCCTCCAACACCTTAATCTCTAGTTATCTGGCTTGCAGTCACTGTCATGTATCCTCTTTTCTTATTTCTCTCTGCTTCAAACACAATAGGGGAATGACAGCTGAGTGAGTTGTGCGCCCCCTCCTACACTGCGCCCTGAGGCTGGAGCCTCTCTTGCCTCTGCCTCAGCCCGGCCCTGCTGCTCAGTTTCAAATTTCCATGAAATCCTCAACAGGAGGCAAAAGGAACTGTAATTGGATAAGTTTCTTATTAAAGTCATACAAAAAGGAAAAGATTCAGGGGAGCCAACAGATAGCAGTGATTCTGTTTGTTATGGTGAAAGTCTTCCTACACTATAATCTTTATCCTCTCATCTACCTCACACCAGCCACAACTCCTTTCAGGTGCAGGTTAATTTGTTTTACTGTATGCATTTTTACTTTATACAGCACAGTACTTTGTATTAAAGGATAACCAAGGTGACATATGACATGAGATAAACATGTCTATGTATAGTACCAAGCACAAAAATAACTAGATTATGTTCCTTGTTTTCTTTCTCTGTCTGAAAGAGTTAAACATCAGGTATGCAAGTGACAGTTTCTATCCAGGTCGGGACCGGGTCGGACTGGGTGAGACTTTAGCATAACCCTCACTGATAAGTAATTACAGCCATAAAATACTTTCCTGTCAGTAAATGGCTTCCTGGAGCAAGAAATAGAAAAAAAGGGTCAATAATTCACAGATTTTAGCCCTAGCATACTTCAATGAAGGTGTCATTGAGCAGGGACAATGAAACAATACAAACTTAAAAACTAGATTTAAATATAAAATAAAACTGGGGGATAGTTTAAAAAGTAATTTTTAGGCAAAGGAGGATAGATACAATTGTTTTTCTCTTCAGTTTATTTTCACCTCGGATGTCCTTTAAATATTTTTCTATAAATGTCTGTGGATTGTGGAACAAATCCTTATTATATAGCATGGCAGCAGAGTGACATAGTGGTTAGCACTCTTGCCTTGCAGCTATCCACACCATACATGTCAAACTCCGGCACGCGGGCCAAATCTGTCCCTTGAGAGCCATTAAATTTGGCCCTCAAGTGGTCTCCCTACTTTGCATTATGTTTTGCCCCCTGTAGACCACCCAGGAAGCTAGATCGGAGGTTAAGCCCCAGAACACCAGGGAAGCCATATGGGGAGGGATGAAGCCCCCTCTCCATTAATTAAAAAAGAATGCAGCATATCACTTAAATAGGCAGTGTCACTTCAACATAACTAGGCACAGTTACTGGCTTCTGTGCTGGCTGGTCTGGCTTTCTGATGGGCATGTTGGCCTGCTGCCAGGTTGTCTGGCAGTCCCCCCATAGCGTTTCCTAACCTTTTAGTGGATCCCCTCCCATGCTCCCACAGGCCTCGAATTGAGGCACCACAACTCCAAACATGCCCCCATAAAGGCATCACAGCATGCATCATGGCACCACAGTACCTAGTAAGCCCACATAGATGTCCTGTCTGTGTGGTGCCATGCTGGGTGTAGTGGTGCCTGTGTTGGGCATGCTGGGTGTTGTGGTAGAGAAGGGAAAGAAGCCCAGAACAGGAGATGGCGGCAGAATCTGGAGACCAAGCGGCCAGAGGTAAGTTCTGCTGCCCGCTGCCTGCCTGAGGGACATCCGGGGCACCCCAGAATAGATCCGGGGCACATGCCACTGATTTTTGGGGCTAGCAACGCCCCTGGGCGCTGCAGACCTTATCTAATAGAAGGCCATACATTAAGGGTGAGTTGCCACTGCTTGGGGTGTGGTGGTGGTCGACTATACTAAAGTGTCACTGTATTGCTCCTGTCAGGATAACTTACAGAGGCTGTCATGAAGTGTATGGACCTTTTTTTTTGGTGTTTTATGAGACTTCTTAATCATTGAGCGCTAACCTGTTTGATGCTAACTTTTTATGTGAATAAGCGCTCCACCAGTGGTTTTACATCCGATTATTATCTGTGCAGTATACTTGTGTATACGATACATACATAGACTATGACTATGGTAGGGATTAGATTGTGAGCCCGTCCCTCTGAGAGACAGTTAAGTGACTAGACTATATACTCAGTACAGCGCCGCAGAAGATGTTGGCGCTATATAAATACTAAATAATAATAATACTTTGTATTAACCACTTGCCGCCCGCCCACAGCCGAAGGCAAGGGCTGGGCCCAAATGACCGCAATACACCCATCGGCGGTGGCGGGCGTGGTTATGCAGCGATTGCATCATTCGTGATGCGATTAGCCGCCGGTGACAGGCTCCGCCCCCCTCGCGCTGTAACCCGCCGGCCGTTCGGAAGCGCCGGCGGGTTACTAGCTGAACGATCGCCGCCACAAAGTGTATAATACACTTTGTAATGTATACAAAGTGTATTATACAGGCTGCCTCCTGCCCTGGTGGTCCCAGTGTCCTAGTCTGCACCCAAGCACACTGATCTCTCCCCTGCCCCCTGATCGCCCCCAGCACCCCTCAGACCCTCCCTGCCCACCCCCCAGACCACTGTTTACACCCAATCACTCCCCTAATCACCCATCAATCACTCCCTGTCACTATCTGTCAAAGCTATTTTTTTAAAGCCCTAAACTGCCCCTTGGGTGCTCCTGATCACCCCCACCCCTCAGATTCTCCCCAGACCCCTCCCCAGACCCCCCCCCCTGTGTACTGTATGCATCTATCCCCCCTGTAATAACCCACTGATCACTTGTCAATCACCTGTCAATCACCTGTCAATCACCCATCAATCACCCCCTGTCACTGCCACCCATCAATCAGCCCCTAACCTGCCCCTTGCGGGCAATCTGATCACCCACCCACACCATCAGATCGCCTGCAGACCCGCCGTCAGATCACCTCCCAAGTGCATTGTTTACATCTGTTCTCTCCTCTAAACACCCACTAATTACCCATCAATCACCCCCTATCACCACCTGTCACTGTTACCCATCAGATCAGACCCTAATCTGCCCCTTGCGGGCACCCATTTACCCGCCCACACGCTCAGATTGCCCTCAGACCCCCCTTATCAATTCGCCAGTGCATTATTTACATCTGTTCATCCCTGTAATAACCCACTGATCACCTGCCAATTACCTGTCAATCACCTATCAATCACCCCCTGTCACTGCCACCCATCAATCACCCCCTGTCACTGACACCCATCAATCAGCCCCTAACCTGCCCCTTGCGGGCAATCTGATCACCCACCCACACCATCAGATTGTCTGCAGACCCGCCGTCAGATCACCTCCCAAGTGCATTGTTTACATCTGTTCTCTCCTCTAAACACCCACTAATTACCCATCAATCACCCCCTATCACCACCTGTCACTGTTACCCATCAGATCAGACCCTAATCTTCCCCTTGCGGTCACCCAATCACCCGCCCACACGCTCAGATTGCCCTCAGACCCCCCTTATCAATTCGCCAGTGCATTATTTACATCTGTTCTTCCCTGTAATAACCCACTGATCACCTGTCAATCACCCATCAATCACCCCCTGTCACTGCCACCCATCAATCACCTCCTGTCACTGCCACCCATCAATCAGCCCCTAACCTGCCTCTTGCGGGCAATCTGATCACCCACCCACACCATCAGATCGCCTGCAGACCTGCCGTCACATCACCTCCCAAGTGCATTGTTTACATCTCTAAACACCCACTAATTACCCATCAATCACCCATCAATCACCCCTTCTCACCACCTGTCACTGCTACCCATCAGATTAGACCCCTATCTGCCCCTAGGGCACCCAATCACCCGCCCACACCCTCAGAACCCAGCCCTGATCACCTCGCCAGTGCATTGCTTGCATCTATTCCCCCTCTAATCACACCTTGAGACACCCATCAATCACCTCCTGTCACCACCTGTCACCCCCTAGCACACCTACCCATCATATCAGGCCCTAATTTGCCCCGTGTGGGCTCCTGATCACTCGGCCAAACCCTCAGATCCCCCTCAGACCCCCTTCCGATCACCTCCCCAGTGCATTGATTGCATCTATTTTCCCCTCTAACCACCCCCTGAGACACCCATCAATCACCTCCTGTCACCCCCCTAGCACTCCTATCCATCAGATCAGGCCCGATACAACCTGTCATCTAAAAGGCCACCCTGCTTATGACCGGTTCCACAAAATTATCCCCCTCATAGACCACCTGTCATCAAAATTTGCAGATGCTTATACCCCTGAACAGTCATTTTGAGACAATTGGTTTCCAGACTACTCACGGTTTTGGGCCCGTAAAATGCCAGGGCAGTATAGGAACCCCACAAGTGACCCCATTTTAGAAATTGATTTTAATTGTTTTTTTCACAGAGTGTCATTTTTCACTAACTTGTGACAAAAAATACAATCTTCTATGGACTCACCATACTCCTAACAGAATACCTTGGGGCGTCTTCTTTCTAAAATGGGGTCACTTGTGGGGTTCCTATACTGCCCTGGCATTTTAGGGGCCCTAAACCGTGAGGAGTAGTCTAGAATCCAAATGCCTCAAAATGACCTGTGAATAGGACGTTAGGCCCCTTAGCGCACCTAGGTTGCAAAAAAAGTGTCACACATGTGGTATCGCCGTACTCAGGAGAATTAGTATAATGTGTTTTGGGGTGTATTTTTACACATACCCATACTGGGTGAGAGAAATCTCTCTGTAAATGGACAATTGTGTGTAAAAAAAAAAATCAAAAAATTGTCATTTACAGAGATATTTCTCCCACCCAGCATGGGTATGTGTAAAAATACACCACAAAACACATTATACTACTTCTCCTGAGTAAGGCGGTATCACATGTGTGGCACTTTTTTGCACCCTAAGTGCGCTAAGGGCCCAAAGTCCAATGAGTACCTTTAGGTTTTCACAGGTCATTTTGCGACATTTGGTTTCAAGACTACTCCTCACGGTTTAGGGCCCCTAAAATGCCAGGGCAGTATAGGAACCCCACAAATGACCCCATTTTAGAAAGGAGACACCCAAAGGTATTCCGTTAGGAGTAATGTGAGTTCATAGAAGATTTTATTTTTTGTCACAAGTTAGCTGAAAATGACACTTTGTGAAAAAAAACAAACAATTAAAATCAATTTCCGCTAACTTGTGACAAAAAATAAAATCTTCTATGAACTCACCATACCCCTAACGGAATACCTTGGGGTGTCTTCTTTCTAAAATGAGGTCATTAGTGGGGTTCCTATACTGATCTGGCATTTTAGGGGCCCTAAACCGTGAGGAGTAGTCTTGAAACCAAATGTCACAAAATGACCTGTGAAATCCTAAAGGTACTCATTGGACTTTGGGCCCCTTAGCGCAGTTAGGGTGCAAAAAAGTGCCACACATGTGGTATCGCCGTACTCAGGAGTAGTATAATGTGTTTTGGGGTGTATTTTTACACATCCCCATGCTCAGTGGGAGAAATATCTCTGTAAATGGACAATTGTGTAAAAAAAAATCAAAACATTTTCATTTACAGAGAGATTTCTCCCACCCAGCATGGGTATGTGTAAAAATACATCCCAAAACACATTATACTACTTCTCCTGAGTACGGCAATACCACGTGTGGCACTTTTTTGCAGCCTAACTGCGCTAATGGGCCCAAAGTCCAATGAGCACCTTTAGGCTTTACAGGGGTGCTTACAATTAGGCACCCCCCAAAATGCCAGGACAGTAAACATACCCCACAAATGACCCCATTTTGGAAAGTAGACACTTCAAGGTATTCAGAGAGGAGCATAGTGAGTCCGTGGCCGATTTCATCTTTTTTTGTCGCAAGTTAGAAGAAATGGAAACTTTTTTTTTTTTTTGTCACAAAGTGTCATTTTACACTAACTTGTGACAAAAGATAAAATCTTCTATGAACTCACCATGCCTCTTAGTGAATACTTTGGGATGTCTTCTTTCCAAAATGGGGTCATTCGGGGGGTATTTATACTATCCTGGAATTTTAGCACCTCATGAAACATGACAGGTGGTCAGAAAAGTCAGAGATGCTTCAAAATGGGAAAATTCACTTTTGGCACCATAGTTTGTAAACGCTATAACGTTTACCCAAACCAATAAATATACATTGAATGGATTTTTTTTTTATTAAAGACATGTAGCAGAATAAATTTGGACAAAAATGTATACAGAAATTTTACTTTATTTGAAAAATGTCAGCACAGAAAGTAAAAAAAAAAATCATTTTTATTTACATAATTCATGTCTTTTTTGATGAATATAATAAAAACTAAAACTCGCAGCAGCAATCAAATAGCACCAAAAGAAAGCTGTATTAGTGACAAGAAAAGGAGGTAAAATTCATTTAGGTGGTAGGTTGTATAAGCGAGCAATAAACCGTGAAAGCTGCAGTGGTCTGATTGGAGAAAAAGGCTCTGGTCCTTAAGGGGCGAAAAGACTGTGGTCCTCAAGTGGTTAAATATTTTTCTATAACTGTTTATGGATTGTGAAACAAATCATCTGATTTTCCATTAATCCTTATAGGGAGATTAGCATTGTGGACGTTATAAGCACTATATTTTTAAATAGTAGTAATAATATTAATAATAATAATAATTGCTTGATTTATATACAGGTGCAGGGTATTGAGATCATATGGACTCATATCACTTACTATACTTTCTATATTATTAGTCCTGAACAAGAACACAGAGTGTGCAGATCAGACAGCCCAGTCACAGAATAAGCAAAGCACCTGATTGCTATAATTGAATGACCCAAAAATATATCATAGCCAGAGGATCTGCACTGCAGCCAGGAAACTGCCAGTTTCTAGAATGAGGAATGGTGACCTCAATGCTGCTCTTATGATTTGGATATTTTTACAGTTGAAACAACAATAATATGCAGTAAATCAATAACGTGAAAGCAATAGCTCCAGCACTGATCTGCTGTAAGGTAGAGCACACTGCACTGAATAACCTTGCATAAGGGAAGTTGCTGTATATATGCGAATTAGAAAGCATTCATCTGTTTTCTTTGGTGTTGTGTCTGGATTGTGAGACACATACAGTTTAGTATATTAACTTCTGTTCCATGCAGCAGATGGGACCTGGGTTTTTGCATCAGCTGCAGGGAAACAAACAAAAAACAATGTCACACATCCCTACATGGAATGTACTGTACAGGCTGCTGGACTTGCTCTGAGGTGTAGGGGCTGAATGTGACATCAGACTGCATGATACAGAAAAACACAGTTTAAAGTGGACCCAAATTAAAAATACAAGATTTCAGAAATAAAATCTATTTTCTAAATTATAATGATAAATAGCAACCTTTTTTCAGCTGCATGATGACAAATATAAAATATTTTACATTTATTGGAGGAACCCCTCCCTTCCTTTCAAATTGCCGGGACAGAATCCGGCAAACTGGTGGAGTAGGTGGTGTCCAGCAAAGGAGGAATTGCTAGTGGCTGCCACCTGTATAACCCTAGTTAGGAAAAGAGAAGGGTGAAAAGCATGCACTGAAATGCTCATAGGCTTGAAGGAGTGTTTATTTATCTTTGTATGTGTCAGAGTGGTGCAGCTAAATATTTTGAATTAAAAAAATGTTTGGTTTGGGTCTGCTTTAAACTCTCACTGTGACTTATCATGATGCTGAATGTAGACATAGCACACTGCAGTTCATGAGTAGGATTACAGTGTGTTGTACAATATTAGCAGTAGGTAGGTGGTATAGTGGGCATGAGTGTTGTAACAAGTTAAGTCTGTGCTTCCATTCATGAAATATATCCAGCTATGTTGTTGCAAGCTAAATCTATGCTTCCATTCATGAATCACATCCAGTTATGATGTTGTAAGTTAAATCTGCGCTTACATTCATGAATAGAGATGGCCCGAACGGTTCGCCGGAGAACTTGTTCGCGCGGACTTAGCTGGTTCGAGTTCGCGGCGAACACTTAGCGAGTTTGACCTGCCACCTATACTACATCATTGGGCTAAACTTTGACCCTCTACATCACAGTCAGCAGACACATAGCAGCCAATCAGGCTGGACTCCCTCCTGGAGCCCCCCTCCCCCTTGTAAAAGGCAGCAGCCTCGCCAATGTTCTCACTCTGTGTGCGGCTGTATTAGTGAGAGAAGGGAGAAACATTGGAGAGATAGGGAAAGCGATAGTTAGGAGGTCTGTTAGGTTGCTCCTTGCTGATATTTGTTGATGAAAAGCACCCCAAAACTGCTCTTTTGAGAGCTAATGTTCTTCTGATGGTTTTTTTTGTGTGTGTGTGCCACTGACACTGCAATATACAGCCCTGTCTGTCGCAGCTGGCCCTTGCTAATTGCTGTACTGTGCCAGGCCCAGCACATTCAGTGCATACCTTTCACTGCCTCTGTGTGACTGCACTTTGTATTATACCACCAGCAGTCAGGTCAAAAAAGTGTTTAATACCTCACCTTTATCAAAATGAATGAGGCATGGATCCCAGAGGGCTTCTGCCTGCCAGAAGACTAAGTCAGTCCTCACACACAGCATCTCTGCCTGCACGCCATGTGACTGCCTGCCCCAAGACTAAGTCAGTCCCCACACAGCATCTCTACCTGCCGGCCACTTGACTACCTCCTCTGCCACCACCAACAGGGTCCAGACCAGGACTCCAGGTGGATTCCTGAATTTTTAAGGCCGCTGCTAGCAGCGACCGCTAACAAAAACAATAATAATTTTTGCTGGTGCGTGTACATGCCTGCCTAATTTTTCTGGCTGCACTGCGGCTGCAACAACAAAACAAAAGGAATATACATGTGTCAATTCCCCTTTGCGATCGTTACCTTGCTGCGGTGAAGGGGCTTGCGTATCACAATAAAGCAATGACCGGCTATATGAGTATGTTGGGGGGCACACCTGACCCAAGATAATAAAGTCGTTGCTTCATTGTGGACAGTTGTTCTGTCATTGAGCTACCTCAGTCCGACCATATGGGCTTGAAAACCGCCATCGCCTGCACTCTCACCATCCTGAGCACCAGTCCAGCACAGCCATCACTACACAAACAGCTGTTTGCGGTGCGTAACACAGTGAGTTTGGTCTATCAGTGTGAAGCAGTACACTACCTACTGTACACTAACTGCTGATCCATGTATACACACGCAAGATGTTTTCAAGCACTTTAGACCTCCAATTTAGCAATTCAATGTGATTTCTGCCTTTTAGGGATTATAACCCTGCTGTGCATCAAATCCGTAATTTTCCCTGGGACTTTTGGCCTGTATCCCACTTCTCCATGCCCCCTCCAGGTGTTAGACCCCTTGAAACATCTTTTCCATCACTTTTTTTTGTGGCCAGAAACAGTGTTTGTAGTTTTTCAAGTTCGCCTGCTTATTGAAGTCTATTGCGGTTCGAAAAGTTCGCGAACTTTTTCGGAAGTTCGAGTTTGAGGTTCGAGCCATTTCTATTCATGAAATGTCTCCAGCTATTTAGTACAAAGGATACAGACAGGGCCAAGCAATGGCAAGGTGCAGATAGAAAGCTATAAGTAACCGTGGCAATGAGGAATTCTAGAGAAATGTTATCACTCTCTACTACTTGGTCTTATACAGTATCTTATCTGGACTATTGTAATATAATGCAACAATTGATATGGTGCACCAAAACCTGCCAATGGCAGCTGCAGTGTCAGAGGTGCAAGAAAGGAATGGGGAACAGTTTGTTAATTATTACCACTATTCAAAGTATCTATAGAAGTCATGACAAAGCGAATACTGCAGTTGAGGGAGGGCCTTCCAGGGCCCCTCTAACCCAAGGGCCCCGATGCGGTCGCAACCTCTGCAATCCCTATTGCTACAACCCCTGCACCCCTCCAATCTATACAGAACTCAGCTGCTGACTCATTTATCTTTCTTTTTGCTCCTCCTATGCTGCTCCTCTCTGTCAAGCTCTTCATTGGCTTTAATCAGTAGGGATGATCAATGATATGCAAATACTTCCGAGTTTATGCAACTTTATGTACCATTTTATGCAAATATATGCAGCTTGAAAATGGACCAAACAAGTCCCACTCGGGATTAAATTGACTGGTCCAGTTTCAAGCTACATATACTTGTATAAAAATGTACATCAATTTGCATAAACTCGGATGTATTTGCATTTCATTGATCATCCCTATTAAACAGAGGTTCAGCTGTAAGCTCTTAACTCTAACATACTGTACAAAGCTCTCCACAGTCTCTCTCTGACTCTCCCCATACATCTCCTAGTTTCCAGTGACTACCCCAACCACAATTTCTGCTCTGTACACTACCTTCTTCTGTTCTCACTTCTTCTCTATAAGATTTCTCACGAGACTCACCCCTCCTCTGGAATCCTCACTCTCCAGCTTTTGAAATCTTTAATCACTCCATCAAATCTCACAGACAAGCATGTGTTCTAAGTTAAACGGGAGTCTGATTATAACTCTACAAGGCTCCGAAATATTCCCAAGGAGATCCAGGATGCTATGCTGCAGCTGCAATTTATCCTCCTCTGATTAGGCTACACAATGTTGTCATTCTTTTGCTACAGGATCCTGTGTAGGTAGGAATGGAGAATCCAGACCACATTTCTTGACGTAAAGCTGAGAAAGATTTAGTGGCAGAGATAAAGTTCCATTTCCCAGGCTGGCTTCTGTGTTAATAAGTAGTTTAATGCTGTAGAACTGTGAATAACCCACAGCTGGGCATCATTGCCCTATCCTTGACTCATGAAAGAGTAAGTGGTTTTCAGATCCTGGCTCCAATGATCTAGAGAAAGAATTCTCATGTGGGGTGCAGCTATAAAAAGGAGGCCAACCATTTTTCATTTCTAATCCAGCCACAAGTAAACTGGTGTGCCTTTTTTTGTATTTTGATGTAAATTCAGTGCTACGAATAACCGTAACTTTTACAGCTTCTTCTAGCTTTTCATGTAACAGTGTAAATGTCTTTTCAATGAAGTAGACAGTCCTCCCTGACTTCTGTTCAGCCTGCTGAAGACTCACATTGTGATGGTCCATGCAGGGCTGGTTCTAGTAACAATGGGGCTCCTGGGCAAAATTAACCTCTCTGACCAAAAAGTGGCATCAGGCACCCCTTGTTGCAGCCATATTCCCCACCAGGGCCCCTGAGCCAGCTGTCATGCCCCCCCCCCATCACCCTTCAACTTAACTGTGCTCCCCAGTGCCCCTGCAATGTCTTGGGCAGAATAGTGTATCACCTGTCCTGTTGGGTGTGCTTTTCTGTTAGTTCATTGCTCCATTTGCTCCCCAAATTCATCCATGCTGGCTGCATCTTCTCTGTGACATACGGCATGTTATTACATAATAACAAGGGCCGGGTCACTTAGGAGAAGTGCACCTGTGAGGATGAAGAACAGAGTGCATGTAGCCAAGGACTGACAGATGAGTGCACCTTCTGGACCAGTTGATTCTCTGCAACCTCTAGCATTGGTTATCAGCTGTGAGTGTAGCACTACCCCCGCCACCCAACACCCTTTCTAGTGGGCCAGGTGTTTTTTATTTAGTTTGCCTGATTGTAGAAATGCCCTGAAGGCAACAAAACAAAGCGTGATCTCCAAATGAGGATTCTAATGAGTAGTAAAAAAAACAAAAAACCTTATAGTAGTTCAAATATATTATAGTACTTCAAACCCTTCTCCCCTCTATCCAGAGCAGATATTGACACTAATCTTGAAGTCTGAACTTCAGAGTCAATTTAAGCAAACCTGTTCTAGCCAAACCTTCTTAACTGCTTTTCCCAGTTATACGGTAAATAAATAAAATAACTCACAAATGTCACTATTTTGGAAACAAATTATCCCATGATCTTTATTTTTCTAATTGCCCACTTTTCAACCCAATTCACAGCTCTGTATAAATACATTTATTTACCTACTAAAATGTGGCTATGGTGTCCTATACTTTGGGCTCAGTCTCTACATTATTGCCTTGCTTATCTCCAAAATCTGGATAGAGAGGTACATTGATGGAAGTAATCACTTGTGTATTTTCAAAATGAAAATGTCTTTTTCTCATGAACTGTTAATGGAGTTCCTGACTATAGACGTAATGAAGGTGTGGCTGAAGGTGAATGAAGATGTGACTGGAGGTGTGAAGAAAGCCTGACTAGAAGTGTGAGGAGAGCCTGACTGGAGGTGTGATGAAGGTGTAGCTGGAGGTTGATGATGTGACTGGAGGAGTAAAGAAGGCATAACTAGACGTGTGATTAAGGTGTGACTAGACATGTAATGAAACCTGACTGGAGATGTGATGAGGGCGAGACTGGAGGTATAAAGAAGTTCTGGCTAGTGGTGTCATGAAGACCTTACTGGAGGTGTGATTAAGGCATGACTGGAGGTGTGATGAAGGTGCGACTGGAGGTGTGATGAAGGTGTGACTAAAGGTGTGATGAAGACATGGCTGGATTTTTGACTGGAAGTGTCAAGGAAGTGTCATAAAGGCATAATTGGAGGAGTAATAAAGACAGGAATAGAGGTGTGAGTAAGGCTTGTCTAGACCTGTGATGAAAAAGCTGGAGGTATGATTAAAGTATGACTGGAGCTGTGATAAAGTGTGACTTGAGGTGCTATGAATGTCTAGATACAGGTGAGATGAAGGTGTGGCCAGCAGTGTGATGGCGGCATGTCTTTTGGCCAAATATGTTTGCACTTAAAAGTGTGCCTTGGGTTGCTGGGAGGTACTGCATGCAGCAACATTTTGTAAAGCAGGTGTTTAGTTACATGACAGATCCAGTGCAGTCCTACTCAGCTAAGCTTCCTCCAACTTTACAGTAGGAACTAACGTAATGCAATGTCTCTGCTCTTGTTATATAATTCCTCTGTATTTATATAAAGTTAGGGGATGGGGCCAAATCTACATTATCTATTGCAGGCCCCATATAGGAAAATGGCTTATGGGGTGGAAAAATTAGCTGGAGTTAAAGCGGACCTGAACTCAGAACTACTTATATGCTCTAAAAGATATGCAACAGCATAATAACGTTTAAAGAAACGCATTTCTTTATTACAGCTGATACAAGTCCTACAATAAATCTGCAGTGTATCTTCCTGCTTTCATGGAAGCAGAAATATTGTTGACATCCTGTGTTTACCAATTATCTCGCTGCTGTGGTAGGCAGCTGACACAGCTAAGAGATTAAATTACAATTTGTGATTAGTCACAAATGAGATGAATTAGACAGGCTAAACTCTCTAAATACATACATGGAGCATTTCTCTATGTTTTCCTTCTTTCCTGTGCAAGAGTTAAGGTCCACTTTCAAAAAATATCGAACTATCCCTGCTACTTTAACCTCCTTAGTGGTAAGGACAAGCCTGACTCATCCTGCTAAAAGTTGCTGAAAGCTTTAGGCACGAGTCAGGCTCATCCATGCCATGAGGGAGATTTAAATCTGCTCTGCGCCGCCGACTCCAATTTTTTTTGCTTCTGTGAGCTTCCCTAGGACCAGGCTACTGTTCACAGTGCCGGGGACGCGACTTGATGATGTCATCAGCCGTGTCCCTGGTAGTGTAAACAGTAGCCCGAAGCTGGACATGGAAGAGAATATGCGACCATCACTAGAGAGAGGCACAGTAAGTAATATTCCCCGTGCTATACTCACAGCGCCACTGGGGGCTCAGGAGAGGGGGGAAATCGGGCGGGATGGATTGATGATCAGTGGGGGGGGGGGGGATCAGGAATGCTGCCGGGCCGCGGCTAGTAACAGTAGGGATGGGGAGCCCCTATATGTACCTAACTATACTGGGGATACTTATTCCTGGCTAACTTACACTTTGCACCTATAGCTGTGAACTATACTGGGGACACTTATTTCTGGCTAACCAATACTGCTGCACCTATAGCTGCTAACTATACTGGGGGAACTTATTCTGGCTAACCTAGCGGATCTAGGGGGGGGGGGGGGGGGGCAAGAGGGTATCTTGCCCCAGGCGCAGTTTGTTGAATTCTTAAAAAGGGGGCAAAATTTAGATGGGGAATGGCAGTTTAAGCGCCAAAACCTGACCTTGCCCCAGGCGCAACTTGATTTAGATCCGTTCCTGGGGGGGGGGGAGGGGAGGGGTATTATACTCGAGTCGACTTATACTCACCATTGATTTGCTGATCCCTCGTCGTGTACCTCTGATAGCTTCCCCAGTGTCTTCCATGTCCCTTGGTGGATTTGCTTATCCCTCGGCGATAACATGTTCCCTGGCAATCGGTGTTCATAACACCAGGGTCACACAGCAACATCAACATCTGGCAGCAAACTCTTTTTTTTTAAATTAAATACAATAATCTGTATTGAATTCAATATAAAAAAAAGTAAGCACAAAAAACAAAAATGCTTGAAAATTATTTGAAATTAATTGAACCACTTTTTGCACAGAAACCCCAGGGACATTGAACTCCAGGGAGGTTAACTGTGATTGCTGGAGACTCCCTGATCTGTGTAAGGAGAACACCTACTGTGATTTTCTACAATATACATTTAACAGTAGCTTATTTTGCTAAGCAAGTCTATCAAAATCACATTCACCATCTGAAAAATTGCAGCATCCACTCTGAAACGTCCAATTTATTTCACGTTTCTCAAAGACCTTATCATTTCCTAAGCATTGTGTAATTACTCTTACAGCTGCTGTGTGGTAGGAGGAAGTATAATCTAATCAATATTTAATTAAAATTGAGAAGGCACTAGACATTTGGTGCATATAGAAAAATAAATAATACTATCTTTTGTTACTTTTGCCAGGTTTTGCTGGAGAGTGACAACAAGCAAAATGAGAATATATTGTGACTAGGCTCTAAAGATTCTGGCATACTATGTACTATATGTGTAGATGAAATTCACAGAGCAGTATTGATTTCAGCAATGTGAGAATAAGGGTACACTGTAACTGCATCATCATTGCGTCTAGTAACAGAAATCAGGTGCCCTGATTAGAGGTGTATCTACAGATGGTGTTAGTAAAAAAAAAGTAAGAGACCATGGCCTCAATTCACTAAGATCATGCTGGAGATAATAAGGCAAGAGAAAACTTACCTCCACACAGTAAGAGAGTTAACTTATCTCTTCATTCCTTACGTTACCTCCTCTGTAGTTAATTTACCTCCTCTGTAGTTAAGTTACCTCCTCTGTAGATATTTTCACACACAGTTAATGAACAGCCTGTCTTTAACTCTGGAGTTATTTTAAGGATTAAAGAGTTAACTTAAAGACAGAAGAGTTAACTTTAGGTTTGCCTGAGGTAAAATGTTTCCTGAATACTACATGCCTTATCACCATGGTAACAACTCTAGAAGAGTTAGACAGGAGAAAAGCTTAGTGAGTTGAGGCCTATGTCCTTAATGGGAACCTAAACTGATAGTAGTATGGATGTTTCCTTTTAAACAATACTAGTTGCCTGGCAGTCCTGCTGATCTCTTTGTTTGCAGTAGTGGCTGAAACAAGCATGCAGCTAATCCAGTCTGACTTTAGTTAGAGCACCTGATCTGCATGCTTGTTCAGGGGCTGTGGCTAAAATTATTAGAGACACAGGATCAGCAGGAGAGCCCGGCACCTGGTATTATTTTAAAAGGAAAAATACGCATCCTTCTCAGTTTAGGTTCCCTTTAAAGGAGTTCTGTGGAGGCTATTAAAAACAAAGAACTGACACTTACCTGGGGCTTCTATCGGCCCCCTGCAGCTGTCATGTCCCGCCGCGCCGACCTCCTACGAACCTCCGTTCCCCACCGCCGGTCCCAGTTTAATTATGCTTCTAACTAAACTGCGGCTGCGTGGCCGTGGCCATCATCAGGAGCTTACTGCGTAGGTGCAGTACAAGAAAACTTCGTACTGCGCCTGCGCAGTAAGCTCTTGATGACGCGCGCGGGAGTGAGTAGTATTCGTCTAGTTAGAAGCATAATTAGACCGGACCGGTGGCGGGGAACGGAGAATCGTAGGAGGACGGCGCAGAACACAACAGCTGCAGGGGGCCGATGGATGCTCCAGGTGAGTGTTAGTTTTTTGTTTTTATTAGTCTCCACAAAACCCCTTTAAAGGGAACCTGAAATGAGAGGCACATGGTGGCTGCCATGTTGATGTTCCTTTAAACAATACCAATTGTCTGGCAGTCCTGCTGATTGATCTAGCTTCAGTAATATCTGAATCACACACCTGAAACAAGCATGCAGCTAATCCAGTCAGACTTCAGTCAGAGCACCTGATCTGCTTGTTCAGGGTGCATAGCTAAAAAGTATTATAAGCAGAGGATCAGCAGAACAGCCAGACAATCAAGGCTGAATTTATACTTTTAGTACCCCTAGGATAGCTTGTTGCTTCCATTCCATGTACATCAGTGCCCCACATGGTATGTGCAGCCTCCCGATTCCATGTGTTCTATCCATGTACAACAGCCGCCTCTCTATGTCTAGCCACCCCCTTGGGATGCAGCTAACTAAGACCCAGGCCTCTGAGGCCTTTCCAGAAGTCTGGCCCTTCAGATATTTTGCATTGTTTAGAAGGAAATAAAGGTGCCAGCTGTAACGTTTGCGGAATCGTTTTCGTGCTCAGCGCACGAAATGAGCACTGACACAGCGAAAACCTTCCACAAGCGTATAATTGGGTGAACCCAGGCTAGGTGCAATGCACCAGCAGAGGGCAATTCCCACCGGCAGATGGCTCTGTGGAGTGCAGACGAGTACGATCGCTGCACGGCCACAGATGCCAGTTGGGGATTGTACGGATCAAGACAATGTGGCGCTGAACAGCCTATAAAGAGAAAGAGCACAGGGACAGGACGAATGTGTGTTCACCAATCTAGTCGCGACCCTGAGACGGTAAACACACATCAGCAGAAACAAAAGTAGGAACGCGATCGCGAGAAAGGCGATAGCCAGAAGTGACATAAGACAGACTAGAACAGAACACAAGAGGAGCAAAGGCACAGCAAAATAATACAATGAGAATGATAAAGAAAATAACAAACGATAACTAAACGCGAACACCGCACTCATTTGCAACAGCGAACGCGTTTACAGCGCGGTCTCCGCGTGTTACGCACAACAGAGACAAGCACGCCTAACTAACCAAAGACTGACAAACACGAAACAGAACGTGAACACTTGCTTAACAGTTACCTCACCGAGCCTACAGCAAGCGCCCGTATCAGACAAGACAGACAAACAAGAAACAGGAACTAGGTAGACAGGATCCACCGCTTTTCCGCCAAAGCAAGTGTGATCCAAGCAGGAACACAGATCAGAAAGATCCACAGCCGCTAACGCTAGCGGCTAGTGCGATCTAAACTCAGGAACAAGAAAACAGATCAGAAGGATCCACAGCGCTAGCGCTAGAGGCTAGTGCGATCCAGGAAGACAGAACAGAAGGATCCACAGCACTAGCGCAAGGCGAGTGCGATCCAGGCAAGACAGATCAGATGAGATAGCTGGTAGCAACCGCTGCTCCAGCTATACTCCAAGAACAAAGATCAGAAGGATCCACAGCTGCTATCGCTAGAGGCTTGTGCGATCCAAACACGACAGATAGATGAGGTAGCCGGTAGCAACCGCTGCTCCAGCTTAGACTCCAAGAACAAAGATCAGAACGATTTCCTGTCGACCATCGCTGGGACAGGACAATCGCAACAGACAAACAAAACAGATATGCAATCCTAACTGCACTAGGGAACCTGCCTAGTGCAGTCCCAAGAATTACTCTAAGATAACTTTAACAAGAAGTAGCATGGCTGACACTCAAGGAGTGTTTAATACAAACCCTGAAGGAATGACCAGCAAAGCATTCTGGGAGCAGAAAGCTCTTATAGTGCCAGTCATCAAAGGAGGCAGGTAGGGGATTTGCATAACGAATGTATGCAAATGCCTCAGCAGCAGAACAGACCAGAAACTTGAAATGGAAAAACAGGTCTCTCTTCCAGAGACCTGTAACCTTCAGACTGGAGGAATGGTCAAACAGCTGTCTGCCTGTGCAGCCAGCTGAGCGGATCCTTACACCAGCCTTCATATTCACACTTTTTAGAAATTACAAGCATTTTGCTAATCTCTGAAAGCATGATTTCCATAGAGGTTTTAATGGCATCCCATGTTTTGTGTGTTAGCATGCCTTCAAAATTCAGAGGGCAGATGTGCTTTTTTACGTGCGCAATGCGCAATTCATGTTTCAATGCAATTCAGTGGGTATTCAGAAAAGTTGAGTTTTAAAAATGACATGCAAAATGAAAAATTACATACAAACAAATAAAATTACAAAAACGCAAACAAAAAAATACCAGGGAAATTGCAACCACAGATTTGTGCATGCAGTAAATTGAAAGCAGAAAATGCTAAACAAGTGTGAATGGCCCGTAGAAGGATAGTAGGGGGGACATTTGAGGAAGATGAAATGAAAAAAGACTGCAGCCTGGTAGGGCCGCCCTTGGATTTTGGTGCTGTAGCAGCTGCTATGACTCATAGTTATGCCAATGGTTGCAACCCTCATCTGAGTCATATCAGAGTACAGTGAGAACTGTTTAAAATAATTTTCCACTATCATACAACCACTAACCATTTTAAAGGGAACCAGAGATGTACGTTTCACACAAAAAAACCATATCAGTCGATAGCTTGTAAAGAACAAATGCTCTACCTGATAATTTCACCGCTCTGGTGTGCCTTTTTTAGTGTTTTTTTTATCCATTATTGCTCCAGGAAAAATCAAATATGGCCGCCGGCTCATATTCCTTCTGCTTCCGGGTTATGGGTTGTTCTGGATGTGCTGTCTAGGCTATATGAGAGTAGGCTGCTATTTAGGCTATGTGCTTTCATTTTGATATGATGTGCAGCTGCCTGTAGAAAGTGTCTGTCATAGGAATGAAACTGCAGTCATCATTAGTATCTATGCTGAGAGCACACAGAGCACACAGATCATATTGCAGGCTTGCAGCCACACTTGTCTGTTTCAGAGATTCTCTCTCAGCAGCAGCAGCCCCTCCCATGTCATCACAGCTCACAGTATGCAAAGCAGGAAGTCTATGCCAGGAGGTGGCAGGCTTGGACTTGAAAAGACTCCACAGAAGAGTGACTCAGCTATAATGATTCCAGGTCAAACCTAGACTGAGCCAGTAGGGGATTCTTATCACAGCTGCTAATAGACTAATTAAGCAGATAAGAATGAAACTAAAAGCAGGGTAGGTGTTTACTGTCATGTTCCCACTGATAAATGTAATAAAATACATGAGGGTGCTTCGTCTCTGGTTCTCTTTAATAAATGCTGACCAGGTTTTCAGTTCCTTTGTGTTACCGATACCAGGTAATTAACTTTTACTATGCAGAAATCACTGTATATAATATTACCTGCACATTCTGGGTTGTCTTCATTGAAATTTATTGCAAAATCATGGGAAACCTTAATGAAAGAAAGAAAAAAAAAGCATGCATCAGCCATTATTTAACTGGGAATACATATTAACATATTATGCAGGTTCTCTGAAGGAGTTCTCCTTTAACTTCATACATCCAATAATATGCTGATAATTTTATATATATATATTCCCATGTACTTGCTTGGATATTCAGGGTAAACCTCTATATAGTCAGGATATACAAAGCTGTTAAAAGGTTTAAAAAGGCTGTAAAAAGGTTTTTGTACATAATATACCCACTTGCTGTTGTTGGCTAAAAATGAGGTTAAGCCACACCCCCTGTAGGAAAGAAGGCCATGGCACTGCAGTGGCTTATGGGAAGAATGTAACCTCCAGCTCACCCCACCTCCTCAATGCTGTCTTCCTGTCACACACTGCTCTCTGTCTTGACACTGCTGCTGATCTATTCTCTGTAGAGCTTCCAAACCATCACCACCAATACTTCACATGGCACCATAATACTTAACCACTTAACGACCGCCCACTGCACAGGGGCGGCCGGAAAGTGGATCCCGCCGCATGCACAGAGGCGGCGGTCCTTGTACGGGCATGGGCGGAGCGAACGCGTCATCCATGACGGGATCCTCCGCCGGGGATCGATGGCCGGGGATTTAGCCTCCAGTCCGCCGGCCACTTAGCAGCGCCGGCGGGCGGAGGAATACAAATCTCCGCCAATCAATGCGTACAAGGCACTTTGTTAGGTAAACAAAGTGCCTTATACATGCTTCCTCCTCGCCTCGTGGTCTCATTGTTCCAGAGACCACCAGTGACCACCAGGAAGCAGAAGTGAGAATACACCACACATTGTTTTTTTTTAAACATCCCCCCTGATCTCCCACCCCAGCCTTCAGACCCCCCCCCCCTGATCACCCCAGCAGACCCCTGCCAGCACCCTTGCACCCCTCTAAAACCCCCATCCCCCCCCACCTGTCACTAACTATCAACGCTATCACCTACATTAGGTCCCTAACTGCCTCCTAATCACCCCTGATCCCCCCCTACCTTTAGATCACCCCCAGACCCCATCCCAGACTACCTTGGGGTGTCTTCTTTCTAAAATGGGGTCATTAGTGGGGTTCCTATACTGATCTGGCATTTTAGGGGCCCTAAACCGTGAGGAGTAGTCTTGAAACCAAATGTCACAAAATGACCTGTGAAATCCTAAAGGTACTCATTGGACTTTGGGCCCCTTAGCGCAGTTAGGGTGCAAAAAAGTGCCACACATGTGGTATCGCCGTACTCAGGAGTAGTATAATGTGTTTTGGGGTGTATTTTTACACATCCCCATGCTCAGTGGGAGAAATATCTCTGTAAATGGACAATTGTGTAAAAAAAAATCAAAACATTTTCATTTACAGAGAGATTTCTCCCACCCAGCATGGGTATGTGTAAAAATACATCCCAAAACACATTATACTACTTCTCCTGAGTACGGCAATACCACGTGTGGCACTTTTTTGCAGCCTAACTGCGCTAAGGGGCCCAAAGTCCAATGAGCACCTTTAGGCTTTACAGGGGTGCTTACAATTAGGCACCCCCAAAATGCGAGGACAGTAAACACACCCCACAAATGACCCCATTTTGGAAAGTAGACACTTCAAGGTATTCAGAGAGGGGCATGGTGAGCCTGTGGCAGATTTCATTTTTTTTTGTCGCAAGTTAGAAGAAATGGAAACTTTTTTTTTTGTCACAAAGTGTCATTTTCCGCTAACTTGTGACAAAAAATAATATCTTCTATGAACTCACTATGCCTCTCAGTGAATACTTTGGGATGTCTTCTTTCCAAAATGGGGTCATTTGGGGGGTATTTTTACTATCCTGGAATTCTAGCCCCTCATGAAACATGTCAGGTGGTCAAAAAAGTCAGAGATGCTTCAAAATGGGAAAATTCACTTTTTGCACCATAGTTTGTAAACGCTATAACTTTTACCCAAACCAATAAATATAGACTGAATGGGTTTTTTTTAATCAAAAACATGTTTGTCCACATTTTTCGTGCTGCATGTATACAGAAATTTTACTTTATTTGAAAAATGTCAGCACAGAAAGTTAAAAAAATCAATTTTTTGACAAAATTCATGTCTTTTTTGATGAATTAATAAAAAGTAAAAATCGCAGCAGCAATCAAATAGCACCAAAAGAAAGTTTTATTAGTGACAAGAAAAGGAGCCAAAATTCATTTAGGTGGTAGGTTGTATGAGCGAGCAATAAACCGTGAAAGCTGCAGTGGTCTGAATGGAAAAAAAGGGTCTGGTCCTTAAGGGGGGTAAAGCCCAGGGTCCTCAAGTGGTTAAACAAAGACATAATCACCCCTTCACAACTAGTGCTACACTTCTCTGCCCTTAGCAGCTTATCACAGACACCACACAGCGATGATGGTGTTTCCTGCATCTACTGGGCGTGTGCGAGATTTACATACACCAGAGACGGTGCAGAGACGAGCAACAAAATTGATGCGTGGGATGGAAGGTCTCACTTATCGAGAAAGGTTAGATAAACTGGGTTTATTTAGTCTAGAGAAAAGACGCCTTAGAGGGGATCTAATTAACATGTATAAATACATCACAGGGCAATATAATACCTTGGCGGATGAGCTTTTTGTCCCTAGGCCTTCTCAAAGGACTAGAGGACATGATCTGCGCATGGAGGAAAAATGTTTTAGCCATTTATTTAGGAAAGGGTTCTTTACAGTAAGAGTGATTAAGATGTGGAATGCATTGCCACAGGAAGTCGTTATGGCAAACTCTATACCTGCATTTAAAGGGGGCTTAGATGCTTTCCTTGCGTTGAAAGACATCCATGGCTACAATTACTAGGTAATGCCTAATGATGTTGATCCAGGGATTTTATCTGATTGCCATCTGGAGTCGGGAAGGAATTTTTCCCTTTAGGGGCTAATTGGACCATGCCTTGTAAGGGTTTTTTCGCCTTCCTCTGGATCAACAGGGATATGTGAGGGAGCAGGCTGGTGTTGTACTTTATACTGGTTGAACTCGATGGACGTATGTCTTTTTTCAACCAAAATAACTATGTAACTATGTAACCCTAATAATGAGGAGTCTGTAGTGAAGTCTTCCATTGCCTTCCATTGCCCTACCTAACATGGCCTTTCCCACAAGGTGCTGCATCACTGGGCCAATACTACATCTTGCATTCACATGAAGGGGTTAACAGGTCACAATGTATAACACGTCTATGTTTCTATGTTTGATCTCTGGTTTCAAATGACATAGTGGTTTTTTTTTTTACTGAAAAGCCTCATTCACTTATTTTCACATATTTTCTAGTGTACAGTGCGGACATGCACAGAGAAGTAAAGCCGGTAACAGTCCCCGTATCATAGAACAATGCAGAAACATCAAATCTACGAAAAGAGGACTCAGCAGAAATTATGAGAGAGGGAGGGTGAGCTGACATTTTATAGTTCTCCTTGCAACCAATGGGAAACAAGCGCTATCTGTGCTAAAACTGACTGGAGGCAGAAATTAGCTTTCCTAAATATATCTTGCTAAAGGTGCCCACTAATGATGCAACCTTGAATCTTACCACATTTATGTAATATGATAGACTAGCTTACAGTGGACCTAAACTCAGAACTTCCTCTCTGCTCTTAAAGATAAACAGCAGCATAATAACCTTTAAAGAAAAAAATGTCTTTGTTACAACGTATACAACGCCTACAGAGATCATGTAGTGTTCACTTCCTGATATCCTGGAAGTACAGAAAGAGTTAACTTCTAGTGTTTATACTGTATATTCGCACAGAACCTCAGCACATTGCAGCACAGTTTAGACACAGTTGACAGCCCTGATTTACACTTGCTGATTACTTGGGGGAGAATTAGACAGGCTGTTCTCTGTAAACACAAACAGGGCAAATTTACCTGCAACTACAGTATATATGTTTTTCTTGTCTGCTGTGCAAGAGTTTAGGTCCACTTTAAGTATCCATTCAAAGTATATTCATTCAATTTACCCATCTCCATTTGGTAGAATTGCACATACAAGATTGTATCATTAGTGGGGAGCTTAAGCTGCAGAGCATCTCTCTCGGCTTCATACCGCCACACTTGCTGAGAAGCAAAAGAGAGTCATCTTTATCCCAGTATTAATACGCAAGAGGCAACATTTTGAGTATAAATACTTTTAGTCGTTAATATGGCCAATTGCTTCAATATAAATTATAAAGAAGAACTCACTAAGAAGTGTAACTAATCTGATCCTGTAATAGATTTCTAAGTCTCTTTTTGATGGCTGGATAGAATAATATTATTGTCTTTTTCTGTTATAGTTACAGTATACAATTTTTCTGTAATAGACTACAAAGCCAAATTCAAACTTGATCACAAGATTGTGAATATCCTGAGTGAGATCAAAAAATCAGTATTTTCCCTTTTTTTGAGAAATGAAGTAGAGGAAATTTTAGCATTTCAGCCCTTCACCTTCAAACTACTTAAATGGCATATCGATTCAGAACTATTTCTCTAACTCATTGTTTGTCCCCTCTGTTTCTGGTTTCTTCCCAGGGCTGTGTAGTCGGTGCAAAAATCATCCGACACTGACTCCTCAGTTTATAAAACCACTGACTCTGACTCCAGGTACCCAAAAATTGTTCCGACTCCCTGACTCCAACTACACAGCCCTGCTTCTGCTCCCTACTAGTCCACTGAAACCGGCCTTACCAAAGTTACCAGTCATTGTGAAATTTTAATAGGCTATTTTTCCATAGTCATCTTCCTTGATTTTAATTGGATTTTGACATAGAGAGTTAGTCCAAGGAAAGGGGAGGGGGGGGGGGGGTAGAGCCATGAAGATGGCTGATGAGCAAAAGTGAACATAAAGGTATTTAAGACCTGCTTGAATGAGGTGAAGTTGGAGTGTGGCTGATGGGGGGAGTTCAATAGGGAAGGTGCTGCTCTGGAGAAGTCCTGGAGCCTTGCGAGTTAGCAAGCGATGCAAGGGGTGGGCATCCATAGAGTGTTGAAGGAGCGTAGAGAGCAGGTTGGGAAGTATCAATGGGCAACATCCAAGATGTACGAAAGGGAGGCATGTGAATGGATTTGTATGCCAGGCAGAGCAATTTACATTTAAATCTGAGGGGGGCAGGGAGCCAATGAGGAACCTGCAATGAGGGGCAGCTGAAGAGGAGCAGTGGGAGAAGAGAATGAGCCTGGCAGCTCTATTTATAACAGGGGTTAAAGTCTGGTCTCAGGAAGTCCAGAAAGGATGCCATTGCAAGACAGGGTTGAGAGAAGGATTTGGCTTTGAGCTCTTTCAAGACTCACATCATTGTATGAATTACTTTAAGTCATGACATCCCCATCTTAGGAACATATCCCCCCTCTGACTCATATTGTATGGAACTGCCCTGCCTGCTGCCTTACTTCATTTCTGGCAAGAGGTTCAAATGAAAATTGCATCACTTATGCACAAATCATTTTCTTTAATGTCCACCCTGGACTTGGTCAATATCAGAATGGATACTATTGATCTGCAGTACAGGCAAGTTAGCTTCCACATTTTTGCGGCTGCCAGACACCTCATACTGAAACTGGAAGAGTAATGCCACAACAACCACTTTCCAGTCACTAGGTACTTCTGATTGTAAATATATTATGAATCTTCCCGTATAATGGACCCTAATTACTAGTGTTCTTCCTACAAGGGGTGGTTGAGATGCGAAACTCTTACACTCTGGCTATATATATATTAATTAAAGGATTTGTAGTGTGAATAGTATGAACAACACAAACATGTGTGGAGCAATGTTAAATATGATTATGTTTGAGGTTAGTTAGTTTTCTTTCATTGTTGGGAGTTTTTTTTTCTTGCAATCTCCCTCCATGCAGGGGTCTGTGTTCTGGAGAGAGACCACCTAGGGGCAGATAACTCAACCGAAATGGGAGCGGGATTCTCCAGTTGGATTTACAAATGGTCACAGATTATAGCATTATGAGCTTCACAGATTATAGCATTATGAGCTTCACGTCCGGGCGGCAGAAATGGTTAAAGTACCCCCTGGGCCCCCCATGCTCCAGGGCCCCATAGCAGGTCCTATGGCTGCTATGGCTATTGCTACGCCCCTGGCCAAATACTTTTGGCAGCATATGGTCTCAGATGTACCTAACTGAAATATGTGCGATTTCTGAATCCAAGCAATCACACAAGACCACAGGACTGTCTTTTAACTAGTGGAATCAGTGCTATAGATCATATTGGTTTGCAATAGTGTTGTTGTACTGCTTTTGTGCTGATGCTATGTCCTACAATACAATTTCATGTCACTACTTTCTGGGCTAATTGCAAATATATTGCTGCAAAGGAACCTGCACAAGTTGCTTTTTATAGAGTAACTGTAGTACTGTAACAGTGCATTTATCAAGTTGGATTTTCACTTGTGATCAATACAGTATTGATTTACTTACATCTATATTTGGACATCATATTTCTTTATCCAGCAATAATTTATGATGAACAAATACTGTATTAGTATGTGACCTAGGTCTTCATAAGACAGAGTATCACTAGGATAAAGGCACCTTTTGTGGTAGAAAATAGGTCAAGTAAGGGGACATGTAGCCAGTTCCTTTTTCTATCCTTCACTATATCTGATTTTTTTTATGCTGCATTTTAACAAATGTTATATTTTTAATAATACTGATTCATCTTTGGTTTATTTGAGTCCCGTCTAGGGTTTTTGCTACTACTTGCATTACATAGTAGAATCACCGTGGGCAGCATGATGGCATACTGGATAGCACTCTCTTCTAGCAGTGAATCCCAACCAGGGCACTATCTGCACAGAATTTGTATGTTCTCCCTGTGTCTGTGTGGTTTTCCTTTGAGCTATACAGTTTTCTCCCGCATCCCCAAAACATAAAGATACGTTTATTTGCTTACTCCTGAATTGTCCCTAGACTATAATGGACATAAGACTATGGTAGAGATTAGATTGTGAGCTCGTCTAAAGGACAGTTAGCGATAAGACTATATATACCGGATATAGTCGCATATAAGCCGACCCGCGTATAAGCCGAGGTACCCACTTTTCCCTCAGAAACCAGGAAAAGGTGATTGACTCGCATAAAAGCCCCCTCCACAGTAGCCAGATGTGCCCCCAGTACAAGTCAGCATCCATCCCCATAGCCAGATGTACCCCAAGGATGATACAGCTGTGTCTGAAGGCCCCACTAGATGGCGTCATATATATGAGACAAAGCGATTGCCACACAGGAAGAATCTCCAATCATTGCACTGCTGACACATTGCGTGCACGCTCTGCTCCACAAGCCAGGGGACACAGGTAGTCCTGGGCAGCACACACCATGTTGCAGTGGATGGGGGGGCACGTAGAGATGAGCGTAATGGTGTAATTACGATTTCGCGTAATTAGTGTAATTACGTTTATGCCCGTAAGTACATAATCGTAATGAAGAAGGATTTCGCGAAATTTCGCGTAAGCGCAATTTTCGCGTAATTTTCGCATTGCAACGGGTATTACGAAATTAATGCGTATGGCCATGCTCCCGAAGCGGAAAAGTTGACGCATGGATCAATGTTAGGTAGCCGCCGACTTTAAGGGTTAATAGCAAAGCCCCCTTAAATGCTAAGAGCCTCAAATTTGGAGAATATATTAAGGAGATCAGAAGGAATAAGAGGAAAAAATTTTTTTTCAAAAAGACCTTATAGTTTTTGAGAAAATCGATGTTAAAGTTTCAAAGGAAAAATGTAAACATTTAAAAACCCGCCGACTTTAACACTTAATAGCAAAGCCTGCTTAAAGTTTAGGAACACCAAATTCCCAGGGTAAATTAAGGGGATCAGTGGGAATAAGAGGAAAAACATTTTTTTCAAAAAGACCTTATAGTTTTTGAGAAAATCGATTTTTAAGTTTCAAGGGCGAAAATGTCTTTTAAATGCGGAAAATGTCAGGTTTTTTTGCACAGGTAACAATAGTGTATTGTTTTCATAGATTCCCCCAAGTGGGAAGAGTTTTACTTACTTCGTTCTGAGTGTGGGAAATATAAAAAAAAACGACGTGGGGTCCCCCCTCCCAGACCTCTTTAACCCCTTGTCCCCCATGCAGGCTGGGATAGCCAGAATGCGGAGCACCGGCCGCGTGGGGCTCCGCACCCTGACTATACCAGCCCGCATGGTCCATGGATTGGGGGGTCTCGGAAGGGGAGGGGCAGCCAAGCTTTCCCCTCCCCCTTCGAGCCCTTGTCCAATCCAAGGACAAGGGGCTCTTCTCCACCTCCGATGGGCGGTGGAGGTGGAGGCCGCGATTTCCTGGGGGGGGGGGGGGTTCATGGTGGAATCTGGGAGTCCCCTTTAAAAAGGGGTCCCCCAGATGCCCACCCCCCCTCCCAGGAGAAATGAGTATAGAGGTACTTGTACCCCTTACCCATTTCCTTTAAGAGTTAAAAGTAAATAAACACACAAACACTTAGAAAAAGTATTTTAATTGAACAAAAAACATAACCACGAAAAAAGTCCTTTAATATTCTTAATTAACCATTAATACTTACCTGTCCCTTTAAATAAATGATCCCACGCAATATCCTCGGAAATGTTCTATCAGTTACAATGTAACAAAGTTATTACAATGTAACAACTTTGTTACATTGTAACTACGCCGCACCCGACGTCACTCGCCGCTCAGCCGCCGCATACGCGTCCGTGCAGGATGCTAAGTCCCCGCTGGCCCCCGCTGTCCACCCCGCCCACATCTGTCACACATGTAGGTGACATGTGGGTGACATGTGGGAGAGGCGGGGAGGGCAGCGGAGCCGGCGGGGACTTAGCGTCCTGCACGGACCCGACAGAGTTCTGAGCTATATAGCTCAGAGCTCTCTAAGCATCTTTGTATTTGGGCTCCAAGGAGCCCCATTGGTCCTTAGCAGACCAATGGGGTTCCTTCTGATTTGAAGGAACCCCATTGGTCTGCTAAGGACCAATGGGGCTCCTTGGAGCCAAAATACAAAGATGCTTCTCAGAGCTCTGAGCTATATAGCTCAGAGCTCTGTCGGGTCCGTGCAGCGCAGACGCGTATGCGGCGGCGGCGAGTGACGTCGGGTGCGGCGTAGTTACAATGTAACAAAGTTGTTACATTGTAATAACTTTGTTACATTGTAACTGATAGAACATTTCCGAGGCTATTTCGAGGGACCATTTATTTAAAGGGACAGGTAAGTATTAATGGTTAATTAAGAATATTAAAGGACTTTTTTCGTGGTTATGTTTTTTGTTCAATTAAAATACTTTTTCTAAGTGTTTGTGTGTTTATTTACTTTTAACTCTTAAAGGAAATGGGTAAGGGGTACAAGTACCTCTATACTCATTTCTCCTGGGAGGGGGGGTGGGCATCTGGGGGACCCCTTTTTAAAGGGGACTCCCAGATTCCAGAATGAACACCCCCCCCCCAGGAAATCGCGGCCTCCACCTCCACCGCCCATCGGAGGTGGAGAAGAGCCCCTTGTCCTTGGATTGGACAAGGGCTCGGAGGGGGAGGGGAAAGCTTGGCTGCCCCTCCCCTTCCGAGACCCCCAATCCATGGACCATGCGGGCTGGTATAGTCAGGGTGCGGAGCCCCACGCGGCCGGTGCTCCGCATTCTGGCTATCCCAGCCTGCATGGGGGACAAGGGGTTAAAGAGGTCTGGGAGGGGGGACCCCACGTCGTTTTTTTTATATATTTCCCACACTCAGAACGAAGTAAGTAAAACTCTTCCCACTTGGGGGAATCTATGAAAATAATACACTATTGTTACCTGTGCAAAAAAAATGACATTTTCCGCATTTAAAAGACATTTTCGCCCTTGAAACTTAAAAATCGATTTTCTCAAAAACTATAAGGTCTTTTTGAAAAAAAAATGTTTCCTCTTATTCCCACTGATCCCCTTAATATACCCTGGGAATTTGGTGTTCCTAAACTTTAAGCAGGCTTTGCTATTAACCGTTAAAGTCGGCGGGTTTTTAAATGTTTACATTTTTCCTTTGAAACTTTAACATCGATTTTCTCAAAAACTATAAGGTCTTTTTGAAAAAAAAATTTTCCTCTTATTCCTCCTGATCTCCTTAATATATTCTCCAAATTTGAGGCTCTTAGCATTTAAGGGGGCTTTGCTATTAACCCTTAAAGTCGGCGGCTTTTTTATATTATACGGAGCGTTACGGTTTAACGCGAAATTACGGTAGCGTTTAATGCAAAATTACGGCATGAACGAAACGCGAAATTACGCGTTGAAAATTACGCTTACGGTATTTTCAATTACGATTTTAATGGCAATTACGCTACTGTAATTTCGCATCGTAATCGAAAATTTCGCATGCGTAATTTTAGTAATGCGAAATTACGAAATTTTCAGCTCAACTCTAGGGGCACGGACACAGCAGGGAGCCAGTAATAAAACCTGCCAGTAACCATCTGTTTACCAGCAAGCTTTACCATCTGTTCTGCTTCACTGACTCACATATAAGCCGAGGTGTAACTTTTCAGCACATTTTTTTGTGCTGAAAAATTAGGCTTATACGCAAGTATATACAGTACTCTGTAAAGATGTTTGCACTATTTAAATACTTAATAATAATCACTCCAATGTATTCCAAATTCAGTTGCAGATGTAATCCATCTCATCTCTGTCCACTGATGCTGTGCCTATCCCTCCATAGGCTGCCAATTACCCAGACAGTCTGGTTCACACTTCCAAAACTCTCCACTAACAAAACTCTCCATACCCCGTCTCTTTCATACTTCTACCAGTTTAGGGGCTGAGCCCACTAACGCAGTTGTGCGCAGTTGTGTCTGCTTTTCAGAAACACATCAATGTTACAGATGCTGAAAAGCAGACACAACTGTGTACAACGGTGTCAGTGGACTCAGGCCCTTACAGATACCATCCCTACCACATCTGCCCCCTCGTTCTGGTCAGACTTGCATTAGCATCAAGTTCCTTCCTTCCTTCAAGTTCCTTCTGCATCTGCTGGCAATTGACTCACTATCTCCTCGGTTTTTAAGTTGCATGCCAACCATGGATAGATGTTACCCAAATTATTTTTCATGATTGCTTTGGATGACATTTTACTTATGCATTAATGCCTAACCCTAATCGACCCCCCCCCTACACACACGCACACAAACACGCTGGAATATCCAGCAATATCAGCATTGCATTTCCTGCTAAACTCATCTCTGCTGATATCTGTGCTGCCCGATTCTGATATTACCCACTGGGTGCCACTATAGCCACAATTAATAATTAATCAACTCCCAGATTAGCTGCTTAATCTGTAGCATACTCTTTTCCAAATATCTATTTAAAAACAACACATATGACACATATTTAGTCATTTGGATTTGCTTACCTTGAAATCTGGAGGTATTCTGGCACCAAAACCAAAGGCAGGAAACATTTTGTCACTAGAAAATAGAGAATGAAAAATGAATCACCAGGTAAACTGCCTGCAAAGTATTGGTTTAAATTAGTCTAATGCAATGCTATGTCTCTAGTGCAATAGATCCGAACAATCTTTTAGGCTATATCACTTACAAGGTATAAGAATGTTTCTTGCTTAATTTGTATTCAAGCTTAGTGGGACTTGTATAACAATCACAAGGGAGTCGCAAAACGATGGCGAAAACTGATTAGTGCAATTTACTAATTTTGTTCTGCCTGTTCTTTTCAAGAAAGTGAAAATGAAATGCATGTTTTCTACCCTTTACAATAAATTAACGATAGTTAAAGCCCAACTAAAGCCAACATTTAATTTATTACTTTCTGAAAAATATACTGTATGTTATTAGTGCTAATTATAAGTATTACTTGTGTCAGTGTGATTCCTGATTTATATAACTGTTTTATAGGCAGCTGTAGTGAAGCAAGTGGTTTCATCGCCGTGGGCCAGCTGCGTAGCACCTGAGTGCTATAGCAGCAATGCTATAGTCCGCGGCCTGTGCACAGGTAATTTGGGGTTCCAGCCATCACCAGACCCCAAATTACTTTCCCCTCCGAGTTGCTATGACTCGGAGGAGAAATTGTATTTAACGTCACCAGAATGTGAGTGGCAGCAGGGTAAGCCGTCATTCAGCTCACCCTGCACCCAACTCACCGGCGACATACATATACGTTCGCAGCTGTAGACCTGTTAGTAACCTTGCACTGTATATACTGTTATGAAATTTAGAAGTGTGATGACTTGAGTTCAAATCACCATTGTCAAACAGAACAAAAGGAAAAAGAATGCAATACAGCATTTCACAAAAGTTTTATCAACATCCTGACATCCTGTAAAGATAATTAGTTTCAAAGAGTGTTGATTAATAGCCTTGCCTCCAAAAAGCGAAAGCTGTGCACATTATGTCACATCTGATTTTCCACAGGGAGTAAATTTGACTGGTACGGGTATAACGTCTTTTGCACTTGGCCAACTCAGAATGATTTGTACCAAAATCAAGATGCTACCATTTGTTTTGTTATTGTTGTGTAAGGCTTCATAGTCTCTTTACTGCTTAAAGGGCATACGAGGTGAAAATAAACTGATGAGATAAACAATTGTATCTATCCTCCTTCTACTAAAAAGCCATACAAAGAAAGTGTTTATGGCTGTAATTCCTTATCAGTGAGTGTTATGCTGTGGTCCAACCTGGTCCCGACCCGGACCCGACCCGGCGCATACCTAATCTTTATTTCTTTTAGGCAGAGAAAGAAGGAAAAAACGGAACGTAGCATAGCCATTTAGCACTGTACCTACACATGTCTGTCTCATAATGTCACATGTCTTTTTTGATGTACTTTAAATGAATGAAAGGGATGGCTTTCACAGCTTTTCCATCAACTATTTAGGGATCCGTTTCATTCAACTTTGGTCACTGTCAGAGACTAGAAACGCCAGAAGAAGAGTTTTATTTGCCACAGTGTTTCAACAGAATATGAATGAAACTGAGGTTTTCTGCTATGACCTTCATGCTCCCGGAAGCCAAAGACAGCATTTCTACTTAATCAATACGACACATGCTGGTTGGTTAATATGATACCGTGGCAGGTGGCCAAGATGAGCAAAACAGACGCATGCAAAGTACCGTAAATTTGAATTAAAAATATATTTTTTTTAAGTTTTGGTGCTTTAACAAAGTTGAGCAGATTTCTTTTTAGATAAAATAGAATATTATAATAAACCCAATACAGATGTACTGACACTGTGGTAAACATGCAGATGTCTTCTTACTGCTTATTTATTTAGCAAACAGGTGCAAGGATAGCCTTAGCCTAAGATGCCATCTTCCGCCTGAAGACTTGTGCAAGTATACGATTTTAAGGACTACTGAAAGGTTACATAACATGTTTACACTTTTCCTCTACTCTCTTTTCTAAACATATTCACTGGTGGAATAGGGGCATTGTTGTATATTGTAGCTTCAAAACACTTCGGTCTTGCCAATGGAGGAGGGCACCTGCTGACACAGAGCTTTACATTAAAGTGAACCTCCGGACTAAAAATCGACTCAGCAGCACTGAAAAGGCTTGGTGTTTCTTTAACAGTTTCACAGCATCAGAACTTTGTTTCTCTTATACAAGCCTCATTTTTAGCTGCACAGAAGAAAACTGCCCGGGCTTTTTTCCCCTGATGCTGTGCAAAGCATGATGGGATTTCTGATGTTGCTGTTCTCGTTCTGCTGTTTAGGTGCATTTTTTATTTTTTTTTACATTTTGAATTTGACATTTGAAGCCTAGTATGTGCAGCTGGGAGGGGTTATCAGGACACAGGACAGTTGGAAATGTGTCTCCTGCTCCCTGCCACCTCCTTTCAACCAAAAAGATGGCTGCCCCCATGACAAAGATGGCAGCCCCCATGAATCACAAACATTTGCCTGTTCTTTCAAAACAGGGTTGGTAAGAGATTATATTACCTATCTATTATAATTAACATAACTAATGTAACTTGATGACAGTATGTTTGTTTAGGCTGAAGTTCCCCTTTAAGGGCTTTTTTGCCCTTATTACTTTAAAATCTTCATCCATTATAATATCTCAATACAGCATTTCAGTCAGATTTAGATCTGGACTTTGAACTACTGCAACACTTTGATTCTCTTATTTTTCTGTGATTCTGTTTTAGATTTGTTGTTGTGATTTTTTTTCCTATTTATGACTGTAGAAATTCTTTTGTGAAAGAGCGACTAACTATACATGTGCAAGTTACCACTGTCTCACTTACCACTGTCTCTCCCTTATCTTGTGCTTTTAGGATGGGGAAAATAAAATACCCCAGGCTTTCTATAAGTATCAATACTGAGCATTCTCTGTCTGGCATTTTCCACCAACCAACTAAAGCCAACAACATTTTATATACATGGTACATACTTGCTATTTAATATGCCATACCAGCCCTTTCATATATTTTAATGCTATAGCTAGCGGGTAAGTTCTTGGCATTAGGCACACTGTGGCAGATGCTAATGATGATACTGCTGTAGTTGACTCTCCAGAAAGTCTATGCGTGCTGGACAAAGCTTCTGGCCTCTAGCCAACTCATATCAAGCTCATAACCTCAAGAACTGCTATGTGACTTTTTCTACCTCAGCTTGCAAATGAAGGACTTTGCTTCACAGCTGGTGAAAATCTATAATGACACAGCCACCCTGAACTCAATTCCCTGAGTCAATAACAAAGGGCTAAGAAAAAAAAATCAGTCTAATATGTACTTATGTTTCCCTGTTAGAGTTTTCTCATATTGCATGGATGAAATGCCTGTAGGGGCATGATGTAACTCAGCAAAGCCTGTTATGAAATGAGATTTGGATCAATGTAAGTGCAGACCTGCTAGTTATTAGGGTGTTTAGAGGCCATACTTAGCAGTAGGCTTCAACAAGGAAATCTCTCTCTTGTGGTTTATCTCTGAATTATGCTGTCAGCAGGTTACTAGGTCTGGATATAAAATTAAGGCCTTGTCTCTATGGCATTGGAGCGGATTAGAGACTGAGTAGAGGTAGCATCAAACATTATTTTGCAGTACCTGAGAGTGTTAAGATCTGAGTGAAAGTGGATCAATGGGATATCATTATTGAGTAATATAGTGCTATTATCTTCCTTGGTGCTATACAGCATACCATCACAAATATACAGACAATAGTGCACATAAAATTACAGACAATAGTACAAGATATAGAAATAGTAGATACCATAATATATAGTAAGTAACAGTGACATTTAATCACTATACAGCGATTAACAAAAATATACAACGTCCTAAGAGACACAAAAGTTGATTTGGCGCCAGTGTCAATGCTGTTTTTGGTAGCAATTGTCCTTCCTTCCTAATGTTGTTGACCCCAAGCTATTGGCTATAACAAAAAGCCAATTGTGTAAATTGTTTCTATGAAGAATAAAGAAAATACTGAGAATCCCCCAAAAGGAGATGGTCTAGTCCTAAACCTGTCAGATTTGTCAGATTTTTTTTTCTGCCTACTGTAAGTTACAGCACCATGGAGAAAAGTAATGTCCTTTAGATTGTAAGCTTTTGCAGGGCCCTCCCTCCTTGTATATTTTACCTGATTGTCCATCCTACCCACAGCATGGCGTAAACTTGAATTACTGGGACTAGCACTCCAGATCTGGCATTTGGTGTCTTACTGCTTATTACCTGTATTGTGTTGTCTGTCACCTCTATTATTGTCTGTAACTTTATTTATTGTCCAGCGTTCTATGCCTATTATATGTTATTATTATTATTATATTATACATGTTCTATGTCGGCACTAGATACAACCCAATAATGAATAATAATAATAGTGTATTTTACTCTGGAAAAAATATTCCTGTTATACAGATTTTATTTTTTTTTAAGATTTTCATGATAATGGTACTTTAATAGCTGAATACTAGCTGCCACTGTAGATCCACACGGTACCCTATAAATGCACTGCATGCTGTGCGTTATCTTTATGGAACCTGCCGCATAGTACCACACTGCAACCAATGTGACAGCCCCAAGGGTTGTGATGCAATGTTATTATTGAGTGCTGCGATGCATCGGACATGGGGGTTGATTCACATAGCGTTTTCACCTTAATTATAAGGAGCGCTAATGCATGAGAGAAAAAGATGAGGAAAGATAAATCAGTTAAGTCAAATAGGGAGTGATAAACCATGAGTTTAGTCAGTTAAAGTGAACCAGAGATGAAGCACCCTCATGTATTTTACCATATATATCAGTGGGAACATTAGAGAAAACACCTACCCTGCTCTCCATTTCATCCTCACTGCTAAAAGTGTCTGTTATCAGCTGTGATAAGAATCCCCAACTGAGCATTCAGTCTGGCTTTGCCGGGAATGATTATAGCTTAGTCATTATAGCAGAGCCACAAGGGGCAGGCTTGGGCTTGAAAGGACACCAGAGAAGACAGACTCAGCTATAATCATTCCGTAGCAAAGCCAGACTGAATGCTCAGTCGGGGATTCTTATCAGAGGTGATAACAGTCAGATTAAACAGAGAACAATGAAACAAAGAGCAGATTAGGTGTTTACTGTCATGTTCCCACTGACTTATAAGGTAGACTACATGAGGGTGCTTCGTCTCTGGTTCTCTTTAAGGAGAGATAGATAAATCATGAGTTAAGTCATTTAAAGTGAGCCTGAAGTTATTTTGAAATAAAAAAACAACAACAAATACTTACTTAAAAAGGGGGAAGGCTTTGGGTTGTATAGATCTCTCCTGGTCCTCCTGGTCGTTCCAGTGCCGTAACCCCGTCAGCAGTCTTCGACTGATGGATCGAAGACTGCTCTCTTCCATTGTGGGAGGCTTTGTCTTTGGGAGCCTGAGTGCTCCCAAAGATGGGCTGCTCCACACTGTTCCTGCGCAAGCACACTCTCTTGCACACTTGTACATGCACAGTATGGGGGCCACCCGTGTTTGGGCGCACTCGGCTTACAGAAGACTTCTGCAGCTTCTCGCAGTGTGAGATTTGAATGGGGAGACAGTGCGGGGACCGTGAGAGGAATGGGAAGGCTCAGTAGGACCCAGAGCCTTCCCTATCCTTAGGTAAGTATCTGTTTTTTAATTTAAAAATCACTTCAGGTTTGCTTTAAGGAGCGATAAATTGTGAGTTAATAAGTAAGGTGAGTTAATTTAACAAAAAAGCTTTGGCAATCAGCCCCCTAGTGTAAAAGCAGTCTAATCCATGGCACCACTAAATTGCAAATGTGAAGGTACAATGGCATTGCAATACAATGATATTGTCCATTACAGCGCAACAGATGTAGGGGTTGATTCACGAAACCGTGGTAACTCATAGCACGGCCGCGCTAGCGTTTTGCGTGCGTTGTAACTCGCGTAACGGTTTTCATGCGCAAATGCACAATTTTGCGCGCTTTGTTATGCCGCCTTTGCGTGCAAAAATTTGCATTCGCGTGCGAAACTGTTACGCGCGTTGTAACGCGTGCGAAACACTAGTGCGGCTGTGCTATGAGTTGGCACCGTTTCATGAATCAACCCCGTAGTGTGATAGTAGCCTTAGGATATGGAAGCGGAGCTGTTGCACAGTGATATTTACTGCTCGAGGAACGGTAACCTTTAGACACAAATTGATATCTTCCGGGCTCCATACTGAAGTAGTAGTTCATATAAATTTAATTGCTGGCTTCATAAGTGTTAAGTAATATAGGTAACTTAGGGCCAAATCAAATTATGGCAGTGTGCATTTTCAGCAGTTTGTCTATAAAACGTATAAATGGTTCTCCATAGAAAGGTATTTAAAGGTTTTCTTGGGATTATGAGCCGCTGAAAGAAAATTCAATACCGTCGTACTTAGTGGCTTTGCTGTGTTATGTGTACGATGTGTTATATGGACTATGGAAAAATGTCAGTAAACGAGTAATACTTGTACTGAGCATAAAAAGTCAATATCACATTGCTGTATAGATTTAAAGTCAACAGAAAAGAAGAGTGGTCATTCTTGAATCAAATTACATTTTGTGCTGCATGAAGCTCAGCCATGTACGGGTAACTCATATCTTTTGTGAGGTGTTTACAGCTGGAATGGGCAGAAGGTTGTATGGAATTTATTTTTTATCTGATGGCAAATAGCAGATCCAAAAGCATATGTAAATTGGATACATACGATGCAGTGGCATAGCTAAGGAGCTATGGGCCCCAGTGCGAGTTTTACATTGGGGCCCCCCAAACGTTGTATACATATTAATTGATGCGGGGCACCAAAACTTGCCAAGGACAAGCACAGTATTAGGAGTGCAGGATGGGCAACAGTTTGTGGCTGGATAGTGTAATGGTTAAGGGCTCTGCCTCTGACATGGGAGACCAGGGTTCGAATCTCAGCTCTGCCTGTTCAGTAAGCCAGCACCAATTTAGCAGGAGACCTTAGGCAAGTCTCCCTAACACTGCTACTGCCTATAGAGCGCGCCCTAGTGGCTGCAGCTCTGGCGCTTTGAGTCCGCCAGGAGAAAAGCGCTATATAAGTGTTTGTCTTTTTTTTTTATAGATCACTATATAGGTAGAAAAAACAACGTTTTGTAAAAAATAATACCTTTTAAAGATCACTACTATTCAAAGCATCTATAGAAGTGATTATTATCAGTACAGGACTAATAAAGAGCTAATACTGTGGTTGAGGGGGGGGGGGGGGGTCCCTTGGGGCTCCTCTGGCCCAAGGGCCCCAGTGTGATCGTGACCTCTGCATCCCCTATTGCTACACCAATGACACAATGGAACAGATATTGTAATCTCATCAGAGGATAAAGGTGGCCATACATCAGGTGACTTGGCGGCCAATCGATCATCCGATTTGAGTATTATAATCGAATTGGATGCTGCAAGATGTGCTCAATCGGGTTCACGGAGGTAATGGCTTGCAATATCGGGACTAGCAACGGATGCAACGGAGCACCTGGGACTGTCCGCCCTAGTGTAAAATGATGTGCCCCCCCCCCCCCCCCCTGTGCCGTGCATGAATACTTTACCTGTTGGTGTCCGCCACAGGCTTCATCTCCACACTTTTTTTCAAATACGCACGCCCCACGTGGATGACGCTGTAACATGGGCACGTGTGTGACATCACACACACATGTCCACATTAAGCTGGAAACCATGTGGTAAAATAAGAGCCGTTCACTGTCAGTTTTGGGATAAGTGAAGAATGGACAAAAAAATGTCTATTCTCAGCTCAGGCCTCGTTCACATCTGGGGCGCTTTTAACCGCTGCTGCGCAACTGCTGCGTACCGCCGGAATGGGAGAAGGGCATAGACTGCCCTTCTACCGTTCACATCTACTGCGCTGCGCAGCAGTACGATGTGCTGGGAAGCACTTGCGTACTGCTGCATGCATTTTACCCGGAAGCGCAGAGCTGATCCCATCACTGTCAAAGGATGGGATCAGCGGCGCAGATGGCGTGCGATCGGATGCGCTGCGTTCGGATCGCACGGCCATCTGCGTCAGGTAGATGTGAACGAGGCCTTAGAGTCAGTTCTCCTACAACCGCGCGATAGCAGTAGGCAGGGTACTGCAGATGAAAGAAGAATGCAGGTAGTATTATACACTCTCTACATCTAGTTGCTTATTGAATTCTATGGGGACTAGCCGTACAAGTGCCACAGCAGATAAACATCTTCTTGCCTCAAGACTCTCCAAAATAATTACAAAGTAATCGACAAGCCAGTCATCAGAACCTGGTAAACAATTACAGAAAGACATATAATAACATCCCCTGAGAAGCGCCTTGCCACAAACAGTATGTTACCTGTCATAGTCTTGGCAAATTTCCCCAACAGCCACCAGTGCTTTCAGATACTCATTGGGCTGATAAGGATGGATGTAGTGCAGGGAGCAGCTGTTTCGTGGGTCTCCATTTGAAGCTGTGAAGTCAATTGCTACCTAGATGAAAGTAGAAAGATATTATTATCCTGTAATTATATAGGACATACCAGTTCTGCACTTCTGTGTAATATCAGTACCTGTCACCAAAGTGCTCACATTTACTTTGTCTACCATAGACACACAAACACACACTGGTATGAATTTAAAGGACCACCATCACAAACAATTTAAAATGCACATGAAAGTACATTTCTGACAGAGTAAAATGCACTGTAAATTACTCTTCTCTTATGTAGCTGTCACTTCCAGTAAGCAGTACAAATCTGACAGGTTGTTGAATAGTACATCTCCTTATTATTTACAAAAGCACAAAATGGAGAGGATCTATACCAAGATGCCAAACAGCCTCCCTACTAGGTTGCACAATATTTTGGCAGTGTGACTGTACAACTGCCTTCCAGGAAGTGCTTATCAAAATGAAGAAAACCCCATGAGGAGATGGACTAGTTCACAACCTGTCATATTTTTAAAATCTATTGTAAGAGACTGGGACATAGGAAAAAAATATCCTAAATGAGGTTAGAGAAACACTCATTCTAACACTATCTAATATATAGTATTTGTGTCTACATAATCTTCTTATAAAAAATCTAGTCGGGGGCTAGGGAAGGAACTCTCATACAAGTAGAAATCAGTGGAGGGCTGAGAAACAGGAGGGGGTACTCTTTCTGTGTGCTTTTTCAGTAAAGCCTCTCTACAGGCCTGACATTCGCACAGTTCTGTGCATTTTTAGCAATAGATGTCCTAAAACTTTTCCATAGCATTAAACATTTATTTTTTTACTACAGTATAGTTCCCAATGTTAAGCTTTCATTCCAGTTCCTGTTTTCTGTACTATGTTAGTAGATTAGGAAATGAATGGAAATCTCCTTTACCCAGACAGCAATAAACAACTGACTAGGAAGCTAAACATTCCCTACCTGATTGCTGTAGAAAAACCATAGGAGATCAGAAGCTGATTGATTAGTTATTTTCAGAAATGACACGACATACATACAGTATAACTTCTTCACATATGTATAGGCACTGGCTGCTAAGCACATCTCCAGTATATCATATGAATACTTGGCGCCTGATTCCACTAAATTAGTCTGGCTGCAGTAAACAGCATATTAAATACCACCAGTAGCGTAGCAATAGGGAGTGCAGAGGTAGTGACCGCATCGGGGCCCTTGGGTCAGAGGGGCCCCGAGGGGCCCTCCCTCTAACATAATATTAGCTCTCTATTGGCCCTGTGCTGCTAATACTCACTTCTATAGATGCTTTAAATAGTAGTAATCATTAACAAACGGTTTCTCATCCCCTTCTTGCACCTCTGACACTGTGGAAATCCTTGGCAGGTTTTATCAATTGTTATATATAGAGTGCTTGGGGGGGTTGGGGGGGGGCATGTAAAACTTGCACTGGGACCCATAGCTCCTTAACTATGCCACTGAATACCACTGATTATTGTTCTTAACTGAAAACCAGATCTGGGCTTAAAGCGGAATATAACCCTGCATTTCAACTTTGCTCTAAAACATTATTTACAGCATATTATATGCAAAAAGCATTTTTTTTTTACTAGACCAGCATTGGAAGGGTTAAACACAGAGGTTTTAAGTTCCGTGCAGACATTCAGATAGTTACATTCTATTTAGTTAGTGTGTAATTGTTTATCAATAGATACATCTCTTTGGCTGTCCTCCAAGCTCCTTCTCAGTGAGAGAGATGAGTCACAATAAACACATATTTGTAAACAAAAAGTATCTAACTCAAGTTCGGATTCGTCTGCAGAAATCTCCAGGGACTTTAAAGCCCTGTGTAACCCTTCCAATGCTGGTCTAGTAAAAAAAAAATGCTGGTTGCATATAATATACTGTAAATAATGTTTTAGAGCAAAGTTGAAATGCAGGGTTATATTCCGCTTTAATTCAAATCCGGGATTAATTCACTATAGAAATTGAGCTTTTGCTCACATGCCAGACATGCCAATATATGCATTGCAGAAAGTGCAGCTATATAATGCACAAAACATTGTGTATTGTTACTAAATTTACAATCATGCAAAATAGGAAGCTGAACTAAGGCTTTAACCACTTGAGGACCTAGGGCTTTCTACCCCTTAAGGACCGGCCACTTTTTTTCCATTCAGACCACTGCAGCTTTCACGGTTTATTGCTCGCTCATACAACCTACCACCTAAATGAATTTTGGCTCCTTTTCTTGTCACTAATAAAGCTTTCTTGTGGTGCTATTTGATTGCTCCTGCGATTTTTACTTTTTATTATATTCATCAAAAAAGACATGAATTTTGGCAAAAAAATGATTTTTTTAACTTTCTGTGCTGACATTTTTCAAATAAAGTAAAATTTCTGTATACATGCAGCGCGAAAAATGTGGACAAACATGTTTTTGATAAAAAAAACCCCATTCAGTGTATATTTATTGGTTTGGGTAAAAGTTATAGCGTTTACAAACTATGGTGCAAAAAGTGAATTTTCCCATTTTCAAGCATCTCTGACTTTTCTGACCCCCTGTCATGTTTCATGAGGGGCTAGAATTCCAGGATAGTATAAATACCCCCCAAATGACCCCATTTTGGAAAGAAGACATCCCAAAGTATTCACTGAGAGGCATAGTGAGTTCATAGAAGATATTATTTTTTGTCACAAGTAAGCAGAAAATGACACTTTGTGAGAAAAAAAAAAAAAAAAAGTTTCCATTTCTTCTAACTTGCGACAAAAAAAAATGAAATCTGCCACGGACTCACCATGCCCCTCTCTGAATACCTTGAAGGGTCTACTTTCCAAAATGGGGTCATTTGTGGGGTGTGTTTACTGTCCTGACATTTTGGGGGTGCTAAATTGTAAGCACCCCTGTAAAGCCTAAAGGTGCTCATTGGACTTTGGACCCCTTAGCGCAGTTAGGCTGCAAAAAAGTGCCACACATGTGGTATTGCCGTACTCAGGAGAAGTAGTATAATGTGTTTTGGGGTGTATTTTTACACATACCCATGCTGGGTGGGAGAAATATCTCTGTAAATGACAATTTGTTAATTTTTTTTACACACAATTGTTCATTTACAGAGATCTTTCTCCCACTCAGCATGGGTATGTGTAAAAATACACCACAAAACACATTATACTACTTCTCCTGAGTACGGCAATACCACATGTGTGGCACTTTTTTGCACCCAAACTGGGCTAAAGGGCCCAAAGTCCAATGAGTACCTTTAGGATTTCACAGGTCATTTTGAGAAATTTCGTTTCAAGACTACTCCTCACGGTTTAGGGCCCCTAAAATGCCAGGGCAGTATAGGAACCCCACAAATGACCCCATTTTAGAAACAAGACACCCCAAGGTATTCCGTTAGGAGTATGGTGAGTTCATAGAAGATTGTATTTTTTGTCAAAAGTTAGCGGAAAATGACACTTTGTGAAAAAAACACAATTAAAATCAATTTCCGCTAACTTGTGACAAAAAATAAAATCTTCTATGAACTCGCCATACTACTAACGGAATACCTTGGGGTGTCTTCTTTCTAAAATGGGGTCATTTGTGGGGTTCCTATACTGCCCTGGCATTTAAGGGGACCTAAACCGTGAGGAGTAGTCTTGAAACGAAATTTCTCAAAATGACCTGTGAAATCCTAAAGGTACTCATTGGACTTTGGGCCCTTTAGCGCAGTTAGGGTGCAAAAAAGTGCCACACATGTGGTATCGCCGTACTCGGGAGAAGTAGTACAATGTGTTTTGGGGTGTATTTTTACACATACCCATGCTGGGTGGGAGAAATAACTCTGTAAATGGACAATTGTGTGTAAAAAAATCAAAAGATTGTCATTTACAGAGGTATTTCTCCCACCCAGCATGGGTATGTGTAAAAATACACCCCAAAACACATTATACTACTTCTCCTGAGTACGGCAATACCACATGTGTGGCACTTTTTTGCACCCTAACTGCGCTAAAGGGCCCAAAGTCCAATGAGTACCTTTAGGATTTCACAGGTCATTTTTGTTTCAAGACTACTCCTCACGGTTTAGGGCCCCTAAAATGCCAGGGCAGTATAGGAACCCCACTAATGACCCCATTTTACAAAGAAGACACCCCAAGGTATTCCGTTAGGAGTATGGTGAGTTCATAGAAGATTTTATTTTTTGCCACAAGTTAGCGGAAATTGATTTAAATTGGTTTTCTTCACAAGGTGTCATATTCCGCTAACTTGTGACAAAAAATAAAATCTTCTATGAACTCACCATACTCCTAACGGAATACCTTTGGGTGTCTCCTTTCTAGAATGGGGTCATTTGTGGGGTTCCTATACTGCCCTGGCATTTTAGGGGCCCTAAACCGCGAGGAGTAGTCTTGAAACTAAATGTCGCAAAATGACCTGTGAAATCCTAAAGGTACTCATTGGACTTTGGGCCCCTTAGCGCACTTAGGGTGTAAAAAAGTGCCACACATGTGGTACCGCCGTACTCAGGAGAAGTAGTATAATGTGTTTTGTGGTGTATTTTTACACATACCCATGCTGGGTGGTAGAAATATCTCTGTACATGACAATTGTTTGATTTTTTTTTACACACAATTGTCCATTTACAGAGAGATTTCTCCCACCCAGCATGGGTATGTGTAAAAATACACCCCAAAACACATTATACTACTTATCCTGAGTACGGCGATACCACATGTGTGACACTTTTTTTGCAGCCTAGGTGCGCTAAGGGGCCCAACGTCCTATTCCCAGGTCATTTTGAGGCATTTGTTTTCTAGACTACTCCTCACGGTTTAGGGCCCCTAAAATGCCAGGGCAGTATAGGAACCCCACAAGTGACCCCATTTTAGAAAGAAGACACCCCAAGGTATTCCATTAGGTGTATGGCGAGGTCATCGAAGATTTTATTTTTAGTCACAAGTTGGTGAAAAATGACACTTTGTGAAAAAAAACCCAATAAAAATCAATTTCCGCTAACTTTTGACAAAAAATAAAATCTTCTATGAACTCGTCATACACCTAACAGAATACCTTGGGGTGTCTTTTTTCTAAAATGGGGTCACTTGTGGGGTTCCTATACCGCCCTGGCATTTTACGGGCCCAAAACCGTGAGTAGTCTGGAAACCAAATGTCTCAAAATGACTGTTCAGGGGTATAAGCATCTGCAAATTTTGATGACAGGTGGTCTATGAGGGGACGAATTTTGTGGAACCGGTCATAAGCAGGGTGGCCTTTTAGATGACAGGTTGTATTGGGCCTGATCTGATGGATAGGAGTGCTAGGGGGGTGACAGGAGGTGATTGATGGGTGTCTCAGGGGGTGATTAGAGGGGAAAATAGATGCACTCAATGCACTGGGGAGGTGATCGGAAGGGGGTCTGAGGGGGATCTGAGGGTTTGGCCGAGTGATCAGGAGCCCACACGGGGCAAATTAGGGCCTGATCTGATGGGTAGGTGTGCTAGGGGGTGACAGGTAGTGACAGGAGGTGATTGATGGGTGTCTCAAGGTGTGATTAGTGGGGGGAATAGATGCAAGTAATGCAATGGCGAGGTGATCAGGGCTGGGGTCTGAGGGTGTGGGCGGGTGATTGGGTGCCCTAGGGGCAGATGGTGGTCTAATCTGATGGGTAGCAGTGACAGGGGGTGATTGATGGGTAATTAGTGGGTGTTTAGAGGAGAGAACAGATGCAATGCACTTGGGAGGTGATCTGACTGCGGGTCTGCAGGCGATCGGATGGTGTGGGTGGGTGATCAGATTGCCCGCAAGGGGCAGGTTAGGGGCTGATTGATGGGTGGCAGTGACAGGGGGTGATTGATGGGTGATAGGTGATTGGCAGGTGATTGACAGGTGATCAGTGGGTTATTACAGGGAAGAACAGATGTAATTAATGCACTGGCGAATTGATAAGGGGGGGTCAGAGGGCAATCTGAGCGTGTTGGCGGGTGATTGGGTGCCCGCAAGGGGCAGATTAGGGTCTGATCTGATAGGTAAAAGTGACAGGTGGTGATAGGGGGTGATTGATGGGTAATTAGTGGGTGTTTAGAGGAGAGAATAGATGTAAACAATGGATTTGGGAGGTGATCTGATGTCGGATCTGCGGGCGATCTATTGGTGTGGGTGGGTGATCAAATTGCCCGCAAGGGGCAGGTTAGGGGCTGATTGATGGGTGGCAGTGACAGGGGGTGACAGGGGGTGATTGATGGGTGATAGGTGATTGGCAGGTGATTGACAGGTGATCAGTGGGTTATTACAGGGAAGAACAGATGTAATTAATGCACTGGCAAATTGATAAGGGGGGGTCAGAGGGCAATCTGAGCGTGTTGGCGGGTGATTGGGTGCCCGCAAGGGTCAGATTAGGGTCTGATCTGATAGGTAAAAGTGACAGGTAGTGATAGGGGGTGATTGATGGGTAATTAGTGGGTGTTTAGAGGAGAGAATAGATGTAAACAATGGATTTGGGAGGTGATCTGATGTCGGATCTGCGGGCGATCTATTGGTGTGGGTGGGTGATCAAATTGCCCGCAAGGGGCAGGTTAGGGGCTGATTGATGGATGGCAGTGACAGGGGGTGACAGGGGGTGATTGATGGGTGATAGGTGATTGGCAGGTGATCGACAGGTGATCAGTGGATTATTACAGGGAAGACCAGATGTAATTAATGCACTGGCGAATTGATAAGGGGGGGAGGGGGGGTCTGAGGGCAATCTGAGCGTGTGGGCGGGTGATTGGGTGCCCGCAAGGGGCAGATTAGGGTCTGATCTGATAGGTAACAGTGACAGGTGGTGATAGGGGGTGATTGATGGGTAATTAGTGGGTGTTTAGAGGAGAGAATAGATGTAAACAATGGATTTGGGAGGTGATCTGATGTCGGATCTGCGGGCGATCTATTGGTGTGGGGGGGTGATCAGATTGCCCGCAAGGGGCAGGTTAGGGGCTGATTGTTGGGTGGCAGTTACAGGGGGTCATTGATGGGTGATTGATGGGTGATTGACAGGTGATTGACAGGTTATCAGGGGGGATAGATGCATACAGTACACAGGGGGGCGGTCTGGGGGGGGGGGGTCCTGGGGAGAATCTGAGGGGTGGGGGGGTGATCAGGAGGGGGCAGGGGGCAGGGGGGGAGATAAAAAAAAAATTAGCGTTGATAGATAGTGACAGGGAGTGATTGATGGGTTATTAGGGGGGTGATTGGGTGCAAACAGGGGTCTGGGGGGTGGGCAGGGGGGGGTCTGAGGGGTGCTGTGGGCGATCAGTGGGCGGGGGGGGCAGATCAGTGTGTTTGGGTGCAGACTAGGGTGGCTGCAGCCTGCCCTGGTGGTCCCTCCGACACTGGGACCACCAGGGCAGGAGGCAGCCTGTATAATACACTTTGTATACATTACAAAGTGTATTATACACTTTGTAGCGGCGATCGCGGGGTTAACATCCCGCCGGCGCTTCCGTATGGCCGGCGGGATGTTACGGCGGGTGGGCGGAGCCAGTTGCCGGGGGAAGCGCGCGTCATCAATGACGCGATCGCTCCCCCGGCATAGGAAAAGGACGCAACGCCCTAAGGCGTATTGCGGTCCTTAAGGCATCCACTTTGCCGCCGCCCATGGGCTGTGGGCGGTCGGCAAGTGGTTAAGCTTGGCCTGCCGAGACTCAGAAAAGAGAAAAGGCTGACAATCAGAGTCTTCTATATGCAGCTAAAAGTGACCACTTGTTTCTTTTTATAGCAGCTGTTTAGATCTCTACTGCAAGAGTTCTTCCTATAAAGTTTGATAAGTAATCAATAGCCACATCTCCTCAAAAGTTTAGAACATGGAGAAGCCAGGAAGAAACAAACTGGGAACAGGATACTTAAAGCAACACACAAGGGCATGGAGGAAGGGGCGGGTCAAGTTGGGGCCTGGGAGAAGAACCCTGAAATATTTTAGCACTTTTAGGATGAAAAAAAGTTGCCACCTTGAGCCCAATCCTATTCACTTTTTCTCCTAGCAGATATTTTCAGCTTCTGTGACATGATAAGATAAACATGTGTATGTACAGTGCAAAATATATTAATAGCCAGGCTGTTATTTTTTTACTTTTGCTGCCTGAAAAAAGTTACTTTTCAGGCATGCAAGTGACAGCTTCTGTCTTGTCAGTAAATACCTATATAGTAAATCTCACTGATAAGCAAATTACAGCTTTAAAAGTCTTCCTGGCAGAATACAACTTCTGAGGGAAGGGAAGAGATAGAAAAAGATCAATAATTCATGTATTTTAACTCTGGGACACTTAACAGACTGTCATTGAGCACAGACAATAAAACATTCAGTCTACTTTGTAAATGTTTAAATATAAAATAAAACCATGGGATATCTTCAAAACATATTTTTTTAGAGTAGGAAAATAAATAGTTATTTATCTAATAGTTTATTTTCACCTTGGGTTCACTTTGAAATTACTTTTCATCAATTAGCAATCAAAAAAGTACTAAAAAGTAGGTGAAAAAGTACTGTCAACATTATTTTGAGTATTTTCTTGCTTGCTGGTAGCTTAAAAGGCATTTTAACAAGATGTGAAAATATCACCTAGGAGAAAACATAGGAGAAAAAGTGAATTGGTTTGGGCCCTTTGTGGTCTTATTGAATCTAATTTTTATATGACTGGTAATTGTTTAAAGAGTAACTGTCGGGCATAAAATCAAAAATCAATTCTTTATTTTTATCTGGTAAACAAGTAATAAGGATGCTAACCAGACAATCCAAAAGTTAAAATCACTATTATTTTTCTTGTTGATAAATTATCATTCCCCAGTTTACATGACCCTTATTTGGTACCCCAGAAAATTTGGTAAACAAAAGAGAAGTTGCAGGGCATGCTGGGTTGTCTTTTTTTGCTTCTCTACTTCCCCTCAGACTTAATTAATGCAACCTGATTGACTGAAGCCTCTTTCCCTCCTGTTTTCCCCTCCCACACCTCTGTTCCTCTCTGATTAGCCAACATTTCTCAGGCTGAAACAATGCACTTTCTATAGTGAAGGGTGGGCAAATCAGGCAGAGGAGATTAAGGGCGGATATTACATCACGACTGGCTTCAAAATAGCCACAGTAAATATGGAAACTGTCTAGAATAGGATTCTCTACTTTTCCTTTATACAATTCAGAGGAATCATAGCATGGACAGTGCAATACATATGTTATGTAAGTAGAGCAAGTATTTATCTACTTATATATTTGTTTTTTTTCCTGAGATAGTATGGCTGACAGCTCCTCTTTAAGAGATCTTAGTAAGACCTTTGTACATTTTGGTGTGTGTGTCCATTGTTGGGCAGCCAACAGGGCCAGAGGATTTATGGTGCCTGGAAGGGAAAATGAAACGGTATGACCAAAGACCTCTTTGGTCACCTGCAGTTGGTATGTTGCTTTGTATGGGGTAGGTTTAGCCGCCACCTTTGCAAATCATCCCCCCCTAAATGCTGCTGGCCATTGTAAGGGACCACCACATTCACAAGATCTCTTTCTGCTTATCGCCAGCTGTTTGTCGGTGGAAAAGGGGTTAGTTTAGCTCCAATGTGGCGATCCTCATGCTCTTTGTTTTTTTCTTTCTTCAGAGCTGAACATATTTTGCACCTTGGAGAGTATCTGCACTACAACAGCTAGGCCATAAGGCTCAGTCAGGAAGCCACATCAGATAAAAGGCCAATGCTGCCTCGCACCTACTCACTTCTAAGGTAAATCTCAAGTTTAGATAACTCAAGCCTGAGCATAGGCATCAGTAATACATGATAACCAGCAGTAATTTATGCAATGGCTATAGCAGTCTTAGTTCTTGAGAAAATATCCATTACATACCTGTAACGATCGGTGTAACACGGAGAGGGTCTGATTACCGGTGAACTGCACTATCACCGAGAATACAGAATATACCCGATTATTGATGATTTGCAGTATCACCGATAATCAGATATATCTACTAACCTCTGGACACCTGAGATAACAAGTGAGTGTTAAGTGCAACAGCAATACTTTGAGTACTGCACAGAAGTATGTTCCTTCTGTTGACCCAGACTCTCCCGGGGGAGGAGCTAGGCTGAGAGTAGGAAGGACAGAGTGTGAGTGACACCAGTGAGAGGGTGTCACTAACAGGTCTGGGAACTGCCTCTAACAGTAAGGTCAGTTCTCGAGGTCAGCAAGCCAGGTCGTTAACACACAGACAGATAAGGTACAGATTCAGGAGACACATAGGGAATCCAATGAACAGGCAGGGTTTGGCAACAGAGTATCAGAATAGCAAGGTACAGAATCAGGAGGCAAATACAGAGTCCAGGAACGAGCAGAGTTTGGCAACAGGATATCAGAAAAAGCAAGGTACAGAATCAGAATTCAGACGGATTAGTCAGGCAAGCAGAAGGTCATAACAAATAATACAGTTCAATATTCCTAACGCTAAGGTGTGAGCTCCGTGATCATCAACACCTTTGGAAACTATGCTAGAACACAGATACTGACAAGGTCTGAGTGCTACCACGTAGTGATCGCAACGCCAGACACCAGAGAACTGACCAGCACCCAGTATATATACATCAGCGCTTCCAGCACCTCCCCTAAGTGCTGGACCAATGAAAGGTGGTGGAAATGTCAGCTGACCAGCTTGGTCAGCTGACCTTCTTCTGGCTGTCATATAAACTTTGCCTCTCAGCGCGCGCGCACGTCATTCTGAACCTGTGTGGACTATCAGTCCCAGCCACACCAGTCACTCTTTGCAATGTCTCTGCTGGCCTGCACGCGGGGTGAGACGCACCGCTATCTGCACAGGCGGTGGCCTCCCCGCGCCTGGTCAGACTGTCAGTAGCAGGCCTGTGCACGCAAACTGACACGTCAGACGCGGCGGTTTCTCCGCGTTCCGCTATGCCAGCCGCGGAAACAGCCGCCTCATCCTGCGTCCATGCGGCGGCTTTTCCGCGTTTCTTCACAATACCATAAATCTATTTGTACTGCCTTTTATATAATGCAATGTGAGACGAATGACTGTGCTTCCTGTACCTTCTCTCAACAAACGTGTCTCTCATCTGAAGAGATTCAGATTTGCCCTGTGTTCCTTTTTTTGACGTACCTTCATAATCCATTTTTCATGTTTTCTACATTCTGAAAATACATCTTTTTAATCAAAGTGTCTCATGTTTTTGCAAGCAGCGAAATAAATCAGTGTAAGTGGCAGCTTTCTGTATGGCTATGTAGCGTATAGCGCTCTGCACACAGCTGGAGGTCTTTCAGTCGGAGGAAAACATCCATTAATGGTTAACATGCAGAATACCGGTGAATCACTAATATTGATCATATTCTTTTAACATAAAAGCTCTGGGAAGAGTCCTGAAGCAAAGCAGGCACATTAGTGGTATGTTTAATAGTTATTATCACCACAAACTGTACAAATACAATAGAGCAGACTGGAGAACCCAGCATGACAAGGAGGAAGTTCTCATTAACGCTTTAAAATTAGTGGGAATGTTTTTACAAGCTCTTTGTTCATCACATCGTTTTTTCTCATCAAACGCCCTATTCTACTCGGCTGTTTATTTTCCCACCGCTATACAATAATGCTTTTAATTGACTGGAAAAATGTAAAAGAAAGAAAGTAAGTTTATACTAAGTCATAAGCCAGAACAAGCAGCAGTCCTCTATAGGTAATGACACAACTGTAATACAATATATTTGTAAAAATAACAACTGTTCAGATATCTCCATTCATTACTGAAACTTGACGACTCATTAACTGTAATTCCTATGGAGATACAAAGAAGCACGTGATCTGACTGCCTGTTCTGTGATAGAAATGAATGGTTGCCTAGAGGGACTATTTTACTATTTTATTTCAGGCTTTTGCATGATATGTAAATCCATTCATATAAGTAGCTGAAAACCCGTAAGATATAAGACACAGCAGTATGCATACTGGCATGCTGTACACGCAGGAGTACCTGCAGCCTTGAAATAGTTAAAAAGGGTGCAAGATGTGTCTCTTTGAAAAGGGGTCTGCTAAAATAGCAGGTGCTGGGGCAGGCACCCTTTTCAACAGGGGGTCAGTAGACTTGGTAAGATAAGTTGGTTAAGGTTAGGCGCCCACAGGAGCTTACAATTAGGCACCACTGGGAGGCGGGGGGGGGGGGGGGTTAAGGTTAGACACCAATGTGGGGAGGTTAAGGTTAGGAACCACAAGGAGGGTTAAGGTTAGGCACCACCGGGGGCAGGTTAAGATTCGGAACCACTGGGTGGGTTAAGATTAGCCACCACACATATAGTGGTGATACATAAGCAGGGCAAGGATCCATCCATGTGTGCAAATTACAGGCCGATATCATTACTCAATATTGACTTAAAGGTATATGCAAAAATATTGGCAAATCGGATGACCCCATGGTTGGGTAGTATTGTTCATATAGATCAAGTGGGATTTGTTCCTGAGCGAGAGGCCCGAGATAATACTATAAGGACGATAGATGTGGTGCAGTGGGCTGGGGCCTCGGTCGACCCTGTCATGCTGTTATCCACAGACGCGGAGAAGGCATTTGACAGGGTCGACTGGGGTTTCATGAGAAAGGTATTACAACATATTGGTCTGGGAGGGAATATGGAGGCATGGATCCTTGCCCTGTATAGAGGGGTAACAGCTAGAGTTAAGGTCAATGGGACCCTATCAGAACCACTGACAATACAGAATGGAGTACGCCAAGGATGCCCATTGTCACCGATGATATTTGCCCTGGTCCTCGAACCTTTTTTGAATATTATCAGGAATAATCCTGATATCAATGGGGTGAAAATTGGGCACAGGGAACATCGGGTAGCGGCATTCGCAGATGATCTGCTTTTTTATTTGAGGGGTCCGCATATATCCCTACCCTGCCTGATGCGGGAGTTTGAGAGGTATGGAAGATTATCAAACTTGAGAATTAATTGGGATAAATGTCAGGCCATGGGAATTAAAATAGCACCTAAAGAAGTAAATAATATAAAAGCCAATTACCCATTTAGGTGGGAGGGGGAGGCCCTTACATACTTGGGGATTAAAATAACGGTGGATATTCAAAAAATGTACCAATTAAATTATTGTTCCCTGCTTTCTACCCTTAAGAGAGATCTCCTTAAATGGAGAAAGCTTAATCTTACAATGTTGGACCGAATTAACACACTGAAAATGAATGCTATGCCTAGGTTTCTTTATGTATGCCAGACAGTACCTATCCCTGTGCCTAGGAGTTTTTTTAAAGAATTGAGAAGGGAATTTGGGAGGTTTGTTTGGAAAGACAAGCCCCCTAGATTGAAATTCTCAATAATGATCCAAAGTAGAGCAAGGGGAGGATTGGCAGTGCCAGACCCATACCTGTATTTTAGTGCAGCAGTCTTAACTAGAGCTATTGATTGGCATAGTAGTGGTGGAACGAAGATGTGGGTAGAGATAGAACAAAATATGGTTGAATATCCATTAAATAATCTAATATGGTACCGTTCTAGGTACAGGTGTTCTCACCCAGCCAGTGTTTTGGTGAATCATACAATAACAATATACAATAGATTCAAAGAAAAGCAACAATTGTCACCTAGTCCCTCCCCAATATTAGATAACCCCGCCTTTGAACCCGGTTGCAGAAAGAATATAAAGGAGGAGGCAAGTGTTCAAATAGAGATTAGGGCTGGTGCACTACTAAACGGGAAGAATTGGAAAACACTAAATGAAATCAGAGAGGAGTTCCGAGATCTTAGACTGGATTGGTGGAGACTAATGCAGTACCATCATTTTGTTCTGACCCAGGGGAAAAAAGAGGAATTCTGTAGAGAGTTAACTAAATTTGAAAAAATATGTGCTATGAAACAAAGACCAAAAAAAGTTTTGACTATGATATATGGGGAATTGGTGAACAGGGAGGATCAGATAATCCATTATAGAGAAAAATGGCAGGAGGATTTAGAATATACGTTCACGGATATACAATGGGGAAGAATAATAGAAAGATCATACAAAACTTCAATATCAGCAAGGATACAAGAATCCGGCTTTAAGATTCTTACAAGATGGTATATGACTCCGGTCAGGCTGGGAGGGATATATGCGGACTCAGATAGGAGATGCTGGAGATGTCAGTTTGAGGAGGGAACATTTATGCATGTTTTTTGGAGCTGCTCAAGGATAAGGGGATTCTGGGTGGAAGTAAAAAAGTACATTGTAGAATTGACAGATCTAATTCCAGGAGATGATCCAGCTTTTTTCCTGCTACATCATAACGACTATGGGAGAAAGCAATATAGAAAATCAATATGCCGACACTTTTTAAATGCGGCTAGAATTATCATTGCTAGGCATTGGAAATCACATCTAGCCCCCCCTTTAATTGAGTGGTTCCGGGAAATACTGTTTATTCAACGGATGGAAAAGATGATATGTACATTGAAAGGTGAAGAGGAACAATTTAAAGTGAGCTGGGAGAAGTGGGATGAATTTACCAAGACTGCGGAATATAGACAGGTAATGGGAACTGGATAAAGATGGATAAAGACAATTAAGGGGGACAACAGACTGAGAGAGGGGACAAACATATAATACATATGAGAAAAAGAGAAAAGAAAAGGAAAAGTCCAGGGGAAGGTGCAGGAGGGGGAAAGGGCGAATAGAACAGCAAAATATAAAGAAGACCATGTGGGTGAGAATGAATGGAGGATGCATGAGTAATTGGGGGAAGGAAATGGGTAATTTGGGGATGTGTAAGGTTAAAAGCCCCCAGGTAAAACCTCTGAAGTGGATGATTGAGTTTAGGTTTTGAAGTTTTATGAGCAGAGGCTAAGGAGTGCAGAAGAGAATATGATAATGTATTAACCTATTGGGATATATAATGGAGTTTCGTATGTATATATATGCGATGTACGTAATATCGATAACCTATGCACCCTTTTTTTTTGCCCAGATGTTTATATATATATATATATATATATATATATATATATATATATATATATATATATATATATATATATATATATATATATATATATATATATATATAAAATGTGTATGGAAGTTTTATATGGAAAGAAAAATTTTCTAATAAATAAAGAATTTGAAAAAAAAAAGATTAGCCACCAATGGGGGGAGGTTTAAATTTAGGCAATAACGGGGGGGGGGGGGGGGGGGAGGGAGGGGGCGGTAAGGGTGGTCCTGTGCAAGAGTAGGTCAAGGTAGTTACCAATGTTTTACTTATTGAATGTAGTAGTAGAATACTGGTAAATGTACATTTATTCTACAATCGGCTTTTTCCTGCACCCTCTTTCAACAGGCACCTTTATCAGATATACGCCTGAGCTTGGGTTACAAAGGAAATCTGTCTGGCCAGGAGCGTAGACTGCGTGCACTGGCTGAATGGTGCAATGTATGGAATTCAGTTTGTAATGGATGGTAAGACCGAGGACAATGACTAGTGCATAATTTTTTTTCAACTTCACATTTTTGTTGAATTTTTCTGAAAAGGTTGCACAAACATTTTAGCATTGTGTTGTATAATAGAAGAAACAATACAGCATAAGACAGGAGATTTTGTTGAATGTTGATAGAACTAAATTTTAATACAGATACTAAAAAGAAACCTTATAGTATACCTATAATGTCTAAATAAAACTAACAAAACTGTTTGCTCACCAATCCTATCTGTCATTTCTGAGGCCCAAAACTTGATGTGTTTAAGTGGCCCTTCTTGGTAGTGGTGTGTTAGATGGCTGTAACAGATTAAAATCCCTTTTTTGGATAGAAGATCTTTTTCAAAAAGAAATAGCAATGTTTTTGACCATTGGGGTGGACATGAGTACGATGTATTTAAGAAGTGTCTTAATTGTAGGTAAGTATGGAATTCGGAATTAGGAATGTCACATTTGTCTTTGATTTGTTGGAAATTAAGCATGGAAGGGGGAGATACTAATTGTTGGATGTCATTAATTCCCACATTTATCCATTTCTGTATGTTTATATTGTCAATTAGGAAGGGAACTATTTGAAGTGGGAGCTTCAGGGATATATTTGAAGAGCTATAAAAGAAAAGTGACATGGCGTATTTCCAGGTATTAATTGTTGCTTGAATGGTAGGATAAGGGGGTATGCTTATTTTGTTGTTTAAGTATCCATGCCATTAAAAAATGTTTGGAGTTATTCTTCAATAATTTGGCTTCGAAATTTGCCCATATTGGACTATTTGCATTTGTCCACCAATCTTTGGATATGTTTAATATACTGGCGTGGTATAGCGATTTGAAACAAGGGACCCCTAAACCACCACTTTTCTTTGGGGTGAATAAGGTAGTCAATGATATTCTATGCTTTTTGTTTTTCCAAAGAAAGGATGATAGTAGTTGTGCAGGTCAGTAAAGTATTTATTGTTTATGGGGATATTTATTGTTCTCAAGAGGTACGTTAGTTTTGGTAGAGAGAACATTTTGAAGGCGGCTAATCTACCTGCCCATGAAAGTTGAAATTTAGAAAAGTCTTATAGTTCTTTTTGATGGTGTGGAGTAGGGGGACGAAGTTTAATTGGAATAATATATTGGTCGTATTTGGAAGTTTGATACCAAGGTATTGTATGGAGTCTTTGGCCCAGGGGAATTGGTACTTCTCTTTTATGGTTCTTTTAAGGGAGGGATGTAAATTGGCGCCTAGAATATACGATTTAGAATAGTTTATTTTATAGTAAGAAACCTTAGAGAAAAGATCTAGGTCATGAAGTAAATGAGGTAGAGACTTTAGTGGGTCTGATATAGCCAGGATGGTGTCATCAGCGAAGAGTCTAATTTTGTGTATGGCATCGGGGCAGTTTATTCCTTTTATTGCTGGGTTTGATTTAATTTTAATAGCCAGAGTCTGCATAATGAGTGTGAAAATTAGCGGGGAGAGGGGACAGCCCTGTCTGGTTCCGTTTGTGATTTTGAATGGTTTAAAGCGAAAACCTGAAAATATCACTGTGGCAGATGGATGAGAGTAAAGTGTCATAATACCTTTGACAATATTACCTTTAAAACCAAAGCTGTTGAGTGTGCCCCAATGTACCCTGTCAAATGCCTTCTCTGCATCCAAAGATAGATACAGAGAAGGCACTTTGTTTATTTCCGTATATCGAAGAATATTAATAAATCTTCTTGTCCCGTCACTTGTTTGTCTGCCTTTTGTAAACCCTACTTGTTCTTTCCCAATTATACCAGGTAATATATTGAGAAGTCTGGTGGCAATTATTTTTGCATACAACTTTGTATCCCCATTAAGGAGAGAGATGGATCTGTAATTGGAGGTGCTACTTGTGTCCTTCCCAGGTTTTGGAAGAATGTTAATGTTTCCTGCTAAATATTCTTGGGGAATTTGTCCGTTTTGCATGAATGAATTGAATAAGGTTGTTAATTTAGGGGCTATGGTTGCTGTAAAGGTTTTGTAATACTCATTGTTGAAGCCATTTGGCCCAGGAGCTATATTGGGTTTATTTATTCCATTTTTAACTTCTACGGTGATTATGCTATTGAGGAGTTCTAGTTCAATGGAAGATAATTGTGGCAGGTCTATAGAGTTTAAAAAATCAGAGATTGTTTCTCGTGTGGGTTGGGTTGTCTCTGAATCTTTATTAAGGTTGTATAGTGATTAATTATAATCATCAAGGCATTTTCTATTTCTTTAGGGTTGTATGTAGATTTTTTGGTGAAAGGGTGTACAATCATTCTGATATTTGTTTTTGCCTGTTTCTGTTTGATGATATTTGCTAGTTTCTTGCTCGCTTTGTTTCCTTCAGAGTAGGATATTAATTAGATCTTTTTATCAGGTACTCATGTTCCCCTTGCAGCAGCAGTTTCAGATCATGTCTAAGCTTAAAGAGTAGAGTTTGGGTTTGGAGGTTCTGAGAACTTTTCGAAACCTTCTCTAATTTTTCTATATCTTTTAATAAATCATTAATTTTTTCCATTGTTTTACATTTCTTTTGGGCTCCTAGTTTAACCCTCCTGGCAGGTTATTAAAATCTGCCAGGGGGCAGCACAGCCAGTTTTTTGAACTTTTTTTTTTATATAATGTTGCGAGACCTTTGCTACATGATAGCCGCTGCTCAGCAGCATCCCCCAGCCCCTCCGATCGCTTCCGGCGATCGGAGATCAGGAGATCCCCCGTCGACATGGCGACGGGCGGGATGACGTCACTGATCCACCCCTCAGCACTGCCTGGCACTGATTGGCCAGGCAGCGCACGGGGTCTGGGGGGGGGGGGCTGCGGCACGACGGATAGAGGCGGATCTGCGGCGATCGGATTGCGCACACAGCTAGCAAAGTGCTAGCTGCGTGTAGCAAACAAAAAATTATGCAAATCGGCCCAGCGGGGCCTGAGCGGTGCCTTCTGGCGGCATAGCCCGAGCTCAGCTCGGGCTTACCGCCAGGAGGGTTAATAAGTAGTCCCCTAATATTAGCTTTGTGGGAAGCCCACAGAGTAGCAACTCCAACCTCTCCATTATCATTCATTTCGAAAAATTAATCAATTTTTTATTTTCTTCGGGGTGAAGTAATGTGGAATTTAGTCTCCATGAGGGTCTGTTAAGGCATGGACCACCAAGATGTAAGCACATTGTGATTGGCGTGTGGTCAGACCATGTAATATTAAGTATTTTAGCGTTTGAGACTTGTTGGAGCAGATATGGAGCTACTATTAGGTAGTCTATTCTAGACCATGCTCTGTGGACATTGAAATAAAAGGAGTAGTCTCTTTCATTGGAGTTCATCACGCTCCAAACGTCAAAGAGTTGCTCAGTATGAAGTGTGGATTTTAAAGAGGGAGTTTTGGAACGGTGGGGGTGTGTGGAGTCCATTTTATTGTCTGCGCATATATTGAGGTCGCCACCCAGTATAAGAGCGCCTTGTTGTATTTGTTTTATTTTTTTGATGGCGGATTTGATGAAATTAAGTTGGTTAGCATTTGGAGCGTACAGGTTGGCAATGGTGAATTTGTGGTTGTTGATCTCACAAGAGAATGGTTAGAGTTCTTCCTTGGTCATCTTTTAGTATTTTGTTGATTGTTACTGTGAGGATAAGTCACCACGGTAGAGAGGTGTGAATACCTATTAGGGGAGAGTGAACTGCAGTATTAGAACTGCACTTCTCAGCAACAGTGGCCTGTTAGTGGAAAAGCGAATAAAACACTGTACTCAGAGCTTCGGACAGCTGATCACTTATTATGTCTGCCCTCCTGATGAGATTTAGGTGGAGCGGAGGTGCCCCTTGGGTTAGGAGTGATGGTATCAAGTTTAATCTTCCAGCTTCTGATTCATTTGGTGCCATCTTCAACTAAGGTAATAATGTGAGTGGTACCAGCTCTTGAAATGAGTAATTTAAGTGGGAAGCCCCATTTATAGTTTACTGGTGATTTCTCAGGGTTTGTGTCACCTGTTGTAAGGAGCGTCTAAATTTCAGAGTTGCTTGAGAGAGGTCTGGATACAGCTGTACCTGTTAGTACTGGTCACTCAGAGCATTTGGTTTTTGCATGGCGAAGAGAATTGCTTATTTCACTTGGTAAAAGGCAAGGCGGGCTATAATATCTCTGGGTGAGGATGCAGGAAGATGTTTGGGCTTTGGCACTCTGTGTGCTCTCTCAATTATGATTTCACGGTCAGGGGTGTTTGGTATTAATGATTTGAACATTTTAAACAAGTATGGTTTAATCTGATCTCCAGCGATCTGCTCTGGGACTCCTCTAATCTTGAGATTTTGTCTCCTATTCCGATCTTCCATATCAATTAGTTTAAGCTTTATTTGTTTTATTTCATCTGAGTTGTCTTCTAGTGTGTCTACCACTTTTTTGTGCTCCAGGATAATAGCGCTGATGCTGTCCTCTACTAGTGATAGTCTGTCTCCCATGCCCGCTATGGAGGTGGATAGGGAAATAAAGTATTTTGCTAGTGCTTGTTTCAGCATTAAGAGCATGCTTTTCATGCTGTATTGTATCAGTAGCTGGTCTGATGTGGGCAAGCTTTCAAGGGACAGCGATTCAGTGGCAGATTGTGTACTAACCTCGGAGCCTAAGGCAGCTGGAAGCTCAGCAGGTTCAGTCAACCTGGGCTTAGATTTCACCAGGGCTGCATAATGTAGGAGAGCCAGAGAGCGGGGAATCATCGTCCTGCACAGCGGATCCTTCAGGGAGAGAGAATGAGTCATTCGGCGCTAAGTGCCGGTCCCAACCTGGTTCGAGCGAGGAGCTGGAGAGAGCGGGTGGGAGGAAAGGGAGAGCCGTGGTGACATTTTGGATGCAGTGTTCTGTGCAGTGGTGCTCAGCAAGATTTCGGATATATACGAACTACCCAGATAATCCAAACTTTTGCCACTATCCGAACTTTGAATAGCAATTTGGATATTTTTTTAAATCCGAATAGACTATCCGAGCAGAGAGAGAGAGAGAGAGACCTCCAAAAGGGGTTTTTGCCATTTGAAGAGACTTTTGGAAGCATTTTAAGCCATTTTCAGGTCACTTCCGGTTTTCTATCTGGATATCCGAATCCGGCCGCATATCCATGATATTGGGTTCGGATATCAGAGTTTACTCGGATACCAAAAAGTTCGGATTCGGATATCCGATTCAGATCCGGATATCTGGGTATCCGGATCTGAATCAATTCGGATTTTAAAAAGGGGTATCCGAGCACCCCTAGTTCTGAGCCCGATTGCCGCTCAGTAAAGTAAGCAGTCAATTTCTGCGGCTTCCCTAATCCCTTCTTTCTCTTTCTTGAAGCCTCCATATCCATAGGTGATTCTCCGTCCGATAGAGACATTTTAGCTGTTGTGAGGGTTGCCTAGAGCTGGGTTTTTAGACAGCCGAGCGGAGCTCTGTTTTCCTGCTTCTTACTCCATGTGCGGCCCGGCCACGCCCCGACTAGTACATAATTACAATTTCTCAGAAGCTGTAAATAACTTATTTTTATAAACTGATTTAGAGTTTATTAAGATTGCTGTCTGGAAGATGGGCACCGAAGATGCAGGCACTATCTTTTAGTGATTACACTGGGCCAGATACTGGCCAAAGCTTGACCTGACTGGATGGCACAAATTACATTGCTGCAAATTAGAGGGGCACCACCAGATCTAAGAATATTCAATATACAGTATTTCTTTGTAGCACACCTTTATTTTAAGCTCTCATTATTTTTAAAACATAAACATATATGAATGTGACTTACTGTAAACTGGATTTGACATCCACCCATGATATAGTCTAAAAATGAATGCATTTTGTGGATCTGTAGAAAACATGAAAACATTATTGTATCTAATTTTATTACAAATAATTATGCAAATATCAAAACTGAACAAAGAGGATGTTGAACTCAGAACATGAAAAATAAAGAAAACAATAGCTATATTATATGTTTTTTATCAGTGGATAAACAGATAGAACAGAATTCTGAAACGGAAACAAAGTATATTCTAACGACAGAAAACAGGCGACTAATTGTTATCTGTGTCAGCAGCACAATACATCTGTGGTAAAATGGGTTTGGAAGCAGCTGTAATTTCAATACCATTCTCCATTTGCAGTAAGCACTGTTCTATTACCAGATCATTGTCCACATAGCTCAGCTCCATTTAAAGGCATGTAACAGAAAGTGACAGGAGCGAAATATAGATTTGCAGTTTCTTGTAGAGTTTCCCACAGGATTTAAAGAAAACTACTGAAAATGCATTCCTGAATGGACCTCGAAGGAACGGCAAATCTGAAATACAAAATGTAGTATTTCTTTTGGATTGGATTGAAAGAACCATGTACTGATGTACTGGATCCAAGTATAAGCATTGCACTGCTTAATGCTGCTTCATCAGGTTAAGTAATGTGCCTGGTATGCAGCTAGCAAAGTCTGGGGTGCCAGATATGCTAGAGGTGGGTAAGTGGGTGCTGATAGGTGTATGGCTGAGAGGTGGGTGGCTGGGGCAGCACACACACAAGGGAAGCTCTGTGAGTTAGGCAGAATCAGCACAGCAGAGGGAGAGACTGAAAAAGATTTGCTGAGTTTAGAGCTGACGCTGCCCATGGGGGACACCTGAGGGAACATTGGAGACACCTAAGGACACATGAGGACACCTAAGGGCACATGGGGATCGCACTGGGTACACCTGAGGGCACATAGGGGGACACTTGATGATACCTGAGGACACATGGGGGACATCTGAGGACACATGGGGGAAACCTAAGGACACATGGGGGAAACCTAAGGACACATGGGGACCACACTGGGGACACCTGAGGACACATGTGGGACACCTGAGGGAACATTGGAGACACCTAAGGACACATGAGGACACCTAAAGGCACATGGGGACCGCACTGGGTACACCTGAGGGCACATAGGGGACACTTGATGATACCTGAGGACACATGGGGACATCTGAGGACACATGGAGGACACCTAAGGACACATGGGGACCACACTGGGGGACACCTGAGGACACATGGGGACACCTGGGGGAACATGGGAGACACATAAGGACACATCTGGACACCTAAGGGCACATGGGGGACCGCACTGGGGACACCTGAGGCACATAGGGGACACTTGAGGATACCTGAGGACACATGGGGACACCTGAGGACACATGGGGGACACCTAAGGACACATGGGGACCACACTGGGGACACATGAGGACACATGGGGGACACCTGAGGGAACATGGGATACACCTAAGGACACATGGGGACACCTAAGGGCACATGGGGACCGCACTGGGGACACCTGAGGGCACATAGGGGACACTTGAGGATACCTGAGGACACATGGGGGACATCTGAGGACACATGGGGGACACCTAAGGACAAACATGGGGCCCACACTGGGGACACATGGGGGACACCTGAGGGAACATTGGAGACACCTAAGGACACATGGGGACACCTAAGGGCACATGGGGACTGCACTGGGGACACCTGAGGGCACATAGGGGACACTTGAGGATACCTGAGGACACATGGGGACACCTGAGGACACTGTAGGACATTAATTGGGAGAGAACATCTACGAGACGCTCCTGGAATTTAGATGCACCAGGTTTAATATATATATATATATATATATATATATATATATATATATATATATATATATATATTTCCTTGGTTTTTGCCCACTAAACCTAGGTGCGTCATATATACCGCAGTATTTTATCTGGCGGAAAACACCATACTTAGATTAAATGGAAGTGACCTATAAATATAATGCAAAACATTTCATAATGCCCAGCCTTAACCCAAGTGTTTACTGTGTTGCACACATTTGTAAATTACATACATGGAATTTAATATTCTCATATTGTCACTCCTCTTGTGATGCTTTTTTTTATGTCAACAGAGACTAAGTTATGCTATAAGCAGTAGAGAAACGTTTAATGACTCTACATAAAAAGCATTGGAAATTCCTGATGGCAGTGAACTGTTTCATTCTGTTTAACCCTAGGAGACTACCATGCTAAATCCTACTACATCACTGGGAATTGAAGAATAGACTTTCTAGGGCAGGTCAGGAAGGGTTACATATTTATTTATAGACTGTGCAAAAGATTAATGAGAACATTAATGGTGGCCCATAAATCCACATCTGTCATACCTCTTAACACTATTTAGGAAATTAAATAAAAGCAGAGAGAAGAATTTAAATTCCATTCTGATTTGGTTATCGCTACAAATGTTATCTCAATCGTACAGAGGGTATAGAAACGAATCACTGTCTTCAAAAGTATTCATATTGTAGTCTGAAATGAAGACATACATGAACACACATAAAAGTCCAGCTTGTAACTACTTTACCAAGTGAAACATACCATAGCCACAGTTCAAGGAAAAAATAAAATAAAACTGAATTTCTGAGGTGTAACTAATTATCTATCCCAGACCATCATCATCTATAACTGGAACTATGGTAACCATAATCCAAATGGTGGCCATACAGAAAATTTGTAAATGAGCAATATAGTTGGAATGATTTATTATTTGATTTATTAATAGTTTAAATTAGCACAAATGAAAAGCATTAGTCCACGCTATTGATCAACACAGATGGAATCTAATGCTGGGTACACACGATACGTTTTTCCGCTAGATAGATGGATTTGATAGATAATTCCCGTCATGTCCGATATTCCTTTCGATCGATTCTGCGCTCGATTTCTCATAGAAGTGAATGGAAAAAGATAAGAAAAACGAGCAGAAGATAAGAGAATTGAGCGCAGAATCGAGCAGAATGATCAGGTGGAAAATCGAGCGGAAAAACGTATCGTGTGTACCCAACATAACCTTTTGAACATAGCCTATTTTTGAAAAAGATATTGGAAATCAGTCAATTTACAATAAAAATGTTAAGTGATTTTGCTTAATTTGATTTGTGCAGATAAGATTAGTTAATAAAGTGTTGAGACCAGTTGTTCATAGACTGTGTGGCCATCCTAAGAACTATGTGGTCTGTGCACTAAACTGCACTAAGGCAGAATTACATGTGTAAAGTCTTCCTGCATGATGAGTAGAGCATTTAAAGCGGACCCAAACCAAAAATTTTTTTAATTCAAAATATTTAGTTGCACCACTCTGACACATACAAAGATAAATAAACACTCCTTCAAGCCTATGAGCATTTCAGTGCATGCTTTTCACCTTTCTCTTTCCATAACTAGGGTTATAAAAGTGGCAGCCATTAGCAATTCCTCCTTTGCTGGACATCATCTACTCCACCAGTTTTCCGGATTATGTCCCGGCAATATGAAAGGAAGGTAGGGATTCCTCCAATAAATGTAAAATATTTTATATTTGTCATCATACAGCTGAAAAAAGGCTGCTATTTATTATTATAATTTGAAATCTTGTATTTTTAATTTGGGTCCACCTTAATGTATTGCATAAGACGTTATAACATCACTATCAATAGAGATTTTGTTTATTTGTCACTAGTGACAATCATCTACACAGAAACCAAGGCAACTATTGCCCATGTTCGTTACCTTGGTAACCAATGTTCACTTTTGTAATCATGGTAACCACTGTCCACTAATGTTACCATGGTAATATTTTTTTTTTACTATTGGGAGCATTGTTCCCAAACAATAGTACGGGGCAGCACGGTGGCGTAGTGGGCAGCACGGTGGCGTAGTGGTTAGCTCTCTCGCCTTGCAGCGCTGGGTCCCTGGTTCGAATCCCAGCTAGGGCACTATCTGCAAAGAGTTTGTATGTTCTCTCCGTGTCTGTGTGGGTTTCCTCCGGGTACTCCGGTTTCCTCCCACATTCCAAAAACATACGGATACGTTAATTGGCTCCCCCTAAAAATTGGCCCTAGACTACAGTACTTACACTTCATAATATAGACATATGGCAATGGTAGGGATTAGATTATGAGCTCCTTTGAGGGACAGTTAGTGACAAGACAATATATATATACACTGTACAGCGCTGCGTAATATGTCGGCGCTATATAAATACTAAATAATAATAATAATAGTAGCCACTATCCTCTTCCATAGTCATATTAATTCTACAGCCATTACTATCAGGTTAATTGTATCCATTTGTGCAGTGTCCTACTGCTATATAATATTAACCATTATCTACAGCTGAAGCCCTTGTTTCATTTGTTACCAAGCACATAATTGTCCACCTTTGTAACAATGCTAACCATTATACAAAAATATGATGATAATCACTATTTACTACTGTACCAAGGTAGTTCTCAGCAATAATAGAAACGAGTGTCTACTATTGTCACCACGGTAACCAGTATTTACTTCTTTGAGCATGGTAAACATTGTCCACAATAATAACACTGATAATCATTAGCCAAAAGTATAACCATATAAATTATGGTTCACTACTGTGCAAATGCATATTGGATCTACTAATGTAACCACAGAAACCCTGGTCCCTAGTGATACCATGATAACCATGATTAACTACTGTAACAATGGGAATCATGATCCTCATGTAAGAGCTCCTCTCCTGTTACCATTGTAACCATTATCCACTATTGTAAGAATTGTAATCATAATAATGGCAATGTCACATGGAGAGGCTAAATCACTAGCAACTATTTGCTAACTGCTGAGCAAGCTAAGCTCAAAAATCTAGTGCTAATAACTAATTAACATTATTTGCAACTCCATTAACCATTTAATGGCATTCTGACTTATTAAAACGTCCTGCTTGAGCCAGTTAATGGCAACAGGATGTTTTAATAAGTTGCGCGTTCCCGGCGCCGCTCCGCACGTGTGTGCGCCGCTACCACCGCCGTTTCCATTGGGATTCCCTGTTCAGTGATTGGGGAAGAGGAGCGAGCAGTCACAGTTAAGGTGGCCACTAATGATCCAATCTTTTTCATCCAATCTTACCATTTCTATGTAATATAAGGGACAGCCTATAGTATTCATTCAATATATTCACTCAGTTTACTCTTCTACTACATAGATTTGGTAAGATTGGATGAAAAAGATTGAATCATTAGTAGCCACCCTTAGTAAAATGTAAAAAATAAATGTGAACACTTCCTATAACGGGAAAGTGTTCACTAGCACCATCTTCTGGCCAAAAGTAAAATTACACATACAGGCACATACAAGCATACAAACAATAGTAATGTTAGGTAGCCTCTATTGTCGTAGAAAAGGCACTTTATTTAAATACATGCAGAAAACCCCAAAATCCCTCCCTTTAAAAATACCTTTAAAAAGGCTGTAAACATTTGAGGTAAAGGACCTAATTTAAAGGAGTGCACTCCTAATGTTAATACGTATATAGTTTATCTTCAGGGCCCCCTTGATAAAGTGACAGATGCAGTAAGTCGTTCCTCATAATGTTAGTGTCAGGCGACAATAGCTAATTCTCCAGGCTGTTGTCACGTGACCACGCTAACTCCATTGCCTCCGCTCACTCCCCGACTGTGAAGACCGCTATACTGCGCGGCACCTGGAGACGCATTACAAAGGGGCACGCAGGGAACCCGGTTAGCCAGCCTGATAGCACCGGCAGTACCCGCCCCAACAGGAATGCGCAACTACTTCCCTATGGGCATGTCAGTCCTGACGAACGCCGATCCAGAGACTTGTGCAGTCGGGTATGCGAGTGGTTCATTAGCCACGCATGTAATGAGGGGTGAATTAGAAGCTCAGCTGTATTACTAACTACACGACCAGCTATTAGAAGCCAGGCTATTGCTACTACTGCTGCTTGCTTTACTGCTTACTAACTGGCTGCCTGGAGAATTAGCTATTGTCGCCAGACACTAACATTATGAGGAACGACTTACTGCATCTGTCACTTTATCAAGAGGGCCCTGAAGATAAACTATACACGTAATAACATTAGGAGTGCACTCCTTTAAATTAGGTCCTTTACCTCAAATGTTTACAGCCTTTTTAAAGGTGTTTTTAAAGGGAGGGATTTTGGGGTTTTCTGCATGTATTTAAATAAAGTGCCTTTTCTACGACAATAGAGGCTCCCTAACATTACTATTGTTTCTAAGCTATATTTATAGGTGAGACTTTGGATAAATTTAGGTAATAAATTTAGGTAGATATCCCACTCGTATACATACAAGCATACACAATATGAATAAAATTAATAACTGACACTTCCAAAGCCCCCCCCCCCCCCCAAAAAAAAAACACTTGTGAAAAAAATATACATAAATAGTTGCCTTAGGGGCTAGATTTGTTAATCTATGTTTTATGAGGGGAAATTACTTTTACTTAACTACATAGTGGCTTGTAATTATGGACCGGACGAAAAAAAACCCCAGAAAAATAACACCTCTACTTCCAAATAATATATTGTCGCCATACATTGTGATAGGGACAACTGGGCAAATAAAATATGTTGGTTTTATCCACATGAGAATGTTTAATTTTAAAACTATAATGGCCTGAGAAATAATTAATTTTTTCCATTATTTTCTTATTTTTCCTGTTAAAACGCATTTAGAATAAAAAAAATTCTTAGCAAAATGTACTACCCACAGAAAGCCTAATTGGTGGTGAAAAAAACGAGGTATAGATCACTTTGTTGTGATAAGTAGTAATAAAGTTATTAAGGAATAAAAGGGAGGAACACTGACAGGGGAAAATTGCTCTAGTCCGTTAGGGTAAAAACCCCTATGGGGTGAACTGGTTAAGATATATTTACGTAGAGTTGCAGCTGATTTTGTAGACTAAGTTTCTGTGATGGGATTGTCACAGGAGACATTTTCCACTTTCCACTCTTGTTCAGTGTGGTAATATTCGTGATTGTTACTAACTACTGTAACCAAGATCTAAAACACAGAACTCTTATATCACGCTTTTCTCCTGCCGGACTCAAAGCGCCAGAGCTGCAGCCACTAGGACGCGCTCTATAGGCAGTAGCAGTGTTAGGGAGACTTGCCCAAGGTATCCTGCTGAATTGGTGCTGGCTTACTGAACAGGCAGAGCCGAGATTCGAACCCTGGTCTCCTGTGTCAGAGGCAGAGCCCTTAACCATTACTCCTTTCAGCCACTAGTAGTTCTAGTTTTGTTAGTATAGTAACCATTGTCCACTAATGTAACCATACTAATTGCTGCGTACTATTGGTACATTAGGTTGATTCTATCATAATGCTAGCCATTATCCACCCATGAAACCATGGTTACCACTGTCAACCATGGCAACCATTAGGGCCCATTTCCACTTGTGCCGACATCCATCTCCATAATGAACTTGATCTGATGCAATTACACATCTGAATCCCTCTACCCGTGTTATGCATGTCTATGGGGATTTTTGCATGTGTAATGCAAAAAAATCCTGCCAACCATTCGTTTTCTCCGCACACAAATTTGGAAGCAGCCTATTCATTTTAATAGGCTGCGCTTTCCCATCCAAATATTCATGTGGAGAATTGCTCTGAATTGCCACTGGTGAAAATGAGCCCTTAGGGATTTTTTTTGTTCAATTTATGAAAAAGGATTTCAACACTTTTTTTTGCAAAATATAGTTTTGTTTTTTTGTTAACTAGATGAAGAAAAGTGAAGAAAAAAATCCATACTGTAAGACAAGTAGATTTCAGCAGTCTAGCCACTGACACTGGTTTGCTCCCAAAAGCAGATATCCTTAAAACTGCTGAGCTTTTGCAGTGATGAAATGTGTACATTTTGTATAGATGCTACTGCATTTGGCCACAATAGTAATAGTATATGTAATATTATATTTCCAATATTACACTATCTAGGACCTATACAATACGTATCCAGTAGACTACCTTTGGCTATACTTTATCCAAGAGTCGGATGCGTAAAAGGCCCACCCCAAGCACTAAACTAAACACCCCGTACCCTATCCTTTTTTACACAAATCCTCCTACTTATAGACTTAACAATTACCTTCCTACTGAAACACCTAACAGCTAACTTGTTGCTGATATGCCTCCTAACACTAAACTTCCTACCAATACAGCTAACCGATCATCCATCCTAATTGTAAACATAACTCCTACCAATGTGTTTACTGTTTCAGGATATTTGTTTGTCTAGAATACTTCAACTCATACTGATTTTTGCGGCAAACTAAAGCACCATGTGCCCCATTGCCACAAATGTATATTTTTATGTTACAGTCTGTAGTGGTGCGAGACGCCATGATACCCATCACACCAAAATTAACTGCTTCATGATGAATTACCTTTTGTGTTGGACTCTTTAAGGCAACATGGAAAAATCATGAGTATATTAAAAGTTGAGGAGTCAGAGGTATCATAAACTACTGAGGAGTCCAAGTCAAAGGAATGAAGTGCCAACGCCACTGCATTGTAATCTCAAAAATAAGGCTGTATAATATACAGCATTTTTCTGCACTAACAATTCTCTTTTGTTGACATGGTGTTGAGGAATGCTATCTTCCTTTCACAGAGATCATGTACAAGTCTCAGCCTCCTTTTGTTGTTCATAGCAAACAACAAGATTCATCCATTTATGTTTTGAATGGAGCATAGGAGGGTTTCTCCAAATCCTTTCTGAGACTTTTGTTTAGTGTTTGAATACTTGAACAGAGCTAAAATTGCCATTGTATTGCAGTCCAATGACACCATAATGACGCTGTTGTAATGAACGCTTTTATATACACTTTGCTGGCTAGCATCTTACCTTACACTGGTTGAGAATTACAATGCCAGAATTTTTATAGTTTTTCTTTTTCATTCTGTACTTTGGATTTATGCATTCCCATTGCACCTGCATAAGATACAAACAAAGACAAAATAATTGCAAAAATCACATTGTAAATTGTATTCATAAATATGACATTAAACTGAATCAACCAAGAGTTCAAATTGTTTTACATTTATTATACATTTGTACCATTTAGTGCCTAGGACAGTTCTGTTAAATTAGTCATGTAGCTAAGATATTGCAATATTTCACTTTTCTCTCTTTGTGCACTTAGAGCTTGCAGGTACTGAGGAAAGAATGGTATATAGACCCCTGTAGAAAAGACCAAATACTGGTACTCAGAAATGCTGGTGGATGCTATTACTTGCTTTCAATCGTGAAACACAATGGCCCTTATTTAATTCACTTTTTCTCCTAGGTAATATTTTCACACCTAATCAATAAAATGCCTTTTATGCCACCAGCAAGGAAGAAAATAAATTTGACAGTACTTTTTCACCTGAAGGAGAGGACATCAGTCATGAGAGAGGGTTTACTTACTCAGGAGTCCATCGGCTTCTATGCCTCTCAATTCACATGCACGCGACCTGTAGGACGCGTTCCCAAACTCACTACCACACTTTCTCCTTCAAGCCGGAAGTGAGTCGTGCAATGCATACCATAGGTTGCGTGCGAGGTGGATTGAGACACATAGAAGCCGAAGGACTTCTGAGTAAGTAACCCCCTGTCCCGCGTGCTCACACCTGAGGCAATTAGGCCTCATTTTAATTTCAAATTCGAATGGCTTCCTACTCGGAAACCCATCGCTACTAACTGCTTTCATTATATTAATTATAAAGAGGTCATCTCAGCTTAGAACCAGTTGGAAAGAATGCATGGTAGATTTGGCGCTGACACTGAAGGTGCTGTTCTCAACACTGTTCATGGCAGTAGGAAAATTACAGACATTTCTCAACTTAAATCGCTCATAGGTAGTCAAAGGGTCTTTATGTTTCTGGCCATAGGTTGATTAGACTAGTCCTGGTAAGTTACTTGTGTTGCAGAACAGAGCTGTGGTTTCCATGGACTTGTGCTGCCGTCATTTGTAATTGTAGCGAGTGTCACATGACAGGGCACAGTACGCAGTGATAGAGTTAAGCGCTAGCAGAATATTGGTAAACTAGCAATATTCTACTGTTGATCAGTTGCTTATTCTGATAATAGAATACCACTAAAAGTAACCTTTTCTCACTTGATGCCTACACTAACCTCCCCCCTTGTTATCTTTTGATTATTTTCTATTAATTCAACATAGGTGTACATGCAAAGGTGTTCATTAACTTTGGGCATAAGTTACTACATATGTTACAAATTGGGCAATAATTACCTCATTTGTTAGTAATGAATGATTCAGAATAGCTCAATTGCATTGCTTGCCAAGTCACATATTGCATGTCCACCAATATGTAGAAAACTTAGAAAACTCGGCTGAGTTTAAAACTTTTGAATATTTTCATTAACGTCCCCTAAATAGTCAAAATGTTTGTGATGCTGATTTCAGAGATTGGCATTAGTGATTCAATTTGTTCTGCACTGTCTCGGATTCCCCTGCTACACCTGGTATGCTGAAAGTCAATTAGTTTTTAAAAAGGACATTTTGTCCTATATTATTGTCTCAGAGATCACAGATGCTGATTTCTCCTTTTGCCCCAAAGCTCAATTATCAGTCTAGTGTAATGGATTTTCTAAATGAGGTAGCAGACAGACATGATGAGCAAGTATCAGCTGTTCGTCTAACCTTTAGGATGGATCGCTGTACCTTCATAACGCCACTTTTTATTAAAGCAGTACAATAAGCCGATGCTTTCTGCAAAATCTTATTAGATCACACATTAATCAATATCTTAAATGTAATATGTTATATAGCTTTTTAGTACAGTATTTTATTTGCCATATTTAGCAGAAGATAATCATACTATTTTAAAAAATATACAGTATATATTTATTTTAACTTAGAAATGTTTAAAATATTATAAAACAGTGTTTCTTTTGGTGTTCCATGTGCAGGGCCGGATTTGTGGCAAGGCAACCAAGGTCACTGCCTAGGGCACTAGGGCGCATGAGAAGAAAGGGCGACAAGCACTTACAGAATTATTAGGTGTAAGCCGCAGTACATGATTCCCGCTGGTCCGCAACTGCCCTGCTTTTTTTTTGCGCACATTGCAGGCAGCTACGAACTCAGCAGGAGTGGAGCTCATGAGCAGCAGCAGAAGAGGCACTAACCCATTTGCCAGGCTCCTGGGCCGATACTTAATTCTCCCCGCTCTGTTAGCTCAGCTATGTTGCGCCTCTCTCTCCGGTGATTACTGTCATGTGACTCGCCGGTAACGTGCCGGTGAGTCACATCTGAGAGACGCTGGCTGGAGAGAGAGTCGCAACGTTGCTGAGCTGGAAGAGCGGGGAGGATGAAGTATCAGTGCAGGAGCCTCAGCCTGGCAGAGACGTGAAGAGAGTGCCTCTGCTGCTAAGACAACAAGCAGACAGCACAGGGACACAGGAAAAAAGCCCGGGCACTAAATACAGTTAGGCAGGGAGGCACATGTCAAGCACGGACTTTCTGCAACACAGAGTCAAGATGAACTTCCTGCAACAGCTTCTGTGCAAATCAGGTAATCCTGCTATGGAGGTACTGACCGTGATTGTATTTACTTCTTCCAGGCTATTGCCAGCTGGAGTGTGATCTACTTGAAAGCTTTTTTTTAACTCTGCATTTACATTTGGGATTAGAGTTGTTGTTTGCTAAGTGAGCTTGAGTAAACAAAAGAACTGTGAAGACTGCACCCTCAGCTGCAGATTTCTTTCATCACAGAGTGACAGTTATCACATAGTCGTTAGGACAATTGTCTGTTAGCACACAGAGTGATTGTAATTTACATTCAAATAGTCTGTCCACCTAGGGGACAACAATGTTGCAGGCTGCAAGTTTGAATACCTTTCAAATTGTTTAGGACCTGTTTAAGGGACAGTGACACTGTTCCCATTTCAAGCTTGGGGACCAGCCCAGAGTCTCCTGGCTGCTTCTGCTGAGCTGTGTTTCTAATATTGAACATATGCTGGAAGGGGAGGAAAGAGAATGGCATCTGGCTACCTATACTAAAGGTATAGGGGGTGGAGACCAATGGGGGGGGGGGGGGGTGGAGTGGCAGGAGTTTTGGTTAAGATGCTGTTGCTCAGGGGCGGCTGGTGGCAGTGGGCCTAGGGCGGTAAAGAGTACAAATCTGGCCCTGTCCATGTGTACCTCTACTTGGTAATATATTATAAGCTAAAGAAAAGTCACTATTGTTCCAGTAAACATGTTTCTCAACCACTTAGCTACTGAGGTTGTTATTCACAGTTCGGCACAGCTCTGATTACTTTGGCAATAACTTTATCACTACATATCACACCTAAATGATCTATATCATGTTTTTAGGACAAATTAGGCTTTTTGTGGGAGATATTTTTTTTCAATAATACCTTATTACAGTGATCTGCAAACTTGGCTCTCCAGCTGTTAAGGAACTACAAATCCCCTGAATGCATTGCAAGAGTCTGACAGCCACAGTGATGATTCATAAAGGCAAATGCATTGTGGGACTTGTAGTTCCTTAACCCCCCTGGCGGTATAACTGTGCAGCCGCGGGAGGGTTTTTTTCGCCATTTTTTTTTTTAGCATGTAGCTAGCCTAGCGCTAGCTACATGCTTCCCCCCCTCCCCGCGGCGTCCGCCCGTCCCCTCCGATCGCCGACGGCGCCGCTTGCCCATAAGGAAATCCCGTTCTGAACGGGATTTCCTTGAGGGCTTCCCCCGTCGCCATGGCGACGAATGGACGTCGTGACGTCACAGGGAGTCCCGATCCACCCCATAGCGCAGCCTGGCGGCGATTGGCCAGGCTGCGCAAGGGGTATGCGGTGGGGGGGCCTGTTTCTGCGACGGGTAGCGGCGCATCGGCGGCGGCGATCAAAGCAAACACGCAGCTAGCAAAGTGCTAGCTGAGTGTTTGGAAAAAAAAAATTATGTAAATCGGCCCAGCAGGGCCTGAGCGGCACCCTCCGGCGGCTTACCCCATGTCACACACGGGGTTACCGCCAAGGAGGTTAACAGCTCGAGAGCCAGATTTGCAGATCACTGCCTTCTATACAGTGGGATGCAAAAGTTTGGGCAACCTTGTTAATCGTCAGGAAGCGTTTAGAGGCTGTAATTTCTGCAAAAGGAGGATCTACTAAATATTGATTTCATTTCTTTTTTGTGGTGCCCAAATTTATGCACCTGCCTAATTTTATTTAAACAATTATTGTGCACTTTCTGATAATCCAATAAACTTTATTTCACTTCTCAAATATCACTGTGTGTGTCTCCTATATGATATATTTAACTGACATTTTTTATTGTAACAACCAACGATTTATACAATAAATCATGTCGATTAACAAGGTTGCCCAAACTTTCACATTCAACTGTACTTATTTTATAATACCTTATTTTATAAAAACCTTATTTTCTATGCATTTTAAAGGGAAACTTACAAAATGAAAAAACAAAACAAAACAAAACAAAAAACCCTCTATTTAACCATTTTCAGCGATTATCACTTTAATGTAAACAGTTCTATTGTACATTAAACCCATACAGATTATTTGTCTATTTCTCCAGTTTATTAAAACAATAAATTTGTTCATTATGTATCAGGCGCAGACTCTATATTTTAGTCACAGTAGCCTCTGTCTTTTGCTGCAATGTTTATTTTACAAGTTTCCTCTGGATTTCCTGGAGGGAGGGGGGGGGGGGGGGGGGTTTGCTGTCATTCTGTAGCCTTTTTACCAGCTCAGAGATGAATAAGTGTTATCTATGATTTTGTAGATAGTTCAATGACTTATTTTCACATTCTTTGATAGGAAGTTACAGAATATTACAAAGCTTCAAGGCCTGGGCACACTGTCTTATTCAGAATCAGAATCAGAAATCTTTTAATCGCCAAGCACGACTGGGTCGTGCCCGGAATTGGGTTTGGCACATTCAATTGCTCAGAGAGAGAAGTAGAAGTAGTAACAACATACGAAAAGAGCATAGTCTTACAATCATACAACATAAACAGTGGTACATATTAATAGTTAGATGTGCAGCGGTATAACGGTAGACTGCAGGGTTCGGTTTAAACAGTTTTACACTAGACAGTCCCTCAGGTCAGCAACTGCAACTTTAGGGGGGGAACAGAGCTACAGATGGGATGGCCTGAAGGGAGTTCAGGAGGTTGACGGCAGAGGGGAAGAAGGAGTCTCTATGCCTCGAAGTTCTGGTGTAAATGGCTCGGAACCTGCGGCCTGAATGGAGCCGGCTGAAAAAGCAGTGGCCCGGGTGTGAGGGGTCGCTGGCAATCCTCAGTGCTCTAGATCGTAATCTGGAGTTGTGGAGGAGGTCGAGTGAGGGGAGAGGTCTACCAATGATTCTCTCCGCCGATCTAATGACCCTCTGTAGCTTGTATCTGTTGCTGTTGGAGGAGCCAGCATACCAGACTAGGATGGATGAGCAGAGGACGGACTCAATGGTGGCTGTGTAGAAGTTCGTCAGCAGCTCCTGAGCCATGCCAAACTTCTTCAGTTGTCGGAGGAAAAAGAGCCTCTGTTGGGCTTTCCTCTGGGTCAAGGCAGTGTTTGCCTTCCATCTCAGGTCCTTAGAGATGGTAGTGCCCAGAAGGCGGACGCTAGCCACTCTTTCAACCTCTGTGCCATCAATGTAGATTGGTGGTGGGGTGGGGGCCTGCTTCCTGAAGTCCACTATCAACTCCACAGTCTTGGCTGTATTGAGGACCAGCCTGTTCTCCTTACACCACTGGCAAACTCTGTCAACCTCACGGCGATAGTCCTGCTCATCATTGTTTGTTAGTCCGACAATGGTGGTATCATCAGCAAATTTGATGACTTTTACCGAGTCCACAGAGGATCTGCAGTTGTTCGTATAGAGGGAGAACAGGATCGGTGACAGGACACAGCCTTGTGGGGCCCCTGTGTTTGTTATCCTAGGATGAGAGGAGATATCCCCCAATTTGACAGCTTGGGACCTGTTGGTCAGGAAGTCTGTAATCCATAAGTGAAGAGTGGGATGGACATTCAGTGCCATGAGATTGTTTTGGAGTATGCGGGGGCAGATGGTGTTAAATGCTGAGCTAAAGTCCAGCAGGAGGATTCTGACATATGTGTTCGGTTTGTCCAGGTGGTTATTTGTAAACTCCAGGCAGATGTTGATGGCATCATCAGTGGATCTGTTCGCTCTATACGCAAACTGTAACGGGTCCAGTAGGGCCGAGGTAGAAAGCTTAAGGTGGGACAGGACCAGCCTCTCGAAGGTTTTCATGATGACAGATGTTAGTGCCACGGGCCTGTAGTTGTTCAGGTCAGAGATTCCCTGCTTCTTGGGGACAGGGATGATGGTGGACCTTTTGAAGCACACAGGGACTTTGCCTTCCTGGAGGGACCTGGTGTAGATGGAGGAGAGAATGGGAGCGAGCTGCCGTGAACAGGTTTTTAGGCAGGCTGGTGACACACCGTCAGGGCCGGAGGCTTTCCTGGCGTTCAGAGTTGTCAGGTGGCGTAAGACATCTGCCTCGCTCACAGCTGGAGGTGGTGTGCTCAGCCCTCGGACATTATCTTCAGCAGCTGAGGACTGAGTGTCTGTAGGTGTTGCTAGCCCCCCCAGTGCCTCCTGGTTCTCAAACCTGCAATAGAAATTGCTGAGGTTCTCGGCTAGCTCAATGCTAGGCGGCGCATGTTGTGGGGGAGGCTTGCAGTTTGTGGCAGCTTTTAGACCCTTCCAGACAGTGCCAGGGTCATTTGAGTGAAGGTTGTGTCGCATCTTCTCTGCATACTTCCTCTTGGCGGCTCTCAGCTCATGCTTTAGGTTGTTTCTTGCCATCCTGAAGTCCTCCTGGTTGCCAGATTTGTGCGCGGCTTCCTTGCTTCTCCTCAGTTGCCGTAGTTTGTTGGAGAACCACGGTTTGTTATTTGGAAAGACCTTGAAGGACTTGGATGGAATACAGGAGTCCTCACAGAATCTGATGTACGAGGAGACATTGTCCGCCCACTCATTCAGGTTCGGTGCTTCCAGGGCTGTCCAGTCTGTGCAGTCGAAGCAGGCTTGAAGTTGGAGTTTGGCCTCCCTCGACCACACTTTGGTGGACTTTAGCGCTGGTTTCGCTGACTCCAGACGTCTCCTGTAGGTGGGGATCAGGTGGATGAGAGAGTGGTCGGAGGAGCCTAGAGCTGCTCGAGGAACCGCTTTATATGCATCTTTCAGCACTGTGTAGCAATGGTCGAGAGTATTCAGGTTCCTCGTAGGGCAGGTAATATGCTGGTGAAAACGTGGCAGCTCCTGGTGAAGGTTGGCTCTATTGAAGTCTCCCAGTACAATGAACAGCGAGTCAGGAAGGGATGACTCCCACTGTATGATGGCGTCACTCAGGTCACGCAGGGCATGTTTAACTACAGCGTCGGGTGGAATGTACACTCCCACAAGGACGTAGGAGGAGAACTCTCTGGGTGAGTATATCGGCCTGCAATTGACGATTAGGAGTTCGAGCTCAGGGGAGCAGATCCTGGCCAGTACAGATGTGTTAGGGCACCACGAGTGGCTGATGTAAAAGCAGATGCCCCCACCCTTCTTTTTACCCGAGAGGATGGTGTCCCGGTCTGCTCGAGTACGGCCGAAGCCAGGGAGGTGAAGAGCATTGTCTGGAATGTCGTCATGCAACCACGTCTCTGTGAAGCAGAGGATTGGGGTATTGCTGCAGAGCTCCCTTTTGTCGCTGAGGAGACAGAGTTCGTCCAGCTTGTTTGGGAGGGAGCGGACATTTGCCAGGAGGACTGAGGGGACAGCCGACCTCAGTCCTTTCCTCCTAAGTCTCACTTGAGCCCCAGCACGACAACCTCTCTTCCGCCAACCTGCGAGGGGTTCGTGAGCAGTGCCGGAGAGTTGTTGGGCATATTTCCGGACGGTGTTGAACAACAGCCTGTCCTCGGGGTGGGTGGTGTAAGTCTCCCATTGCAGAAGCTGTGACCTGGTGTAGGTGGTGTGCTGGATGTGGGGGGGCATAGGGGAAGCAGCTGCGCTACCGTGCGTAGGCTGCAGGTAGGGTGAGTCAGATCAGTGTGTCATGACAATCTGGACGTAGCCTGGCATAACGGTCCAGCAAGGTACACCCAGGGTGCACACAGTGTGGCAGCAGGGAGATCAGTCCAGTATAGAGCATGCCAATGATGTGGCAGGGAAAGGTAGAACAAAGGTAGCTTGGAATAGGCCTAGTGATCACATCAGGGGAGCAATGCAGCAGGGGAGCAATGCAGCAGAGAGTGCAGAAAGAGTTTTTAGCGAGCCAACAGTGTGCAGGTCAGAAAGAGTTTTAGACAGCCAGTAGTATGCAGGTCAGACAGGATGGGAAGGGCACATGTGGCCAGTGGTTCTTACCAGCTGAGCTGTTGCTTCAGGCAGCGGTGTGGCCTTAGTGCAGGTAGGCTGACTCCTATGCCCAGGGGAGACGCTTGGCAGCTTGTGCAGCGGTAGTCCAGGGACCCGATAGTCCAACTGTGTGCAGCAGTAGTCCAGGGACCCGGTGAACAGGCCTGCACTTCCTGGGGCAGGTGTTGTACTAGGCCGGTGGTGGAGGGCGCCTTTAATCCTCCGTAGGCTCAGTAGTGTGGAAGGACCACGTGAGGCGCATGTGCCAGCCAGCAGAGACGGGGCAGCAGTAGACTTCCGAGCAGCCGGGGCAGCAGTAGACTTCCGAGCAGCCGGGGCGGCAGTGGGCTTCCGAGCGGCGGTAGCTGCAGTGGTCCCCGGGTGTAGTGCGAGAATCCTCTCTTGCCGCTGATGGAAGCACGTGGGCCGCGGCTGTCCGTGGTCGGAACGGAGGGCAGATGCGGGACCCGTGCTGCTGCTAGCCAGTGATGGAGCTTGGGCCGGGAGACCATAGGGAGACGGAGGACGCAGGTTGCGAGGCTCATCTGCAGGGCCAGTGAAGGAGGTGGTGCCGTCGGCCAGGTAAGGCAGTGCAGGTAGATAGGGTTGTTAGGCTAGCGTGTTCCCCTCGGGTCCTCCACATGGGTGGTCGGCTCTGTGTTCCTTCTGCCTGGCTTGCCGCAGGACCGGACCCAGGTTGGGATGCCGGAGCTGGCTAAACTTAACAGCTGACCGCTAACAACTTAACAACTAGAAAAGAAACTGACTAAAACACTAAAAGAAACAAACTAATCTATTAAAGTAGCAGGAGCTCTGTGCCGGGGCAGCCGTTAGGCGCCATCTTTGTTGTAGCTTGTTATTCCCAGTTGCACACAGAAATTATCAAGTACCGTGGGTGTCCACTCACTACTCCAACTTAGTCTAAGCTGTAATTCATTCAGCTGCCCCTCTACACATCAACAGACAGTCCTGGCTGACTTAACCCATAAAATAACTAAAAATGCTTTCCAGAGTGGCAGAATGGTGCTGGTCAGAATGATGCAGGGGGATGAGCACTACTGTAGAGGACTGTCAGAATTACAAAAAAAGCTGTGCAGTAGCTCAGGGATGCCATTCCCCTTGCAAAGCAGCCATACTTCTCCTTACTCCTTTTCTCACAATCCTAAACAACTCCCTCCCCTCCCCGCAAATCTTTCACCAACCACATGTATATCAGCTAAAGACTTTGCATCAGACTTTACTAGTAAAATTGATCCAATATGTAACTGATTTAACATGTAGCCCTATCCACTAGTCTAAGCACCTCCTCCATCTTCCTCCTGCCTGCTTGAATGCTCACCCATTCAAAACTACCCCTCCTCCTCTCACTTTAACCTCCCCCTCAGTAACAGCCTTTGTTGCCTTAACTGAACTTTTCCTTGCTAATACCTAAGGCCTTGTTTCCATCTGTCCGCTTCTATCCGCTTTTTATCAGCACATCAATGTTACAGATTGATACATGTTGCTGAAAAGCGGACAGAAGCGGACAGAAGCGCATAGATGGAAACGAGGCCTAAAGCACAGCTCACAAATCTGTCTGGCTCCATTCCACTGAAACAGTCCATACTAAAGTTACTAATGACGTGCTGGTTGCAAAATGCAAAGGCCAATTCTCCATACTACAACTCTTCGACCTTTTCTCTGCCTTTAGCACTGTCAATCATTCTCTGCTTCTCTAAATTTTCTCATCACTAAGGATCAAGGAACTGGCACATTAGAGGATTTTCTCTTTACCTGTTTAGAAATTCTTTCACTGTCTCCTACTCTAATACGAACTGCTTTACATGCCCACTTATTGCCTAAGACAATTAATATACTCTTTTGGTTTCAAGTATAATTTCTATGCTGATGACACCCATATCTATTTCTCAGTTTCTAATCATTCTACACTATTATCTTGAGTCCCTGACTGTCTATCTGCTGTCTCTGCATTCATGTCCCATTTCCTAAAACTTAATTTGAGTAAAATGGAGACTGTGTTAGTTCCACTTTCTCTGTGCTATCTTCACCTGTTATTACCATAAATTATTATTTATTGCATTTGTAAATAGGCAACATAATACGCAGCGCTGAAAATGTAATGCTCATTGTCTGTGGATAGCATTTGCCTTAAAGCCTTCATTTAAACCACAGATTACCACCTTAACCCCCTCCTGATACTTCCATCTTGAAAATATTTCCTGAATGTGTCCCTTCTTTAGAGAAGCAACTGCAGTAGAATCCCTGTTATCCAGCACAGGCGAGGAGTGCCTGTTGCCAGATATGTGTTCTTGCTGGCTGCTTGAGAAGACAAGCAACCGGCCCTAAAATAACACTAACCTCTCCCCTTGCAGATCTGTGTGCAGCAGAAGCAACTTACCAAAGCTACTGCCGCTATCTTCTACACTACATGCAGCTCCCAACAGCTTTCCTGCATCCTTCCTTTACAGCTCCCGAAGCATGCATGTGACCCGATGTGGGTCTAGTGACACGCCAGGACCCGTACATGAATGCACTGGGAAGAGCAGTGTTAGCAGAGGGGACACCTGGAGGCCCTATCAGCGGATCTAGGCCACTTGCATAGATAACGTCATGTCCCTGGTATACCCCAGCCCGCCCCCTTACATTCACACAAAAAAAGTCCTTTCCAATTATTAATGTTGGTCAATTTTGGCCAGGCATGATCAGGTGTCATGTTGGGGCCTCAGTCCTCAGGAGATTCAATCTCAATGATTGAATCTACTGGAGACAATTGCATAGTGTATGGGCACCTTTAGTAAATGATAACTAAAATTTGCTCTCCTCTGTCTTATCTTTGCTGGAACACAATAATAAAATTACATTGTCATTTCCGATATTTATTTTTTTCCTAATTTAAAAAAAATAAAAACTTTTAAATAAATACTAACATAAAAATAAATATATCAACAATGTAAAATCACTAAAAATAATGATACATTCTCTTTACAGCTTAAGTTCACTTGGAAAACTAAACCATCAGTATTCTGCAGAGATTTGGCAGGTAACAGAAGGTACAGATATCTAGTAATAATTCTAGCTCTGCTCCAGCTCCAGCTATAGATTATTCTACTAGGCTTTATGCCAACCAATTCCGTTACTGCAACCTTGCTGGATTCTTCATTTATTCCCCATAAAACTTAAAGCCTGGACACTTTAGTTGAGCAACCTACATCGTGATGTTTCAGGGTAAGTGACTGTGCCACTAAAGTCTTAAGCCGCATCTACACGAGTAAATGCGGCCGCGATGCTGCTTATCAATCGAGCCGCTGATGCAGCTCGATTGATAAGATCCGACAGGACGGATCTCCGCACCGCCGATTCCCTGCTCGATCCCCGCGAGGGGACAATGGCAGGGAATCGTGCGGGAGATAAGCGGCGCCGGCGGGGACGAGCGGGCACGAGCGGGGAATCGAATGCGGCGCATGCGTGGCGAGCGGGGACGCGGCGGGCACGCGGAAGAGGCTATCCGGCGGCTAATCGAGCCGCCGGATCGCTGCAATGTCCCTTCGTGTAGATGGGGCTTAATACAGTACACACATCCAATTTTCAGTGGCCATTGTTCAGCTAATTCCACCACCTCCTTGTAGTACTAACCTTACCTACACAATTTGACCATAGTATTCAACATTTGTTGGCCCTCATACTACTTGGAGGTGATAAAATTGACTAGTGATTGGCCAATGAAAAGTGTGTACCCGACTTTAGCATTGCTGATAATCACCATCAGCCCTTAGGGATAATGCAATGCAAAGAAACAGAGCAAGGACATAACCATTTGTTTGTTTTATTTTATTTTATATTGTACTACATAAAGCCATATATAAGAATGAAAGATAGTTACACCTGCAGGAAAGGGAGGTGCTAATATGGTTATTGATAATTCTGGACATAATTTGGTAAGTTGACCTTGCAAATATCTGGCCAATCGGCAGAATTTACCAAATGCGCTACTTCTGTAAGTGCAGATGATCACTGAAGCTAAATGTGGCCACTAATTATACAATTTGCAGAATGATTGTTTATGAATGATTATTCATATGGACGATCGGAAATGATTAATTGGGACCATTAACCTGTTGCCGACTGCTCCACGCCAATCGGCGTGAGCAGTGTGGCAGCCCCAGGACCGCTCCACGCCCATTGGCGTGAACGATCTTCTATGGGGCTAGCAGGAGATCGTGCGAACGATGCGCGCACATCTCCTGCTTGTGGGGCGAAGCTCCACCCCGCCTTCAGTCTCCGAGCAGCAATCGCCGCTTGGGAGACTGTTAGACGGTGGTTTTGCCATCTAATTACTTTGTACAGCACTGCGATCTGCAGCAGCGCTGTACTGGGGACAGCTGTGTGACAGGGCTGTCCCCCTGGCCCACAGGAGAGCGATCGGCTCTCATAGCCTGAAGCCTATGACAGCCGATCGCGTGATTTGCTGGCTGGGGGGAGGGAGTGAGGGAGGGGAATGGGGCAAAACAAAAAAAAAGTTACATTTATTTAAAAATCTTTAATATAAATATTGATTAAAAAATAAATAAACAATGTGGGGGCGATCAGACCCCACCAACAGAGAGCCCTGTTGGTGGGGGGAAAAGGAGGGGGGAATCACTTGTGTGCTCTGTTGTGCGGCCCTGCAGGTTTGCCTTAAAGCTGCAGTGGGCCAATTAAGTGAAAATGATCTGGTCACTGGGGGGGGGGGGGGGGTGTACACAGTCCCCAAGTGGTTAATGGACAAAAATCTACTAACCAATCTGATCAGATCGACGGAATCGATTTGAAAATCAGATTTATTTCATTAATCTGATTGGATTAATGAGTAATCATTCGTAAATGATCGGTCGCTTAATTGTATCGTTAGTGGCCACCTTTAAAGGGTGCCTATACACTTATCAATTTTCCCTGGCAGGTTCGACCACTGTGACCTAATCTGTTTGAGATTGATGCCCCAACTTGGCATCTGATTGTAATTTTAATCAATTTCTATTCCAAAACTCTTTAAGCCTCTGAAGAAAGTGCTACTGAAGCGGTGTATACATGTGAGATAAAAGTCTTTGTAAAATGAGCAATCCATCTGCCACTCGTTATAAAAAAGTTTGTAATAAGATTGGTCATTCAAACCTTCCTGACAAATCTTTGTGGCAGATTGATTGCTTTGTTTGCAAATATTTTTATCTGACGTGTGTACCAAACGTGGTGTGCGGCTTCCTATTTATAACTGAAGTTTAAGTATGTGCCTGTCTGAGAGAGAGAGGGGCTAGAGGGTATACTTACCTGGAGAAAGCCCCAGGTAAGTATAAATGTATAAATGCTGTTGGTGTGTTAAAAGTCTCAGGTTTCCTTTCCACATGTAAAGCTACAATGTATAAGAATGCAATTTGCAGAACTGTATTTGGCATTCTCTACTGCACCACACTGGTATAAATAAGGCCATTGAAAACAAGTTAGGTGTAGTAGTATATATGAAATAGTGACAATTCCAGTGTGAGCTAGTCTTTATAGTACACCATTCATAGTCTGACCCCCCAAACCTCATACACTTTAGGCACGGTTTTTGTTATTATTCTGGGACTAGAGTCCAGCTAGCACCTACTAGGAATAATAAATGGGAAACTGCAGGAAAAACAGATCATTATACAATACAATAATACAATACAATAACATTTCTATAACGCTTTTCTCCCATAGGGCTCAAAGCGCTTAGGCTCTCTCAGATTCAGTAATTGGTAGTAGGATGAAGTATTCACACAACAAAAGTTATATTTCTGCAAATGCCAAACTGAACAGGTGGGTTTTCAGTCTGGATTTAAACACGTCCAGGGATGGAGCTGTCCTGATCTGTTGAGGTAAGGAGTTCCAAAACGTGGGGGCAGCATGACAGAAGGCTCTGGGACCAAAAGTTTCCAAGTGGACTCTGGGTATGACTAGCTTATTAGAACCTGTGGATCTGAGAATGCGGGGATTGCTACGCAGCTGCAACATATCTTTCATGTATCCTCTGCCCAGATTATTCAGGGATTTAAATGTCAGTAGGCCTATCTTGAATAGGACCCTCCATTCTATAGGTAGCCAGTGAAGGGAGTGCAGGACTGGCGTTATGTGGCAGTGACGGGGTTGGTTGGTTAGCAGTCTGGCAGCAGTATTCTGTATCAGCTGTAGGCGGTACAAGACCTTTTTTGGAAGGCCAATGTAGAGAGCATTACAGTAGTCCAGTCGGGATGTGATGAAGGCATGGACTAAGGTTGGCAGATCTTCTGGGGGGGGATGAGGTGCTTGATTTTTGCAATGTTCTTCAGGTGAAAATAGGATGATTTCACCACAGCAGAGATTTGAGTTCTAAAGTTAAAATCCCCATCAATTAGAACTCCCAGGCTACGCACATGATCAGAGCTGCGTAGATTTCTGAGATGGTTCACAAGATACACTGACTGCTTTCTGTAATTTATATTGTATGCTTTAATATGTAGTAAATGTTTTACTATAATAAGGGCTCTCTTACCTGTCTTCCTTCCATTGCTCCCCTCATTTCTTTAAACGACGATGTAAACTCTCCAATAAAGTCGTGTTTTCCATTAGAGTCCCAGTCCCACACTATGCACTAAAAAAATGAAATAAAAGTGAAAATTAATGAGCGAGCCGTGCATTGACTGTACATGCAATACTAAATATTCTTGTAAAGATTTTTCATAAGTTGCAGTTGTATTACTAAACTACCATGTGACCGACTAAACACCTGTCTGGCAGACTTGTTAGGGAATTGAACTGTTTGCTTTAGTTTGTAAGTTTGAGGAGAGACCAGCGGTGTTTATGGGGGAAATAGAGCCTAGGTCAAGACCTGAATCTGCACCTGAGGAGGAAGGCGATGGGCTTGGAGACTAGGCTATGATTTGAAGTGGGTGTCTCCAACCTGAAGAGAGGCCTAGCCAATAAGAAAGAGATGTGGGAATAGGTAATTCTTATAGTAACAAAAAAAGGTCACCATAAAGATGTAAGAAGTTTTGAATCAGGATGATACCATTTATTGGCTAACTTACAAGAAACGCAGTAAACTTTCGGCTATGAAGCCTTCATCAGACAGATTCCTGTATACTGACAGAATTTAGAACACAGCTTATATACACTGGACATTGAAAAGGAGATACATTGTTCTGCAATACATGTCATTGGATGCCTAATTACAACATCAAGAAGGTCCCACAGGGATGCTAGCTAATTTATGACCAAAATATAGGACCACTTGTCTGCTGAAACATCACATTCAAGAGACTCAAGGCCATATGCAATTCACTTTTTCACCTGGGAGATAATGTTTCATCTTCGATTTAAAAAAGTTTTCCAGCACTTTTTCACCAAAAAAGTACCAAAAAGTAGGTGAAAAAGTTAGATAAAAATTATGTTGAGTATTTTCTTGCTTTCTGGTGGCTTAAAAGGCATTTTTTTGACAAGTTTAAAAATATCACCTAGGAGAAAACTCAGGTAAAAAAAAGTGAATTGCATATGGGCCACAGTGTGGTGAGGAGACAATGTAATTCATTCAAGCATAACTTGGTCAGACTACATACAATGGGCCTGATGCAATTGTCAGACTCACCAGCGTTAAACGCTGGTGAGTCCGATAATCAGGCGACAATAAAGTCGCCTGATCCAATTACATTTAGCCCTAGGCAGGGTGTTAAAAAAACTCGCTTGGGCGATGTTATCGCCCAGCAAGTTCCTTTCACCCTATCCTATTAGACTTTGCATGCCTCCGGGAATCGATGCTTCCCGGCAGACATGAGCATTAGCTTAGACCTGCAAAAAGCAGGTCTAAACATGCTAACGCACGTCATCGCTGCTGCATCTGGGGGTCTCCTTTAATAAGGAGGCCCCCAGAGCTTCTCACCCTGCTGCTCATCTCTGCAACCCCCCATGTAGCTGCACAGATACTGTGAAGCAATTTCCTACCCACCGCAAGTCCCTGACGTGTAATTACAGTGTATGAGTCACTGTAATTACTCCCGGTATAGCAGAGTCCCGGCAAAGCATCTTTGAATCAGCCGCCTGGGCTCCCCATTGGTTCACAGTCTGAGCCATTTTCATGCTTTGCCGGGACTCTGCTATAGCGAGAGTAATTACAGTGACTCATACACTGTAATTACATGTCGGGGACTTGCGGTGGGTGTTCAGCAGTATCTGTGCAGCTAAATGGGGGGTTTCAGAGACGAGCGGCGGCAGGCAGGGAGCTTTGGGGGTCTCCTTATTAAAGGAGACCTTCAGATGCAGCGACGGAAGATGGTGGCGGATGTTCGGCGGGTGTGCGCATGTGTGGGGAGCGAGGCCGTGGTGCTGATGGACAGCACCACCGGGTAAAACCTAGCTTCTCATTCGCCTGAGTAATACTCCCTAATGATCAGCCATCGCACAAGTGAAATTGGCAATAGGATTTGCCAGTAATCCTCGTGAAATGGCAAGGGGGTAAGTAGCTTGCATCTGGCAAGCTACTTATCACCTTGAATAGCATCAGGCCAATGTTTGTTGTAGGCTAAAGTGAATTGTAGAATTTAAAACCCTTCTCACCAGCACAAGAATTAAAAAAGAATTAGGGCACAAGAAAAATAAAATAATAGTGGGATTTAAAACCCATCATATCTGCATTAGACATTGTAAACCTTCATCTACAGTTTTGAACCAATGTATAAGCTTTGTCTCTCTTATTAGTCTTTCATTGCGCGATTTGAAGCCACCCATTAATACGACGAGAAGATCATTAAACTTAAAATTTCCAGCCCCATACATTTCCCTAAAATTAGCATGATATTACATCAATTCTGAACCATTAAAACCGTACTGGGCACCATAGCAGTAATTATGCAGTAACAAGTTTATTTTGAGGTAAAAAAGATCCAATTTACTTACAAAAAATTAACTTTTTTTTTTACAAAGAATCCATCCTGGGGTAGGTGCTTTGGCTGAGCACCTTTAAAGAAACTAGAGCTGTCTGTAGATGAACTGCAAAGGGTGATCTGGGTACTCATACTCATTGCTTCATTAACAAATGTAAGATAATCATGTTTTTCCAGGCTTTACTATTGTGGATCTATCAGCCAATTTACATATCTCTCCAAATATCTCTTTGGCTAATTTGCAGGTGTTAAGGTATTCTATATACACTATACAACATTTCTAATAAACCATTATTTTTTATGAAAATATGTTACAAATGACGTCCCTCTTGATAAAAGTACAACTGGAAGTGGGAGCTTAGGAAGGAGGGGGAGCAGACTTCTGACTAAAGATGGAGTATGAACATTGTTCAGAAGTTTTGCTGCTAATAGCCTTTTAACTTTTGAAGGACAAAAAAACATACCTAGTTAAATAATGAAAATGTTCTTATTTAATTCCTTCCAAGTTCATTGATACTTAGAGCCCGTTTCCTCTGCCCGGATCCGATCGCATCGTTCCACAGCTATCCACGGATGCGGCCGTCTGTTTCTGCCTAGGGGAATCAGATGTGTGCTGTGGATATCTGCAGCATGCCATCCATAAATTTCTCTGGTCGCATCGCATTGCAAAATTTGCATGTAATGGAAACTACTCCATTAACATAGATTGGCTTCAGGTTTGATGCGATACAATGCGATGCGAATTCGCAGCTAGTGGAAGTGGGCCCTAAATGGAATGCTACTATTAATTGTTTTACTTAGGGACACATTCACTTTTATAAAGGAACCAGTGGCGTAGCAATAGGGTTTGCAGAGGTCTGGACCGCTCCGGGTCCCTTGGGCCAGGGGGGCACCGCAGGGTCCTCCCTCAACCTCAGTATTAGCTCTTTATTAGTCCTGTGCTGATAATAATCACTTCCATAGATGCTTTGAATAGTAGTAATCATAAACAAGCTGTTCCACATCCCCCTCTTGCACCTCTGACACTGTGGTTGCCCTGTAATTTTAGTGCACCGTATCAATTGTTATGTATAGAGTGCTGGGGGACGGGGGGGGGGGGGCAATATAAAACTTGCACTGGGGTCCATTGCTCCTTAGCTATGCCAAGGAGAGGAATTGTAACCAAAATAACATAATTAATCATTTTTTGTATGCATTAATAAATTATTTTATCAGTGTTTTTCTGCAATTTCTCACAGGCGGAAATGTATTTAGTATTGTTCAATTACTGAGAGCTCTAAACCAGTACATAAACATAGCTGATCTCCCAGAATGCTCTGGGGGAGAATTCCACAGGATAAACAGCCTCAGTGGGAGGGCGGGCTACATACCATTATACAGCAATTTATAGCTACAGAAAGTGTTTCTGATGCTGAAACCAGGGTATTTAATTAAGTGGGTATCCTGGATAATGGACTGCAATCTATGTTGTTACAGTGCCTCTTTAATGAAGCTGGCATTTAAAGATACTGGACTGTTACAGGCAGATTGAAGCAGGTGGCTTTGGTGCGGCTGTGCTATTCACAACTCGACACCTACATAGACAATTGCTTAGTTTGGCCACCTGCATTGCTTAGTTTGGACATGGAACCTTGGCTATAATATAGCCCAGAGCTATAACGGTTATGAGTTTGGCTACACTTTGTGTGCAAAACTAAAAGCTGTGTGGAATAATGTCTGTGATGGCTTTCGTTTACCTCAGAGTTCCCAAGTTCAGATACAATTCAAAGCAGTGAGGTTAAATGCAGTAGTATCATTTACATGCAATGATAATACTTGAGAAGCACCAACTGTCATCCTCACATCGTATAGACATCCATTAACTTCAAGCAGACATCTCTAGAGTATGACAGGATGAAAAACACTGTCATGGTTTTGATATGGACACACCTGGGTTTATCCTACAAAGTCGAATAGAGGAATTATATTAAATAGCAGTTAAAAAAGTTTGAATGGCATAATTACAAACCGCACTTTATTTTTGTTAATTTTAAGTATCTCACCCGGATCATGAAAGAGTTAAATCACAATGATGTGAACATCCTCAATTGATAGGTACAGATCATTCTCTCTTGCTTGAACAGTACATGGAAGAAAGGACTATTTTAAATCCTATTTTTAATCAGAAGCATCTGTAGAAGCTCACACACCTGTACACATAAAATCATTTAATCTCCAGAGATGATTTTTTTCTTTCTGTCATTGGTGAAATCAGACGACAGCTGTATGAAGACAGCTGACATTTGTTACAGTGCCTGCAAGCTTATATTACATGTTATGAAATGAATGATATAGGTAGCCCATCCGTCTGAATCAATAAGTATCACAGGTCATTCTATGAGGTATACTGAGAGGTCTAGATTTGCTGGATGTGTTTATTTGCTTTCTTTCAGCTTCCTGATGGACAATATCACATGTTATTGTACTATAATAATTGTTTTTGGAACTGCCCCTTTGTCTCAAGTTGCAGCTGAGCAAGTTGAATGGGTCGTATAGGTGTTGTTTGGCTCCAAAGGGGAATGCTCCAAACAAAAGCGAATGGTCGATCTCAAAAACCATCTGGGCTCAGTAAACTGTCTGGATGAGAGTACTTTTAAACATTAAGAAGAACATGAATTCATATAATTTGAGATTGGCATTAAACTAAATTTTCCAAATAAAAGTAAAACTTAAGCCAATCTGAAAGAAAGTCATATACTCACCTATGTAGAGGAAAGGCTCTGGGTTCCATAGAGCCTTCCCAGTCCACTCCCCATGTCCTCGCCCTGGGTCCACCATTGACTCCCCAAGTGGCCGAACATGCCTTTGAGAGTGAACCTTCAGAGGAATACCAAAGACGTGGACTTTGGGGGACAACAATAGACCGAGGGTGTGGAGAGAGGATCGGGAAGGCTCTATAGAGTGCTTCTCAAACATGTCCTCATGACTCCCCAATGGTGCATATATTGCAGGCAACCTCACCTATGCACAGGTGGGGTAAGTAGTGTCTAAGCTAGGTGGATTCCATGTAGATGAGACACTATTTACACCACCTGCATAGGTCATGTTTGTTTTGCTAGGTTGCTTCTATTTGCAAACACACATGGTAGATTATAACTGGTAGGTTTTAATCATGCTTATCACAAAGAACTGTGTCTATTACACACACAGGGAGGAACCAACAAGTTGAACAAAACGAAATCATTAATAATAGTAGAGAGACACCTAGGGCCATATCCTATTCAAGGTGATAAGTAGCTTGCAGATGCGAGCTACTTATCACCTTGCCATCGCGCGAGGATTACCGGCAAATCCTATTGCCCATATCCTTCGCGCGATGGCCGATCGTTAGGGAGCATTACTCAGGCGAAAGCCTGAGCGATGCTCCCTGTTACCGAGCGATGGGAAGTGAGGTTTACGCTGTGGTGCTGTCCATCAGCACCACGGCCTCACTCCCCACACATGCGCACTCGTCCGCCGAACATCGCCGACATCTTCCGCGCAGCATCTGGGGGTCTCCTTTAATAAGGAGACCCCCAGAGCTCCCCGTCGGGTCGCCGCACAGTTTAGAAGCCAGCGCGCAGCTCTGCCGGGCTCCTCTGTCATACGTACCGCCGCCAATCACCCGCCGCCTCTCGCCGCAAAATCCGTCACGTAATTACAGTGTATCTAACACTGTAATTACTGTGCGCATAGAAGGAGCCCGGGCAAAGCATCTTTGAATCTGCAGCCGGGCTCCCCATTGGTCTGCTGTCTGAACCAATAAAATAGCTCACACAGCAGACCAATGGGGAGCCCGGCTGCAGATTCAAAGATGCTTTGCCCGGGCTCCTTCTATGCGCACAGTAATTACAGTGTTAGATACACTGTAATTACGTGACGGATTTTGCGGCGAGAGGCGGCGGGTGATCGGCGGCGGTACGTATGACAGAGGAGCCGGGCAGAGCTGCGCGCTGGCTTCTAAACTGTGCGGCGACCCGACGGGGAGCTCTGGGGGTCTCCTTATTAAAGGAGACCCCCAGATGCTGCGGCGACGACGTGCGTTAGCTAGTTTAGACCTGCTTTTTGCAGGTCTAAGCTAACGCTCATGTCTGCCGGGAAGCATCGCTTCCCGGAGACATGATAAGGGTAATTGGATTCCGTGTTAAGAACTCGCTGGGCGATTAAATCGCCCAAGCGAGTTCTTTTCCGCCTGGGGGGGTCTAAAGTTTAATTAGATTAGGCGATGCCCCCATCGCCTAAGTTAAGAACTCGAGTTCAGCAATAGAATATGGCCCCTAGTGGCTAAACTGCAATACTACATATTGCTACGAGTGAGGTTGCCTGCAAAACATGCAAGAAAGATTTTACAATGGGCAAACAATAACTAAATCATTTATAAATAATTATTGTAAAAAATTATGGACATTTTTCATCATGTTATTTTCACCGTAGTTTCTCTTTAAGAATGGATTCAGGTTAAGAACAAGCCTACAGTGCCTATCTCATTTGTATGTGTGTGTATATATATATATATATATATATATATATATATATATATATATATATATATATATATATATATATATATATATACACAGTGGGTTGCAAAAGTATTCGGCCCCCTTGAAGTTTTCCACATTTTGTCATATTACTGCCACAACATGAATCAATTTTATTGGAATTCCACATGAAAGACCAACACAAAGTGGTGTACACATGAGAAGTGGAAACAAAAATCATAAATGATTCCAAACATTTTTTACAAATAAATAACTGCAAAGTGGTGTGTGCATAAATATTCGGCGCCCTTTGATCTGAGTGCAGTCAGTTGCCTATAGACATTGCCTGATGAGTGCTAATGACTAAATAGAGTGCACCTGTGTGTAATCTAACGTCAGTACAAATACAGCTGCTCTGTGAGGGCCTCAGAGGTTGTCTAAGAGAATATTGGGAGCAACAACACCGTGAAGTCCAAAGAACACACAAGACAGGTCCAAGACAGGTCAGGGATAAAGTTATTGAGAAATTTAAAGCAGGCTTAGGCTACAAAAAGATTTCCAAAGCCTTGAACATCCCAAGGAGCACTGTTCAAGCGATCATTCAGAAATGGAAGGAGTATGGCACAACTGTAAACCTACCAAGACAAGGCCATCCACCTAAACTCACAGGCCGAACAAGGAGAGCGCTGATCAGAAATGCAGTCAAGAGGCCCATGGTGACTCTGGACGAGCTGCAGATATCCACAGCTCAGTTGGGAGACTCTGTCCATAGGACAACTATTAGTCATGCACTGTACAAAGTTGGCCTTTATGGAAGAGTGGCAAGAAGAAAGGCATTGTTAACAGAAAGCATAAGAAGTCCCATTTGCAGTTTGCCACAAGCCATGTGGGGGACACAGCAACCATGTGGAAGAAGGTGCTCTGGTCAGATGAGACCAAAATCGAACTTTTTGACCAAAATGCAAAACGCTATGTGTGGCAATAAACTAACACTGCACATCACTCTGAACACACCATCCCCACTGTCAAATATGGAGGTGGCAGCATCATGCTTGGGGGGTGCATCTCTTCAGCAGGGACAGGGAAGCTGGTCAGAGTTGATGGGAAGATGGATGGAGCCAAATACAGGGCAAACTTGGAAGAAAACCTCTTGGAGACTGCAAAAGACTTGAGACTGGGGCGGAGGTTCACCTTCCAGCAGGACAATGACCCTAAACATAAAGCCAGGGCAACAATGGAATGGTTTAAAAAAAACATATCTATGTGTTAGAATGGCCCAGTCAAAGTCCAGATCTAAATCCAATCGAGAATCTGTGGCAAGATCTGAAAACTGCTGTTCACAAACGCTGTCCATCTAATCTAACTGAGCTGGAGCTGTTTTGCAAAGAAGAATGGGCAAGGATTTCAGTCTCTAGATGTGCAAAGCTGGTAGAGACATACTGTGAGGCTTGGTGGTGTATTCTCCACAGTCAGCATGCAACGCATGAGCTGACGTGGAGGAGGTACACACACTAGCACAAGGAAACAGGCTATCCCTAGTATAGTGGAGGGGAGGACTGACTCCAGAAGGAGATTGTGGCGCACAGAGCCGGTGCAGATCCGACAGCCACAAACAATACTTTTGCGATAACGTCTCAGCGCAAGGTAGCGCTGAGCGCATAAACCAGAACTGAGGAGATCAGGACAGGTAGACAGAATGAACGCTTGCTAGCTAGCCGCTACTTAGTGACAGCAAGCGTCCACAACAAGACAGACTGGAATGAGGCAGCAATGCGTAGCAGCGATGGCGTGCCTCACAAAGACAGGACAGGATAGTCAGGAAATAGCAGGATCAAGATAGATGAACGTAACACAGACAAAAATACAATAAGTATGTTTTCCTAGCGTATTACAATTACAGCTATCAATGAAACTATTTGTAACGTCTGACTAACATATGTATATATCGGCAATGAACCGATATATAACATAAGCAGGAACACTGACTTAGACTGGAGCAATACAGGGAACAGGACTCAGAAGGATTCGCTATCTCTTCGCAGAGATGAACGCAATCCACAAATGGTAACAGAACAGGATTCAGAAGGATTCGTTATCTCTTCGCAGAGATGAACGCAATCCACAAACGGTAACAGAACAGGATTCAGAAGGATTCATTATCTCTTCGCAGAGATGAACGCAATCCACAAACAGAACCAGGAGCAGGGTAACTACCTCAGCACGGGTGGTCACGGTACGCGCAACCTACCAAAACGTGCTGGAAAGCTGACTAACTGCACACAGGATATAAACAGTTCGTGTACGTATACATCAGCGACACTGATGTATCAACGTAACACGAATACAAGGAAAATAATAAACGTGCTGGTATGCATATATATGGGCAATGAACCAATATATGATGCAAAACCAGCAAAGTATCTTTTAGAACAAGAAACACGATCGGGGGCTGAAGCGACAGCAAGACAAGCTTAAACTGAAGCTATGAAAACCCGAGGAGTCCTGCAGGAAGCAGATCTTTATACTGAGGTCATCCAATGGGAGCAGACATGCAGATTCCCACACAGGTGAATGATAATCAATCACAAGCTGACAGCAGGGAAAGGCAGACAAAGCTATGCAGCTTGCATGAAAAGAGATCAGAACTACCTGAGCTGCAGCACTACTACTTCCAGCAATGCCTGCTGCAGCAGCGATCATTACAGTACCCCCGCCCTTAAAAGCGGATTCCAGACGCTTTTCAAAACTGAAATTCCCAACAAAACAGTCTGACTGATAATTCATGATGACCGGGACAGCCCGGCAAGACCGAATTCCAGAATCAGTCCCCACAAGACTGGACCCATCAGAACCAGAACCTACAGAACCATGCCCATCAGTACTACAAGCCCCAGTGTGACACCCATCAGAACCATGATTTCCAGAAGAAAGCCCTCCGAAACTCCCTGAGCGATACCCACCGCCTTCCAGGAACCGTTCAAAAACGCCAAAGCCTTTGCAATGCCCACCGGGACTGACTTTACCAACACAAAACCCACTGTTGAACCAGTCCAAGGCACCAGGACAAGTTTTCTCAGAGACCTCCCAGAACACCTTGAAGCTCCAAAGAGATCCCCATAGGTCAGAACGCCCCTTAGGCTCACATGGAGAACTATCAAGAACCCCTATGGAACCTAGGGCAATTCCCGAGTCAGGGCCACAAGGACAAACATCAAGATCAGGGCTTTCAGGGACCAGAACCATCTCTGGGCATGCAGGCAGACTGGCAACATCAGAACATGTTCCCACTAAGGAAGCATCAGAGCACGCTAACACCTTAGACACACTTGGGCATTCTGGCACACAAATAACATCTGGGCACACTGGCACAGGAGAAACCTCTGGGCATGTCAAGGAACTGTGAGCCTCAGGGTCAGCCAAGACAGGACCAAAACCAGGACTGGCCAAAAAAAAATCATCATGACTAGACTTCGCAACTACTGGACTTTTACACGAGAATGCAGGATCAGACTTAGATGTCGCTGATTCCAGCAAAGTCAGTAACAAATCAGATTCAGGGGCACTAACAAGACAGGACAAATCTTCTGATGTATGCACTGAACCAGATAGGGACTCCACAACTACCTCTGGACTGGACAGAGACTCATCTAATACACTGGATTGGAGCTCATGAGGCGCTGCAGAACAAGTCAGTATTGCAGCAGCCCCCACTGGACTAGGCAAAACTGAGGAATTCCCTGGACAGGAAGGGGACTCTGGAACCTCTGCCACAGCGGCCAGAGAACCAGAATCTTTCAGGATACAGGGCTGGGTTTCAGGAACACTCATCAGACCGGATTGAAATTCTGAGATTTCTATTATTTTGACCAGAGAATCAGAATTATCCATGTTACAGGGCAAGACTTCTGAAACATTCAGAGGACAGGGCTGGAGTTCCTCGGCTGTTACAACACTGGAGAGGGACTCAACAACATTGGTTAAATCAGACTGTGTACAGGGCAAGGTATCTAACACACTTGCTGACGAGGACAATATTTCAATGGCTTCTGCTTTGCTGGGCAGAAATTCATCAAGTTTTATTAGAGCAGACTGTAATTCCAAAACAGCTGCTAGACAAGTGAATATTACTGCAACACCAACTGAGGTAAGCAGTGCCTCAGACTCCTCTGCTAGAGGGTTTGAAGTATCCAAAGTACTGGGTGAAGCATAAGACTCTGCGACCCCAGCTTCACTGGACAGGATCACTGAACAGTCCATATTGCAGGGCAAAACCATGGAAGCACCTGCTGGACAGCATAATGATTCTGTGACCTGAGTTTCATTGGAAAGATCTACTGCACAATTCATGGTACAGGGCAAATTTACTGGAACATTTTCTGAACAAGGTAATAATTCTACGATTTCAGGTTCACATAGCAGATGCTCTGAGCTATTCACAAAACTAGAGCGAGGTGTAGAAACAGGAAGATCAAGACACAATGTTTGCGCATCTGAATCACCATTCATTTGTAAAATTGGAAAATTCAGATGCTGGGGTTCTGAGGTTTCTAGACAGGATTGCTGGGACTCGGAAACTGATGTAGTGCATCTATTGGCATCTGCTGGATCAGACAGGAGTTGAACTTTATTAACACAGGTAATTTCTGCAGAAGTGTTTGCAGAGGCAGGCAAGATTTTTCTGGTGTCTGTTTCACTGAACAAAGAGTCATGAGTACTGGCTAGGCTGGACTCGGAAGTCAGCAGGACCTCTGGATTCTCTGCTGAGAAATTTGCGCAGGGCAAGATTAAGAATGTATCAGTGGCTTCTGTTTTACTGGTAAGTAACACTGAGTTATCCATGGTACAGGGTGGAATTGCAGGAACTTCAATTTCACACAAAAAGAGCTCCGAATCACCTGCTGAATCAGCCAAAGGTGCTGAAGCAGGCGGGTCAGAACGCCAAATTTGCGAATTCGGAGTCACATAAAAATCATCCAAAATCAGTTCCCACACATCAATCAATGGAGCCACAAAGTCATACCCACACACACCAGTTTTTATTAGGTTATAGGCAGACTTAATGCATGCATTCAATACTAATTCACTTTTTGCACTGTAAAATTGACAAAATGAACTTGAATCATTCTTCCATTCATTGACCAGAGCTTCCATCTCTCCTTTCTCAAATGGAGGATTCCAAGCATACTTAACAGGCAGATCATGGTTTGCAGATATGATTGTAGCAGGGACATATATTGGGTTAATTAGCAGGTGATTGGCAGATTCCTTATTCCTAAGAATCTCCAATACCTGTAGCAAGTGCTGAACTGTAGTGTATGCAAACTTTCCTTGCTTCACAAATAAGTTGATTTGTTCAATACTCTGTAATATCTCCTCATAATCATACTCAGATAATTCTTTTAAACAAAAATCTTTATTTTCCCTAGCCAGGGAGGAAAGTTCATTAGTAGTTTCATAAGTCCATTTAACTCCCCTGAAAGACAATTGCATTTCATTATCTGTTAATGGCAGAATCTCATTATAGGTCTCAGTCGCTAAGGATAACGACTCTGCAGATCGGACACGTTTCTTAGAACGTTTGCGTTTTGCCTTAGACCCTGCTGTTTTTGGTGATTTATTCAAGGCTGCAGGAAAATTATCAGTAACACTTTCTGCTTGCTGAACATTTTTGCAAGCAATTGAAGGAGAAGCTGATTGGCCTGCTGCCAGGAGTTCATTAAGAGGAAAAGGCAATGGATCTATGCGCAACCAGTTATGGATCACAAACGCTAGAAATTCCAGCGGCCTCTCTTTCAAATCGGAATGATTGAGAACATCAAATGCCCACTGGAATAATTCCCCTTTAAACAAAATATAACTTAGTTGGAGTGCCCAGGTTGAAACAGGAGTCGCTTGGAGATCGGGATTGGCCAGGAACCTGGAACATTCAGAGAAAAACTCATTTTCTGTTTCAGAGTTAAGTTCTTCAAATTTCTTAAAGGAACAGGAACCATAATTAACAGTGTCATACTTTCTGGGAATCCCCCCCACAATGGGGATTGGTAATGGGGTTTTCATAATGTGAGGCTTGGTGGTGTATTCTCCACAGTCAGCATGCAACGCATGAGCTGACGCGGAGGAGGTACACACACTAGCACAAGGAAACAGGCTATCCCTAGTATAGTGGAGGGGAGGACTGACTCCAGAAGGAGATTGTGGCGCACAGAGCCGGTGCAGATCCGACAGCCACAAACAATACTTTTGCGATAACGTCTCAGCGCAAGGTAGCGCTGAGCGCATAAACCAGAACTGAGGAGATCAGGACAGGTAGACAGAATGAACGCTTGCTAGCTTGCCGCTACTTAGTGACAGCAAGCGTCCACAACAAGACAGACTGGAATGAGGCAGCAATGCGTAGCAGCGATGGCGTGCCTCACAAAGACAGGACAGGATAGTCAGGAAATAGCAGGATCAAGATAGATGAACGTAACACAGACAAAAATACAATAAGTATGTTTTCCTAGCGTATTACAATTACAGCTATCAATGAAACTATTTGTAACGTCTGACTAACATATGTATATATCGGCAATGAACCAATATATAACATAAGCAGGAACACTGACTTAGACTGGAGCAATACAGGGAACAGGACTCAGAAGGATTCGCTATCTCTTCGCAGAGATGAACGCAATCCACAAATGGTAACAGAACAGGATTCAGAAGGATTCGTTATCTCTTCGCAGAGATGAACGCAATCCACAAACGGTAACAGAACAGGATTCAGAAGGATTCATTATCTCTTCGCAGAGATGAACGCAATCCACAAACAGAACCAGGAGCAGGGTAACTACCTCAGCACGGGTGGTCACGGTACGCGCAACCTACCAAAACGTGCTGGAAAGCTGACTAACTGCACACAGGATATAAACAGTTCGTGTACGTATACATCAGCGACACTGATGTATCAACGTAACACGAATACAAGGAAAATAATAAACGTGCTGGTATGCATATATATGGGCAATGAACCAATATATGATGCAAAACCAGCAAAGTATCTTTTAGAACAAGAAACACGATCGGGGGCTGAAGCGACAGCAAGACAAGCTTAAACTGAAGCTATGAAAACCGAGGAGTCCTGCAGGAAGCAGATCTTTATACTGAGGTCATCCAATGGGAGCAGACATGCAGATTCCCACACAGGTGAATGATAATCAATCACAAGCTGACAGCAGGGAAAGGCAGACAAAGCTATGCAGCTTGCATGAAAAGAGATCAGAACTACCTGAGCTGCAGCACTACTACTTCCAGCAATGCCTGCTGCAGCAGCGATCATTACACATACCCTAAAAGATTGGCAGCTGTAATTGCAGCAAAAGGTGGTTCTACAAAGTATTGACTCAGGGGGCCGAATAATTACACACACCCCACTTTGCAGTTATTTATTTGTAAAAAATGTTTGGAATGATGTATGATTTTCGATCCACTTCTCACATGTACACCACTTTGTATTGGTCTTTGGAATTCCAATAAAATTGATGCATGTTTGAGGCAGTAATGTGACAAAATGTGGAAAACTTCAAGGGGCTGAAAACTTTTGCAACCCACTGTGTATATGTATATATATATATATATATATATATATATATATATATATATATATATATATATATATATATATATATATATATATATATATATAGTCCAGGGGGGGTCAGCAGCTATCACAGGCTGGAGGTTGAAGGTGCTCGCAACTGGGGGTGCCCAAACCCCTTAGGGTATACAAAGAAGCACAAGGAGTTGTGGCACACAGCTCTTTTCTTTATTGAGAGCAAAAACTTGCAAACAGCAACAGCAGACAGTTTCGGACTTCCTCGACCTTTATCAATGCCAAATAACAAATGAATGCATGGTCATATATATACCCGACGCAACAGGAAATGACATCATGGCAAAATAGGATCCACCCCTTAGTTTTATCACCAAGCAATGGGAAACAAAAAATACAGGAAGTGTCAATCATATACACTTATCTCCTTAATCATTAATCAGTCCATGATCCAAATCGCGTAGTAATATTCTCTCAACCAGTGTAACAGTCAATTTCTTTATATAACCCTAAGAGAGGAAAAGATTATAAACACAAGTGTAAGTTAGGAGCAAAGCCAAGTCCCTTTTCAAGGACACATACCTCATCTTGCGATAATTGGGCATCCGAGAGGTTCATTATGGCAGTCATCGTCTTTGGCTGCGTGTCACCCGACGTTCCGGTGGATCGTGTGTTATTGGAGGTGCTAAAGCGACCTCTCCTGTGCTCTGTGTTTGTAGGAGCTCTGTCAGGACAGTGAGTTCTGATCTTCCAGTCGCGAAACACTGGAAGGAAGCTGGACATAGAGATGTGGACCTAAAATATATGGTTATAGATCATATTCCAAAACCTAGACGTGGGGGTGACAGGATCTTAATGTTAAAACGCTGTGAAGTCATGTGGATTCACAAATTAGGTAGTCTATATCCAGGTGGCCTAAATAAGGATTTCGACTTACACTTGTTTTTATAATCTTTTCCTCTCTTAGGGTTATATAAAGAAATTGACTGGTACACTGGTTGAGAGAATATTACTACGTGATTTGGATCATGGACTGATTAATGATTAAGGAGATAAGTGTATATGATTGACACTTCCTGTATTTTTTGTTTCCCATTGCTTGGTAATGAAACTAAGGGGTGGATCCCATTTTGCCATGATGTCATTTCCTGTTGGGGCGGGTATATATATGACCATGCATTCATTTGTTATTTGGCATTGATAAAGGTCGGGGACGACTGAAACTGTCTGCTGTTGCTGTTTGCAAGTTTTTGCTCTCAATAAAGAAAAGAGCTGTGTGCTGCAACTCCTTGTGCTTCTTTATATATATATATATATATATATATATATATATATATATATATATATATACATACATTTACACAGAGGCGGCCTTAGAGTATGCGGGGCCTGGGGCATGTGTCATATGCGGGGCCTAGAGCCATAAGTGTAGGCTATATACTATACCACCACACTCACGGGCTTGTCCACCTCTAATGCAGTATGCCTTATTATTGTTTTAAAACGTGTTAAAGGACACTAAGCCAACCAATATAGGAACAATTACAATACAAAATGTAATCAAATGGCCAATAGCACTACCATTTGCCATTTGATTACATTAGGTATTGTAATTCTGATATTGATTTAGTGGCCTTTAACCAACTGATGGGTTCTAGGCTGGCCTGGGATGGGTGCTAGGCTGAATGAATCAAAGGTTTCGGATTGATCCCATCAAATTGGCTGGTGGTAATTCTGCCATTAATGGATGTGACCGATCGTTTCTACCTGATTTTCACAGAAACGATCGGCTGATGTAGGGTTGGGGGGAAAGGGGTAGGGAGCGAGAGAGAGAGAGAGAGGGGAAGAGTGGAGAGAGGGGGTGAGACAGAGAGGGGGAGAGAAAGAAGAGGAGAGAGACAAGGAGAGAGAAGGGGGGCGAGAGAAAGGAGGAGGGAGAGAAGAGAGGGTGGAGGGGAGGAGAGAGATGGTGGGAGACACGCACACACACACACTGTGTCCACTCTGCTACCTGTGACAAGTTGTCTAGGGGACCTCTCTCCTGTCTTGACACATGACACTGCTGGTGGCTGCTGCCTGGGGGGGCTGAGCTGGCTCAGCGCTGTCATTCACGCAATGTAGGCAGAAACGATGGCACACCGGTCCTCTCCTACACATTCCAGCTCACACAGAAGCAGCACATTAATTACGTGCTGGCTGTGCTGATGGCGCATCTCTGCATTCTCCCTTCCTGGCTATCTAGCCTGCAGGGACGTGTACAGCAACAGCACACGCTGCTGATGGGCAATGCAGCCTTTCAAATCCCCCTCCTACCCCAGTCCTCACTAGCCTGCGTCCATACCCAAACAGCCAGGGGGCGGGGCAACACTCTCTCCTGAATGGATGAAATTGACCCAGAGGCAAGCCAATCTAGGAAGTGAGGTGGGGGGTCTCGGAGTCAGCAGCTGAGCATGGAAATTTTCTGTGCCGGTAAAAATATATAATACTGGTGCCGGCTTTGTGTAAGATTTACCGGCTGCGTGGCAACCCTATATGGTGGGCATGACATGCGGGGCCCTCTTCAAGTGCGGGGCCTGGGGCGGTCGCCCCACTTGCCCCCCCCAAAGGCCGCCTCTGCATATACACACACACACACACACACACACACACACACACACACACACACACACACACACACACACACACACACACACACACACTCATGCACACAGTTAAAGGACAACTGAACTGGGAGCTATATGGAGGTTGCCATATTTACTTCCTTTTAAACAATACCAGTTGCTGGCCAGCTCTGCTGACCTGTCTGCAGTAGTGTCTGAATAACGCCAGAAGCAAGCATGCAGCCAAGACAGATCTGATAATGTCAGACACCTCTGATCTGCTGCATGCTTGTTCAGGGTCTATGGCTAAAAGTATTAGTGCTAGAGGATCAGCAAGATAGCCAGGCAACTGATATTGCTTAAAAGGAAATAATTATGGCAGCCTTCATACCCCTCACACTTCAGTTGTCTTTTAAGCAATTCTCACAGAGAATCAATGTCTGTTACTCTAAGAATCTAAAAGGCTGTAAAATGTCTGTGCTATAATGAGTATTTCCAACAGTAAAGAGTTCTCATCACCCCCTCCTCCAAGGATAGTTCTAAAGAGCTTGATTCTAGTCCCAATTGCCACAACAAGCTGTCAGATTGGACCGTGTACATTAAGGCCACATTAAGGAGACAAGAACGCTCATTAGGTCATAAACAATAGACCCAGCAAAGATGGTGTAGTATAAAACATTTAGCACAACATATTTTTTAATTAGTGCACCAACAGACAGAAGATGGGAAATGGAGAAAACAATCATATATAAGGGAATTCTGGAAAAAAATTGTCATTACTGAGAAACACAATTGATTGCGCAGTGTGGAGGAAAGGAGTTGAAGCAGTATAAGCTGCCAAGTAAGCCAAAATACATCTCACACTAAAACACTAAAACTTTCAATTTAGCTGAAGAAACTGTAGTTGCTTTTAAACACACATTTTATGAGTAAACTAATATATATATATATATATATATATATATATATATATATATATATATATATATATATATATATATATATATATCAAAAGTAAAAGCAAAGTAAACTGTAAAAGCTTTTATGGTCATATGAAATTGCAGAGTAAAAATAAATATATTCGACTGATATATATATATATCAGTCGAATATATTTATTTTTACTCTGCAATTTTTTATTTATTTGATTTCGCGATTTGCACAGATTTGTACGCTTTATCAGTTTCTTACTCTGACACTAATGACATCACAGAGACATGCTATAATGATGACATTAGCCTCCTTGTCTCTATTTCATATGACCATAAAAGCTTTTACAGTTTACTTTGCTCTGCATATAATCATTGTCTATTGCTTTTATTTAAAAAGCCAGCTTGTATTTCAGTATACAGTATATCCTCACTTGTTACAATAAAAGCTTGGACACCGTACAGGGATCTAATGAATCAATACGATTTAAGTTATCCCACTTTCTACTATTGTGCATGGCAAAATCCCACTCCAATGTTATTATTGTTCGCTATGGTTACTATGTTATCACTACAGAAGAAGAATCTGACACAGAGCGCTGGCAAGAGGAAAGATGTCTGAAAATGGGCACATTAACCTCTTGAGGAATGCAGTGTTAAACCCCCCTAAAGACCAGGCTGTTTTTCCTGAAATTGGCCACTGCAGCTTTAAGGCCAAGCTGCAGGGGTGCACAACACAGCACACAAGTGATTCCCCCCCCCCTTTTCCCCCCACCAACAGAGCTTTCTGTTGGTGGGGTCTGATCCTCCCCACAGTGTATTTTTTTTTTTTACCAAATATTCACATTAATTTTTTATTAATAAATTTTACTTTTTTTATTTTTTTTTCCAAAACCCCTCCCTCCCCCCAGCCAGCCAATCATGGCGATCGGCTGCCATAGGCTTCTGCCTATGAGAGCCGATAGCTCTCTTGTCCCCCAGGGGAATAGCCGTGCCACACGGCTGTCCTGATTGCCGCTCGGAGACTGAAGACGGGGCGAAGCTCCGCCCCCCAAGCAGGAGATGCGTGCGCAGCCTGTGCGCGATCTCCTGCAGTATCTGGCTCCAGGACCTGACGCCAATTGGCATTAGGCGCTCCTGGGGCTGCCGCCGCGTTCATGCCCATTGGCGTGACGCGGTCGTTAGGTAGTTAAAGTGAAAATTAACATATTAGACAATTAATTCTATGTGTAATATGGATGATAAATAGACCATTAGTAACATAGAAAAGAGTCTCATATTTGTATTTTCAGTTTACTGGCTTAACTTGTAGGATGTTATCAGACTATCACAGTTGATGTTTAGAATCCACACTCTGGCCCATATGCAATTCACTTTTTCTCCTGAGTTTTCTCCAAGGAGATAATTTTTCATCTTCTATTTTGAATAACTTTTTAGCACTCTGCAATTGAAAAAGTACCAAAAAGTAGATGAAAGAACATTGTCAAAATTATTTTGAGTATTTTCTTGCTTGCCAGTGGTTTAAAAGGCAATTAAGTGACAAGTTGTGAAACTATCACCTAGGAGAAAACTCAGGAGAAAAAGTGAATTGCATATGGGCCTCTGCCTTTTAACCACTTGCCGACCGCCTTAAGCCGATGGGCGGCAGCAAGGGCTGGGCCCAAACGACCGCAATACGCCCATCGGCGGTGGCGGCGGCGGCGGCGGACGTGGTTATGCGGCGATCGCGTCATTCGTGACGCGATCAGCCGCCGGTGACTAGCTCCGCCCCCCCTCGCGCTGTAACCCGCCGGCCGTTCGGAAGCGCCGGCAGGTTACTAGCACCCGGATCGCCGCATGGATTACGTATAATAGGCTTTGTAATGTATACAAAGCCTATTATACAGGCTGCCTCCTGCCCTGGTGGTCCCAGTGTCCGAGGGACCACCAGGGCAAGCTGCAGCCACCCTATGTCGCACCCAAGCACACTGATTCCCCCCCCTGCCCCCTGATCGCCCACAGCACCCCTCAGACCCCCCCCGCCCACCCCCCAGACCACTGTTTGCACCCAGTCACCCCCCTAATCATCCATCAATCACTCCCTGTCACTATCTGTCAACGCTATTTTTTTAACCCTAAACTGCCCCCTGCTCCCTCCTGATCACCCCCCCACCCCATCAATCACCCCCTATCACCACCTGTCACTGTTACCCATCAGATTAGACCCTAATCTGCCCCTAGCGGGCACCCAATCACCCGCCCACACGCTCAGATTGCCCTCAGACCCCCCCCCCCCCTTATCAATTCGCCAGTGCATTATTTACATCTGTTCTTCCCTGTAATAACCCACTGATCACCTGTCAATCACCTATCAATCACCCATCAATCACCCCCTGTCACTGCCACCCATCAATCACCCCCTGTCACTGCCACCCATCAATCAGCCCCTAACCTGCCACTTGCGGGCAGTCTGATCACCCACCCACACCAATAGATCGCCCGCAGATCCGACATCAGATCACCTCCCAAGTGCAGTGTTTACATCTGTTCTCTCCTCTAAACACCCACTAATTACCCATCAATCACGCATCAATCACCCCTATCACCACCTGTCACTGTTACCCATCAGATTAGACCCTAATCTGCCCCTTGCGGGCACCCAATCACCCGCCCACACGCTCAGATTGCCCTCAGACCCCCCCTTATCAATTTGCCAGTGCATTATTTACATCTGTTCTTCCCTGTAATAACCCACTGATCACCTGTCAATCACCTATCAATCACCCATCAATCACCCCCTGTCACTGCCACCCATCAATCACCCCCTGTCACTGCCACCCATCAATCAGCCCCTAACCTGCCACTTGCGGGCAATCTGATCACCCACCCACACCAATAGATCGCCCGCAGATCCGACATCAGATCACCTCCCAAGTGCAGTGTTTACATCTGTTCTCTCCTCTAAACACCGACTAATTACCCATCAATCACCCATCAATCACCCCCTATCACCACCTGTCACTGTTACCCATAAGATTAGACCCCAATCTGCCCCTTGCGGGCACCCAATCACTCATCCACACGCTCAGATTCGCCAGTGCATTATTTACATCTGTTCTTCCCTATAATAACCCACTGATCACCTGTCAATCACCCATCAATCACCCCCTGTCACTGCCACCCATCAATCAGCCCCTAACCTGCCCCTTGCGGGCAATCTGATAACCCACCCACACCAATAGATCGCCCGCAGATCCAACGTCAGATCACCTCCCAAGTGCAGTGTTTACATCTGTTCTTTACCCTAAACACCCACTAATTACCCATCAATCACCCCCTATCACCACCTATCACTGTTACCCATCAGATTAGTCCCTAATTTGCCCCCAGGGCACCCAATCACCCGCCCACACCCTCAGAACGCCCTCAGACCCCAGCCCTGATCCCTTCGCCAGTGCATTGCTTGCATCGATTTCCCCCCTCTAATCACACCTTGAGACACCCATCAATCACCACCTGTCACCCCCTAGCACAGCTACCCATCAGATCAGACCCTAATTTGCCCCGTGTGGGCTCCTGATCACCCGGCCAAACCCTCAGATCCCCCTCAGACCCCCTTCCAATCACCTTCCCAGTGCATTGATTGCATCTATTTTCCCCTCTAACCACCACCTGAGACACCCATCAATCACCTCCTGTCACCCCCCTAGCACTCCTATCCATCAGATCAGGCCCAATACAACCTGTCATCTAAAAGGTCACCCTGCTTATGACCGGTTCAACAAAATTTGCCCCCTCATAGACCACCTGTCATCAAAATTTGCAGATGCTTATACCCCTGAACAGTCATTTTGAGAAATTTGGTTTCCAGACTACTCACGGTTTAGGGCCCGTAAAATGCCAGGGCAGTATAGGAACCCCACAAGTGACCCCATTTTAGAAAAAAGACACCCCAAGGTATTCTGTTAGGTGTATGACGAGTTCATAGAAGATTTTATTTTTTGTCTTCTTTCTAAAATGGTGTCACTTGTGGGGTTCCTATACTGCCCTGGCATTTTAGGGGCCCTAAACAGTGAGGAGTAGTCTAGAAAACAAATGCCTCAAAATGACCTGTGAATAGGACATTGGGCCCCTTAGCACACCTAGGCTGCAAAAAAAGTGTCACACATGTGGTATCGCCGTACTCAGGAGAAGTAATATAATGTGTTTTGTGGTGTATTTTTTACACATACCCATGCTGGGTGGGAGAAATCTCTCTGTAAATGGACAATTGTGTGTAAAAAAAAATCAAAAATGTGTCATTTACAGAGATATTTCTCCCACCCAGCATGGTTATATGTAAAAATACACCACAAAACACATTATACTACTTCTCCTGAGTACGGCGATACCACATGTGTGAAACTTTTTTGCAGCCTAACTGTGCTAAGGGGCCCAAAGTCCAATGAGTACCTTTAGGATTTCACAGGTCATTTTGAGACATTTGGGTTCAAGACTACTTCTCACGGTTTAGGGCCCCTAAAATGCCAGGGCAGTATATGAACCCCACAAGTGACCCCATTTTAAAAAGAAGACACCCCAAGGTATTCTGTTAGGAGTATGGTGAGTTCATAGAAGATTTTATTTTTGTCAAAAGTTAGCGGAAATTGATTTTTATTGTTTTTTTTTCACAAAGTGTCATTTTCCGCTAACTTGTGACAAAAAAAAAATCTTCTATGAACTCACCATACTCCTAACAGAATACCTTGGGGTGTCTTCTTTCTAAAATGGGGTCACTTGTGGGGTTCCTATACTGCCCTGGCATTTTAAGGGCCCTAAACCGTGATGAGTAGTCTAGAATCCATATGCCTCAAAATGACCTGTGAATAGGACGTTAGGCCCCTTAGCGCACCTAGGTTGCAAAAAAGTGTCACACATGTGGTATCGCCGTACTCAGAATAAGTAGTATAATGTGTTTTGGGGTGTATTTTTATACATACCCATGCTGGGTGGGAGAAATCTCTCTGTAAATGGACAATTGTGTGTAAAAAAAATCAAATAATTGTCATTTACAGAGATATTTCTCCCACCCAGCATCTGTATGTGTAAAAATACACCACAAAACACATTATACTACTTCTCTTGAGTACAGCGATACCACATGTGTGGCACTTTTTTGCACCCTAAGTGCGCTAAGGAGCCCAAAGTCCAATGAGTACCTTTAGGATTTCACAGGTCATTTTGCGACATTTGGTTTCAAGACTACTCCTCACGGTTTAGGGCCCCTAAAATGCCAGAGCAGTATAAGAACCCCACAAATGACCCCATTTTAGAAAGAAGACACCCCAAGGTATTCTGTTATAAGGAGTATGGTGAGTTCATAGAAGATTTTATTTTTGTCACAAGTTAGCGGAAAATGACACTTTATGAAAAAAAAAACAATTAAAATCAATTTCCGCTAACTTGTGACAAAAAAAAATCTTCTATGAACTCACCATACTCCTAACGGAATACCTTGGGGTGTCTTCTTTCTAAAATGGGGTCATTTGTGGGGTTCCTATACTGCCCTGGCATTTTAGGGGCCCTAAACCGTGAGAAGTAGTCTTGAAACCAAATGTCGCAAAATGACCTGTGAAATCCTAAAGCTACTCATTGGACTTTGGGCCCCTTAGCGCAGTTAGGGTGCAAAAAAGTGCCACACATGTGGTATCGCCGTACTCAGGAGAAGTAGTATAATGTGTTTTGGGGTGTATTTTTTACAAATACCCATGCTGAGTGGGAGAAATATCTCTGTAAATAGACAATTGTGTGTAAAAAAAAAACAAAAAATTGTCATTTACGGAGATATTTCTCCCACCCAGCATGGGTATGTGTAAAAATACACCCCAAAACACATTATACTACTTCTCCTTAGTACCGCAATACCACATGTGTGGCACTTTTTTGCAGCCTAACTGCGCTAAGGGGCCCAAAGTCCAATGAGCATCTTTAGGCTTTACAGGGGTGCTTACAATTAGGCACCCCCCAAAATGCCAGGACAGTGAACACACCACACAAATGACCCTATTTTGGAAAGTAGACACTTCAAGGTATTTAGAGAGGAGCATAGTGAGTCCGTGGCAGATTTCATTTTTTTTGTCGCAAGTTAGAAGAAATGGCATTTTTTTTCACAAAGTGTCATTTTCCGCTAACTTGTGACAAAAAATAAAATCTTCTATGAACTCACCATGCCTCTCACTGAATACTTTGGGATGTCTTCTTTCCAAAATGGGGTCATTTGGGAGGTATTTATACTATCCTGGAATTTTAGCACCTCATGAAACATGACAGGTGGTCAGAAAGTCAGAGATGCTTCAAAATGGGAAAATTCACTTTTGGCACCATAGTTTGTAAACGCTATAACGTTTACCCAATCCAATAAATATACACTGAATGTTTTTTTTTATCAAAGACATGTAGCAGAATAACTTTCGTGCTCAAATGTATACGAAATTTTACTTTATTTGAAAACTGTCTGCCCAGAAAGTAAAAAAGTCATTTTTTTTGACAAAATTCATGTCTTTTTTGATCAATATAATAAAAACTAAAACTCGCAGCAGCAATCAAATAGCACCAAAAGAAAGCTGTATTAGTGACAAGAAAAGGAGGAAAAATTCATTTAGGTGGTAGGTTGTATGACCAGGCACTAAACCGTGAAAGCTGCAGTGGTCTGAATGGAAAAAAAGGCGCTGGTCCTTAAGGGGCAAAAAGACTGTGGTCCTCAAGTGGTTAAGCTAAAAGAGAAAGAGAAGTAATTACCCTCTGAACTTTCTTGCACTTCAACCTCATTAGGACCCTTATCTCATTGGCTCTAAGCTATTATAGCCTTTATTTACTTTTCAGGAAACAAGACTGAATTCGACAAGCTGTTTTGTATAGATAATGCAATTTTTTTTTAAACTCTTGCTGTACTGGAAAACAGACAGTAGCTTCAGATAATTTCTAACTAGAGCTAGTATTATATGTACCAGCATTTATCTTATCCCGTGACATGTCACTTTAGAGCCATGTTCTCAGATCAGTCATGCCAAGCCATTCTTGTAAGATGACGAATGAAAATGTTAAAATCTCATTCTGTTTATCAAATGCTTTCTTGCTGGTTAGAAATATCATAGTAGAAAAGCTGTGAAGAATACGAAGACTGCAGGGACTCTGTCCAGAGCTCAATAAATTTGAAAACCACATGGGAGTTTTCCTAGAGGACACACAAAGCTGAGATTAACAGTTTCTCTCACTAATTGCCTTGAATTAGAATTCTAAACAGAGCTGAGACTACTGAGCTCTGGGCTGAATTTTAATTGCAATTGATCAAAGTCGTATTAAGTCTAATGAGCTGAACAAAAGAGGGGTCATCCTGTGCCTGTATTTCATTTAAAGGGTCTACTAACTGTATCCTTTCGGAAAGACATACGTTTCCTTGACCTCACTATTACCAGCCCTAAGAGGTCCTCTGAAGCTTGCAAATTTATGTTGATACACATTAAACTCTTCATTAATGTCACCTGACACTTGGAGTGACACATATTTCAAAAGTCGGGCCTCTAAAAGTGCTGAGTGCTTGTCTGAATGCTGGTAAAAAGAACTGATATTTAGAAGAATCAGTGTAATCAGCAAAGGGTATTTTGGGCTTTTTCACAGCCACAAAATCATAAAAACACACAATGGGTTAACTGGCCAATAAAATACAAGGTTTATGTAACTGTATATCTATAGTAGATTCACTGCCAGCTAACCTATTCACATCCAGAGGTGCTCTGATAAGTTTTTACATTTTAAAGTTTGTGCATCTGCATCTGGGGAGAGAAGTATTGCTTCTGCATATATTCAGCTGAAAATTTAGAATATATGGCTTCTGGAAAGGAGCTACCTTTCACACGGACTCCACCTCAGCAACGATCAGTATGCTTCCCAAGCCCAATTCCAACCATTCACTCTGGTCCAATTACCGCCCCATATCACTTCTTAACATCGATGTCAAACTACTAGCAAAAATTTTAGTATCCCGCCTAAATGTCGAAATCGCCTCAATCATCCATAATGATCAGGTAGGCTTTATGCCAAACAGACATGCAGGCGATAGCGTCAGACGCTTGCTACACCTTATCCACCAAGCCCACTCCTGTAAAATTCCAGTAATGTTACTCTCTTTAGATATCACTAAAGCATTTGATTCTATCTCATGGCAGTTCCTGTTTGCTGCATTACAGAAATGGGGCTTTGGCGACCATTTTCTCACATGGATCAAAACCCTATATTCTACCCCATTGGCCTTCATAAAATACAATGGTTTTAAATCCTCCTCATTCAAAATTACTAGAGGTACTCGACAAGGTTGCCCCCTTTCCCCACTCCTATTTGCGCTAGCAATTGAGATCCTGGCCATCCAAATTAGGAACTCCCCAGATATCCAAGGCATTTAATTAGGGGGACAAAATTCACAAACTCAGTCTTTTTGCTGATGACCTTATACTCTGTATATCTCGCCCCACAGGTACAATCTTAGCGTTAAATAAACTACTGGATAAGTTTGGCAACTTCTCAGGACTTAAGGTGAATCCGAATAAATCTAGAGCATTAAACATTTCCCTGCCTCATAACCTCATGATAGCTTTGCAAGATACCTTTGAATTTATATTAGATCAGAACAAACTCCCATACCTGGGTATCTTACTAACTCCCACGACACACTATTTTCTCATAACTACCCAGCCTTAGCAAAGGAACTGCTCTCACAACTTGAATGTTGGAAAAAATACTCAATCTCATGGTTGGGCAGGATTGCGGCAGTCAAGATGTCCTTTCTCCCAAAACTTTTATATGCTTTTAGATTACTTCCCATTCCAATGCCCTCCTCCTTCTTAGCTAATATACAAAGGAAAATGAATGAATTTATTTGGGGCTCCAGAAACCCTAGATTCCGCAATTTATATCTTTACCGATTGCGACATGACGGAGGTCTTGGAGCCCCAAATTTAAAACTTTATTATGCAGCAGCACAAATAGCTCCCCTAGCCTTGTGGCACCTCAACTCCAATAAACCCAGTTGGGTTGAAATAGAGGAGTCACTAGTCAAGCCAATCAGCCTATCAAATCTCCTATGGCTTTCTCCTTCATTAAGGAAACATATCAACAATCCTATAATTAAAACATCCCTCGCAACCTGGGACAATTACAAATACTCAGGGACCCTTATATCCCCTCATAAGCCTTTGTTATCTTTCCTAGGAAACCCCTCCTTCCCAGCGGCCTTAGATTCCCCAGCCAGCTTCCACTGGTGGTCTCGAGCAAACCTCACTACAATCTTTGATCTCTCATCAGGCTCTGGAATGAAATCATTGGCTTCCCTACGTGAACATAAACATCTTCCTAGGTCCGAATTATTTCGTTATTTACAGATTTCACATTTTGTTCAAGCCCACCTGGTATACACCGACTCGCCACTAACTAGAACCTCATTTGAACACATATGCTATTCTGACCCCCTTTCCTCTGCCATCATTTCTCATCTGTATAAAACACTTATCCACGAATTTTCACGTTATAGGCCAGGGTATATAACAGCATGGGAAAGGGATCTTGGAATTACACTGGACTCTGATGACTTATCTGATATATGGGCCAATGTCCCTAAAATTTCGGTCAATGCCAACCTAATTGAAGTTAACTAAAAACTCCTCTTCAGGTGGTACTACGTCCCTGCTCGCATAGCAAAATTCAGCCGAACCACCTCCCCATATTTTTTTAGGGGATGCAACATCCTTGGAACACACGATCACATTTGGTGGAAATGTCCGAAAGTCCGCCGTCTTTGGTTGAGAGTTTGCACATGGGCATCCTCTTTACTAACCAAGCCAGTTCCTAGAGACCCGAAACACGTCTTGTTAGGACTTCCCTACCCTGATTTAACTAAAGCACAGAACTCACTTCTCTCCCACATCTTCACAGTCACAAAATTAACTATAGCAGCAGCCTGGCGCTCACGCACCTTATCTTTTGAGTTGGTTAGAAACAGGCTGACTCGCGTATTATTCTTTGAAAAGTTGCGAGCTAGGATGCTAGATAAAATTAACAAATTTAACAAAATTTGGCTACCCTTCATGCAATATCTTCTAGGCCTGGAATGTAGCGCTAGAGTGAATAGACTATAATTTGAATTGCGTCCTTAGCATCACAATACTCTTATTAACAAATGTGTGGTCATGGGGTCTCCCTGTTCCAAAACTTGGTCACTACCTCTTTCTTTTCTTCCTTTCTTCCTAAGCTTAGTTAAGCTTTTCTCTTTCCATCCTTTTCGCACCCTTCTTTAATTGCACGTGATCTGAAGGTGATACTCCTACTGCAGGATTTTCCCTCATTCGCAATGTAATGACCTAAAGCCTTTACCTGCCCTCACTGGAGGGTAGGCGTCAATGTAGCTATCCCCCCTTACTTAGAAGGGATGCATTCCTGTCCAGCCCAAAATCGGTTATCTGATTGGACAGGTACGCCATCCCAAATCAATGGCACCCTTATGTTATATACCCGTCAAACCCCTTTTTGAGATATAGCAAAATAAGTGACACGCAATCTAAGCATATAGTATTGAATAACTACACTAAACAATATTAGAGTTTAGCTCTGCTTTATGGAAAATGTCATTGGCACTCTTATTGCTGTACTAATCTCAATGTATCCTGCATATGGACAATTTATCCTTTTACCCTCGTTTTAATGTTATGTTGACATTATATGTGTTTTTGCAAACTCAATAAAAATTTTATTGAAAGAATATATGGCTTCTGAATATACAGTATGCAGTGATTTAGTAAGAGTACTTGTGACTATATGTAATTTTTCCATGGGGAAACACAGTTGCATATGAATATATGCAGGAGTTTCTTGTAGAAAAAGTACTGATTCCAAGTACATTCAATGGCTTCTTATGTGAAGAGCAATACTTTTGTATGTACGCAGTAGGTTCTTAGGGAAATCTACAGCTTCAGAATACAATATATGCAGTGCATTCTGGGAGAAAGTGCACTGCTTGAGGTTATATGCAGCGGATTCTTGGTGGCAGAGTGGTGCTTTAGAATGCATGCAGTCAGGGTCATACTGGGCTGCTGGAAGGGCCGGTTCATCCTCCCGGTGGCCCCACTCCTGAAGCTCATGCTTGGGTTGAGGCAGCGTCTGTGGGACATGGGGAGGGGCTCTTTGGGCCAACTTCTGTCTTCTCCTCGGGTTCCCCTCCTCTGTTCCCCTATTGCAGAGTGCAGTGATCAGGAATTAGACAGTGATGCTCACCTCCTGCAGGATTAAGGGACTAGAGGTCCCATCTCCACCTGCCTTTAGCATTGTCGTCCACTGCCTACCTCCTGACCTGAGAATCAGGAAGTAGAGAGTGGAAGGCGCTACAGGAGACAGGTGGGAGCTTTAGTGACTGGATTCTTAAAGAGGTGAGTGTCTATCTTATACCACCCCCTGTGCTTAACTCTGCATATCGGGGGGGGGGGAGCACATGGGGGACCATAGGGGACTAGACACCAAGGAACTGTATAGAGGAGGGGGGACTAGACACAATGGATGTTTATAGAGGAAGGAGGGGCTCAGATTAGAAATGTATATGGGAGGGAGTGCGTCCACTAGACACCAGGGAGATATGCAGGGAGGGGAAGGAGAGGATCCACTAAACCTCAGGGAAATGTGTATGGGAGCGGAACCAATAGACATGAGTGAACTGTATAGGGGAGTCTAATAATCAAATCCCAGGTATAATGTGCAATACAAAAAGGTACATTTTATTAATTCAGATAATTAGAATAATTTAAAAACACTTTGCAGAGCTCATTCAGTGCATATCTATATCACTATGGGGCTGTCTGGCGTACACTAAGGGAATCCTTTATATGTGATTAATCAACGCACATCAGACAGCCCCATCATGGTAGAGAGAGTGCGGGGGATCCCAGATGCAGTTTTGATTGTTCGTGTCTGGCATGGTGGTCTGCATTATTGTTGCTGATGTGTGGCAGGCTCTGCAAAGTGTTTTTAAATTGTTTTAATTATTTGCATTTATAAAATGTACATTTTGTATTGCACATTATACCTGGTACTTGATTATTAGGTTCTATGATAGAGGTTGTGCTACGACCTACACATGTGAAATTAGTATGTGTTGAAATATATGGGGACTTTCCCTGCTGATTAAATATAGTCTCATTTGTATCTAGATCTGAACCAACTGGTTTGTTAATTAAGGGAACAGTATGAGGGTGGGAGGGTAGAACTAGATACCAGGGAATGATATAGTGGAGGAAGCCCCACAAGATTCCAAGAAACTGTATGGGGGGCACCAGACACCAGGGAACTGTAGGGGGGTGGGGAACTAGACACCAGAGAACTGCATATGAGAGGAAGGGGCCCAATAGACACCAGGGAAATACATGGGGGAGCTAGACACCTCATGATTGCTGCATTTGTCATTCAATGCCTCATGATTGCTGCATTTTTCATTACTTGAAGGTCTCCGGATAGCTGCATTTTTACATTATTTCAAGGCCTCACGATTGCTGGAATTTGACATTACTTTTAGGCCTCATGATTGCTGGCATTTGATATTACTTGTCATTTATTTTATTCTACCAAAGGTAGCCTAATGTGCTATATTATTATTGTCATTATTGCTAATTTTTTAATATAGCACTGCTATCTTCTGCAGCTTTCTACAAAGTACATAGTCATGTCATTGACTGTCCTCAGTGGAGCTCACAATCTAATCCTACCACAGTCATAGTCTAATGTCCTACCATATTATTATTATATATTTAAAGCACTAGCATCTTATGCAGCACTTTACAAAATACATAGTCATGTCACTGACTATCCTCAGATGAGTTCACAATCTAATCCATGTCATATATATGGTAATGGTAATATTTAATTCAATATATAAATAATAAAATATATGCAGCTTTTCATTTGGAAAACAGTGGTGTTTCTAAAATACCTAGAGCATTAAGAGACCTGCTGCTTTGATTAGCAGGTGACTAGAATTTTACTGTATTAGCTTGTACAAGTGGGATTTGTTGTCAATTTCAGTAATAGACATAAGTTTTTTAAGGAGCAGGGTCAGTTTTCTTATGGGAAAAGGATCAGCAGGATAGTAACCTACACTGCTGTGTGTTCTGTAGATGTTGTAAACATCCACAGTTATTTTGATACAGTACACTGAATGCATACAACATGTCACAGTCCTAGCTGGCTTTTTCCTACAGTACATGCAAAGATATGGCAAAATTATGTCAGAATTTTAAAATTTGCAAATTTGCCTGGCATATTTTAAATGTGTTTTCCCTAGTAACCCTGCAGTACTGGAAACACATATTCTGCCACAAAATGGATTCCATGGTATCTGTATGCTGATCACTAAAAAAAAGATGAGTGTTTGCCTATGAAATGGAAGACTATATTTAGCAAATACAGATGTTCACTGATGTTCTGTGTTTTCGCATCCATGCGTCATGGATGTCTAAAAACATTTTACTACAAAACTACCTCTGCCTGATGTGGACTGTTTTTTTGGGGTCCCCACATTACTGTGCCATGGATGTCTAAAGGCCAGTGCACACCAAAAACCTCTAGCAGATCTGCTAACGCTAGAGGTTTTTGAAGCAGATTTTCAGAGTGATTCTAGTCATGTGTAGAGAGGTTTTCTAAACATGCCTAGCGTTTTTTGGAGCGTTTTTGTGTAGCAGATTTCATGTATTGTTACAGTAAAGCTGTTACTGAACAAAAAAAAAACACTTGGAAAACCGCTCTGATCTAGCGTTTTTCAGAGCGGTTTTCCACTTCCCTATACTAGAAATCTAAAAAATGCTGCAGCCTCCGAGTTTGCTTTTGTGGAAAAAACAAACCGTTCTGTTGTGCACCATCATAGTTACATAGTTATTTTGGTTGAAAAAAGACATACGTCCATCGAGTTCAAGCAGAGAACAAAATACAACACCAGCCTGCTCCCTCACATATCCCTGTTGATCCAGAGGAAGGCGAAAAAACCCTTACAAGGCAGATGGCAATCCCACCATCCCATTGAAATATATTACCCAAGCTGTTTTCAAACAGCTAGCGTTTTTTAACCACTTGAGGACTGCAGTGTTAAACCCCCCTAAAGACCAGGCCTTTTTATTGTTAATTGGCCACTGCAGCTTTAAGGCCAAGCTGCAGGGCCGCACAACACAGCACACAAGGGACCCTACCCCCCCCCCCCCCCCCCTTTTCTCCCCACCAACAGAGCTCTCTGTTGGTGGGGTCTGATTGCTCCACAGTTGTGTATTTTTTTATAAATATATATTTTTTAAAAATAAAAATGCCTTTTTTTATATGTGTTCCCCTGCTCCCTCCCTCCCTCCCCTCGCCAGCCAATCAGGGTGATCAGCTGTCATAGGCTTCAGCCTATGACAGCCCATCACTGTGCAGCCTCAGAAGGGGACAGCCGTGTCACACGAGTGTCCCCAGTACAGCACTGCTGCCGATCGCAGCGCTGCACATGTAAATAGACGGCGATCATGCCGTCTAACAGTCTCCCGAGCGGTGATTGCCACTTGTTGACTGAAGGGGGGCGGAGGTCCGCCCCCCGAGCAGGAGATGCGCGCGCAGCCTGCGCGCGATCTCCTACAAAATGCAGCCCCAGGACTTGACGCCAATTGGCATTAGGCGGTCCTGGGCCTGCCGCCGCAACTATGCCCATTGGCGTGGGGCGGTCTTTAAGTCGTTAAAAACACTCCAGAACCGCTCTGGTGTGCACCAGCCCTAAAAAGCATTTAGTACAAAGTTTTGGCTCAGTGCCAACTTTCTCCTTTAGGGTCTGTCTCCACTCGTCAGTTTTTCTGTGCGTCAGTTTTTCGGCATGAGTTGTGTGCCAGTTTTGCATTGCTGTCAATTGTTTTTCTGCATGTGAGAAACACACTGAAGTGTGAACTAGCCCATTGATTAACATTGGTTGCGGTTTTCCTTTGCAGAAAATGCACAGAAAAACTGACGAGTGACGAGTGAAGAAAGGCCCTTACCTGAAATTTGCAATAATTCTAAGATGATGCAGAATTATGCAAATGTTACTGCAAATATATGCAGCTTGAAAATGAACCAATCAAATGTTTTCACTGCAAGATTTGATAAGTCCTTTTTACTATAGCTTTGCATAATAATTAGCATCATTCTGTATCATACTTATTGCATAATTATCAATCATCTCAAATTCATCTGCACCTCAATGACATCCCAACTTACTAATGTGTGGACTTTGGTACATGTCAATTTGGGCAAGAGATTCAATAAACACAATACAATCATTGCTAGCGCTGGCATGTGGCTTTTTAAAAAAAAAATAAGGCGGCAGTCTAAGGATTGCCTTCTTAAGCTGGGCAATTAAAAGGTTATTAATTTGTTATGATATGCTCAGATAAGCAAGTCATTAGCTCTAATTAATATTTATTCATTGGCTGTGAAATGACAAACTATATAAATATTAGATAATTCAATATACAGTAGATGTGACTCTATAAAATGTATTGGTAGGAGCAATTTGGCAATACAAAATTCATAAATAACATACAGAACTTCACATATCTTTCTAACATTTTGACTTTGAGATTATTTCCATAAGAATTTATTGATGAATGAATACCTATTTTTTAAGGAAGATTTTTTAAGACTGTATTTTATGAGGATCCATAGAAAAACCTTTTTTTCCCTTTTTTATATAAGAGAGGCCTCTCTAGGGATGAGTGTATGTGATTGCATTTAGATATTGGAGTGAGTGTATGTGCTTTCTATGTTTTAAGGAAAATTAGTTTTGAAGTTTTGAAGATAACAATAATAAAAAATTAGGATATAGCGCGTGTCAGTATCATTCAAGTGGATAAATTATATACATTACTTTAAGCGTAATAAGTGGGTTGTATGAAGACCAACCTTATAGTACTGAGACTCAGTATAGTCATATTCTTCTGTAATATGCAGGCCTGGATTTACCTCACAAGAGCCTATAGGCACAGATGTCCTGGCACCTTAGACTTAACCCTCCATCAACCTACGAACCCCTGCTGAATCGCACCGCAAGTGTGCTGGCTGGCCCAGCTGTCATTTCTCTGTTGCTTCCCTTGGCCGTCATAGGTAGCTACAGGTGCCTCTTAGTATTAGGTAACCAGAAGTACCCTCAATATTAACCACTTCAGCCTACAGCTTCGAAAATCTTATGCATCCGAGCAATGTTCACCTTCCATTAATTCGCTAATAACTTTATCGCTACTTATCAAAATTAATTGATCTATATCTCGTTTTTTCCGCCACTAATTAGGCTTTCTTTAGGTAGTACATTTTGCTAAGAGCCACTTTACTGTAAATACATTTTAACAGGAAGATTAAGATAGAAATGGAAAAAAATCATTATTTCTCAGTTTTTGGCCATTATAGTTTAAAATTAATACATGCTACAGTAATTAAAACCCATGCATTTTATGTGCCCATTTGTCCCGCTTATTACACCATTTAAATTACATCCCTATCACAATTTATGGCGCCGATATTTTATTTAGAAATAAAGGTGCATTTTTTCAATTTGCGTCCATCACTATTTACAAGCTTATAATTTTAAAAAATTTAATAAGATACTCTCTTGACATGTATATTTAAAACGTTCAGACTCTTAGGTAACTATTTATGTAGTTTTTTTTTTTTAATTGTAATTTTTTTTATTTTTTTTTTAATACAAAAATGTATTTGGGTAATTTTAGTTTGGGAGGTAAATAGCCAATTTTAGATGTAATATAATGTATTTTTTTATTCAATACAGGTATGTGGGTGCAGTTTACTATTTGGCCACAAGATGGCCACATTCAAAAAATTCCTAGATGTGAACGATGTCACATCTAGGAACTAAAATGAAGAGAAGAAGTTTCCTGGGGGCAGAAATACCACGCTCTCTGATGAGAAAGCGTCGGTATTTCTGCCGGGGACTTAGATCGGTGAATGGGAATTATATTCCCATTCACTGATCGGGGGGGGGGGGGCAGCGGGAGGCAGCGGGAGCGCGCCCGATCACGCGCACCACACGGCTGCAGCACCACTGCCTATCTGGACGGATATATGCGTCCAGATATGGCGAAGTGGTTAAGTAGCTAGAGGTGCCCCCAAGTATTAGGTAGCTAGAGGAACCTCAGTATTAAGTAGCTAGAGGTGCCCTTGACTGAAGGGAAATCTCATCGGTGGAATGCCAAGAATAGGGTGAGTAACCTATCATTTGTACTCTCATCAGGACTCTGCATAGGGATGGAGGGAGGGAGGCACTCGGGGAGTGGAGTGAGCCGCCTTTCCAACATGAGGTGCCTGTTGGCACGTACCTACAGTGCCTTGTGGTAAATCTGGACCTGGTAATATGGAATCTGGCTAGACCATGCACACAATTCATGCAAGTCTTTGGTCTGTTCTGGTAAACACAGTACATGCGTACTTAGAATCTACTGTGCTAATGCTAACTTTTTTTTCATACCTTTATCTCTGCTTACTGATAATTAGCTTTATATTATCTGCTGGTTAATTTATGGATTTTGGCATATTTACATTTTATTTTCTATGTATTAACTTCTCCTCATTGATAACTTGTCCGCTTGCAGAAGAGGGTCAGGAGGAGGTCAGAACTCTTTAAAATCTTCCACCCATCTAAATTCCAACAGAATCATTCTTCTTACTATTTATATACTTAGCAGAGCCATGAACTACACTGAGTGGCCTGGGTCTATAAAAAGAGGAGGAGCCAATGACAAGCTGTTAGCTGAGCAGAAGAGCTTGAATAGGACAGACCAACTTCTAGACCCTTTACAGGGAAGCTGACTAGATGACAAACAACAGGACAGGAGCCAGGCTGAAGAGTCCTTCTATTTTTCAAGGCTAAATTTCTCTGCATTTTGATCAGTGAGGAATAGATTGTTTATGACCATTGGGTAAAAACCTGTGTGTGTATGGCTACCTTTAACTCACCCCCTAAGCTTCATGTCAGCAGTGGCTGTACACAATTAGTAATGAATCACTTGATATTTAAAAAAATGCAAATTACTCAAATGTGTAAATATAAGTACATAATTAGGCACTAAATTGATGCAAAACTTTATTCATGGTTGTTCACTCTTTTTGAATTCGGAAGAAGGCGGTACAATCTGTAAAACAGGAGTTAAAACTGGCTTAAGTGGCATCACCAGAAAAGTTTGCTGAATAAATCCCATTGTATCGAATGCAATACCATTGTTTGCTTTCTACAAGTTGTCCAGTTAATGTATTGAACATGCTAAAAAAACTGGCAAATACAGAAATACCAATCCATCAAGCATCAGTTATTTATTTAATACAAGAAGTGTAGGTTATGTATTGAAGAATACAATGTAGCAAATCACATTGACCTCTGTGCTCCCAATTTTGAAATATAATTTTACTAATTTTCATTTTGCAGCCTGACTTTTGCATTAGCTGCCTCCTCCTCTGTACAGGTCCAGAGTTACCATATTTGTGTGTCCCACATGTGTTATTAACTGATTATTAACGGGACTTATACATAGGTAGAAAAGTGGGGCTGGAAATAGCGGCAGGAAAAGGAAATGAAACAGGACACATGATATTCATCTTTGTGGCTTCAGTAACCAAATTGAACATAGAAATTAAAACTGATATGAAGCCACATTTATCTCCTCTATGGGCGTATGCATTAGTACGCCGCCTGTGAGCTCCGCGAAGGTTGAGTCGAATGACAGCTTGCTCTGCTGCCACTCAAATCCCCAGCAGGGTTAACTACTATTCCCCCTCTGAATCGTCACAACTTGGAGGGAGATGAAATTCTGGGTCCGGCAATTGCCGGAACAAAAATAAAGCCAAAATGGAGAAGAACATCCCAATCACCCTCCCCCATCCATCCACAATAAGGATGGATGGGGGAGGGTGTGTTGCGGGACTAAATACATACCTGTCCTGACTTGTTTGAGGCAAAGGGGGTGCTCTACCACCCTCTTCAGCAGTGTGCCGGTGACCATGTTTTTGAAGACTGCTGGAGCTCTTCGTGGTCTTGGCCTGCCCCCAGCTCAGCAACCACCAATCAGGCTGTGGCTGCTGATCTGGGGGTGGGCCACGGCCTTGCAAATGGCCTCGAAGGCCAGTGTAAAAAATTGTCAGGTCCCTTCTTGGAGGGGGGTTGGAGGCAAAGCGATCACCTGCCTGGAGGGAAGACGCAAGGACAAGTGAGTGTTTAACCCTGCAATCCCTCCATCCTCCATCATTTACACTTGACAGTCTCTGTCATTTTGACTTAAAATACTCAGGTCCCACCAGAGGGTTTTGATCAGACTAAGGTGTGAACATTAACAACCATTGTGTGTGTAAGGCTTCATGGTGGAGGTAACCTGTTGGAACAGAGGGGACATTTTGACTAAACGTCCACTTTAAGAAATGATTGTATAATTACATTATGTAATCTGGAAATTAGCTTGCTATTCTATACTAGGGATAGTCAATGGTATGCAAATAATTGTGAGGTGATGCAACATTATGCACATTTTGTATACAGATGTATGCAGCTTGAACATGAACCAATCAAATCCTGATAAGGTAAAATTCGATTGGTCCATTTTCAAGCTGCCTACATTTACATAATTTTTTTTTATAATTCTGCATCAACTTGAAATTATTTGCATCTCATTGACCATCCCCATTCTATACCATGCCAAATAAGTTTTCTTAATTGATTATCTTTACTTACAGAACTGAAGGAATCATCAAGAGATTCCTGTTTGGCATTGACAGAACAGCTTTGAGGTTTATAGCATCGAATTCTTTACTGTTTTATCAATAGCAGTTAGCTTCTGGTAAATTATGCTAGAGTAACATAAAAACAATTTTGATCTACCACATGCTTAAGCTTCTTTGTTATATAATAGTTATTTTTTATAAATCCAATAAATATAATTAGGAAATATAAACTGAGTAAATGGCTACTAAAATACTAGAAAGCGGCATAGATGCCAGTGGGACTGGAAATTGACTTCTTAAGAACCAATGTTAAACCTACATCAATGCCTTAGTCAATATATCAACTTCTAGATTCAGCATGTTTACATTAGTGCTGGCTTTAACGTGCTGGCAAGAATGCTATCATCAATACATCACATTAAAATCTGAGTCAGAGTCAATATGCTTACATGACTTTCAGTCAATATAATTAACCACATCAATGATGTCACTTTTTTTAAAATTTACACCAGAATAAAACCCCAGATATACCATTTCTTATTCTATTTTTTAACAGGAATTAGAGACTCATTTGTATTTTTAGAGGTCTGTGTCCCTTTTTTGGAGAATTTTGGGAGAAGTTTTCTATTTCTTGTCCTGTTCTCTCCAGCAAGAACACAGACAATGATCGATCAAAATCAAAAATATTTTAGGATAGAGAGAAACTTCAGAATGTTCAGTACAAAATCGGGTTACAAATCTTAAGGTATTATCGTGAGATTGCTTCTGAGCCGATGGCTTACAAATCAAAGAATCCCTATTACAATGCCGCACTCTCTCATATGCCTTTCTCAAACATTTATCACCGTATCCCCTCTCTCTGAATTGAGTTCGAAGTTGGTTGGCTTGCTGCTGAAAGGTTTCTTCTTCAGAGCAATTTTGTCGTATACGAAAATATTGACCAGTGGGGATGCCCCTGATGGTATGCGATGGATGAGAGAGTTGGTAGCAGTACTCTTCCTATAAAGTGTTGTAGCTACAACTCCAGAGGCATCAACCGAGATCAACAAATCGAGAAAGGGGATACTGCGACAGGAAAAATCCGTTCATTAATGTTCAAGAGTTCGATGAAGGCTTTAAGGAGGGATGTGGTACCAGACCACAGTATGAGGATGTAATCTATGTATCTGTGCCATGACAAAATGTAGCACAGGTACATAGAGAGGCCCTCATTGGAGAAAATCTCCCTTTCCCACTCCCCCAGGTACAGGTTAGCATATGACGGGGCACACGTTGTCCCCATCGCCGTCCCCTGCACCTGGAGGTAGTGGGACCCCTCAAAAACAAAAAAGTTATTTGTCAGCAGAAACTCTAAGAGTGACGTCAAAAAGATATTATGTGGTATGAATTGAATGCCCAATTCACTCAAAAACAGCTCAACAGCCCGAATGCCCTTCGCATACGGAATACTATAATATAGGGACTCCACATCAAGGGCCACCAACACGGTGCCAACACCTGTAGACCATTCAAAATCTGCAATAAATGTGAAGTATACCTCGTATAAGATGGGAGTGCCTGGACGTGGGATTGTAGATGTCTGTCAAGATATACGCTAACTTTTTCTATGAGAGAACCGCACCCTGATACTATGGGGTGCCCTGGGGGTCTCTCAAGTTTTTTATGTATTTTAGGTAAAGCATAGAACGTAGGCATAACTGTGTCCCTGACTTTTTTGAGAACTCCGCAGTGTGTCCATCTATCACCCCACGTTCCAGGGCATCATCAATGATCGTAAGAAGCAAAGTCTGGCACCGCGAGGCCCTCAACGGAGAGGCCCGCACATAGCAATCCCGCCTGCTCAGGACATCAAGGCACATGTCTCTATATGCTGGCACAGTCATCACAACGACATTACCCCCCTTATCAGAGGGTTTTATCACCCATTGGTCTTGAGTTTTAAGAAACTCAAGGGCTTCCAGTTCATCCACTTTCAGATTAGTCACCGAAGGGGGTCTATGTCGATTAGTTCCAAGGGATGTAAATTCATCTTCAACCACTGATATAAAGGTTTTAAGGCTAGCATTCATGGAGAGGGATGGAAAGAATGTGGGCCTTTTGTATAAACCTAAATCCGATAAAGAAGGGGGGCGAACCAAAGACTTGGATATTCCTGCCCCCAAATGCTCAGATTGTGTAATTTGTGAGTCTAACGACTCATTCTGGAGACTTTCTAAGGCCTCCAATGCTTTAAGGTCCTCCTCTGTCCACTCATTTCCAGATGTCTTTTCACGAGGGGATTTTGCCTTTAATGGCCAAACATTGTAACAGTACATGTCTCCCAAATAGATTTAAATCTGTAACCAAGTCAAAATATTAGCTTTGTAAAATGGACAAAAGCCCAGGCCCTTTGAAAGCAAAGATACTACTGGGTCTGGTAAAATAGAATCTGTCAAGTTAATGACCTGCAGGTCCTGACCCTGGGAGGTTTGGGTAATTTCTTCGATATCGCCCCCTGGCTTCTTGCCAGGTCTTAAAAAAAAGACTGTAAGGATGATGAGCCCGATGATCCACCTGAAGCTGAATATCCGTCGCCCCCCTGAGCAGTCGTCGTCGCCCTCCTGAGCAGTATTGTATTGGCCCTGATATGGTTCTCGTGCCTTTTTTCCTTTATTGCCACCTGTAGGTCTTCTAGATCGTAATTGTTGTTCTAGTTTTTTCTTCCTAGTATTATTACTTATAGGGGTAGTATTAAGTGAGCTTGAGCTTTGGGACTCAGCCGGAGCCGACGCACCTACAGAAGAGTCCGACTCGACTGCAGTCGGTATCTGAGGGTTCTTAGGATTGGGTGTTGGTTTAGGCCTGATCGATCAAACCATATTTTTCAGACTGGAGAAGAGTTGGAGCCACTGCTGCCCGTCATTACCTGTACATGAGACCCAGAGATGGATTAAGATGAAATGGGGCCCTAGGGAAGGTAGTAGCTTTGGCTCCCCCTTATGGACTTTTTGGTAATGTGAGATGGGAAAAGGGTCAGAGAAAGTCAGTTTGGCTTTCTGACACCTACGGGGCACCAGGCACCTGTCTAGGTTCCTTTGTGGATGATCCTGCTCAGTGAGACCACCAGGATACATTTTAACCTCCCTGGAGGTTTGATTCTTTCCTGATTTTAGGGTCTAAAAGTGGTACAATTTTTTATGTGCTTTTAGAACCTAAAAGCAGAAAAAAATTATACTCCAAAAGAGATCCGCAGAGACCCCTGCACAGAACTTGCCTACCTGGGATTTTTCCTCCTGTCCTCCAAGTAGCGCTCTACCCTATGGAGAGATCACTGTCTGTTATCATGTGACCCAAATGGTAATCTCAACAAAGGGTTCGAGAGCCTCTGAGGACTGAAAGAAGACGGGTTGTGAGTGTCCAGATCCTGGGGGAGCTGAGTTACAGTATTACCGCAGCTGCGTCTCCATGGCGCTAGGCTCAGGATAACCACTCCTAGCATCTTTTTTTTTCACCTAGGCTCGGAGCTACCAACAAGGAGGTTCACAGTTTCCAGACGCAGGAATATTGGAAAATATCCACAGTGAGGACATAGATTAAGTCAAAGAACCCCAGAAAGGTCATAATCTCATTCCTTGCCATCCAAATGAGAATAGTTTTGTTTCTTTACAGCTGGGTTTTAACCCCATTACACTAAGACCAATAGAAATAGAGGTCACAATTGTCAGTGTTGGCAATACGCAGGTGGATATTTAACGACCATCATAGCATTGTGTTCTTCATCTTCAAGACCAGTAACAGACTGGCAGAAATGTAAACATCTAAAGGATCCAACACACAAACGCAAGTAAAGCCATTTGGTGTATGTAGAGCAGTGTACTGAGGGCATCAAGTATTTGTACTTGGGGGACAAAGAAGCCCTGAGTAAGTGCATTGTCCAGCACAGGAGGGTTTGCTTTACAGGGCTATCTACAACTCAAGGAGGAACTTAAAGGGGCACTACAGCGAAAAACTGTAAAATTTAAAAGATGTGCAAACATTTACAAATAAGAAGTACAATTTTTTCCAGAGTAAAATGAGCCATAAATTACTTTTCTCCTATGTTGCTGTCACTTACAGTAGGTAGTAGAAATCTGACAGAAGTGACAGGTTTTGGACTAGTCCATCTCTTTATAGGGGATTCTCAGGGATGCATTTATCTTCAAAAGTACTTAGTGAATGGCAGTTGCTCTGTCCAGCTGCCAAAAAACTGTGTAGGGAGCAGGGAAGCTGGCCAGCATCATTGTTTAAATCCGTTTTAGGGAATATCCTTATAAAGAATAAAAGCCTTGCTGAGAGTCCCCTATGAAGAGATGGACTGGTCCAAAACCTGTCACTTCTGTCAAATTTCTACTGCCTACTGTAAGTGACAGCATTATAGGAGAAAAATAATTTATGGCTCATTTTACTCTGGAAAAAATGTACTTCTAATTTGTATATGTTTGCACATATTTTAAATTTTACAGTTTTTCGCTGTAGTGCCCCTTTAAGGAGAACATTGCAATTGGTAAATTACATATTTGGGAACACTGTTCAACACTGTTTATCATCAACATAAAATACAATGTTATCATACAACTTGATCAATTAACATGTGTATAGTGTAGCGGAAAAGTTTCTAGATTAAGAGGTACTCAAGTATGGACCTTGACATCACCACAGAGCCGCACATGATATGTCAAGCTGCTTATTGTTGGATCTTATATTGTGATCCAAATATGGTCAAGATTCCTGCAAGCTCATGAAAACTACTCTTTCAATTATTTACTGGCTTTCATTTATACATTTTTCAGTGTATAAACATTAAATTAATTTAACAAGGTGATTACATTTGTATGGATACAAGTATGAAATTTATGCAAGGCTGTTGGAGTCGAGTTGACTAAGTTGGCCAAAAATACTCTATACATATTGACTCCTAGTAATTTTAAATCATTATAAAAATACAATATGTTAAAATGTCCTACTTCACAAATAATAGTTTTACTTAAGTACTTCTCTGCTATAAGAATAAAGTCAGAGTGTAATGGTTTCACTTTTGTGAAATCCAGATAAGCTATTATGCAACCTGACAATCATCCATAAACTTTGTTCTGGATTGCAGTAATTACAAGTGGTGTTTTTGCTTTATTTGAGCCGTACTATGTTTGGACAAGTTCATTTGAGTGTACACGCATTTAACTATTGCCAGCACGTGGACCAGTTCCACATGAGTTTAACCACTTCAGGATTCTGCGTACGCATAAGTACGCCCCTGAATCCTGAAGCGGTTTCCATGGAAACGGCCGCTCGCAGGGTAAATCTAAACACGCGGGGAAGATCTTCCCCGCTGTTTACATACATACGGCGCTGCTGCGCAGCAGCGCAGTAGAGGAGATCGGCGATCCCCGGCCTCTGATTGGCCGGGGATCGCCGGCATCTGATAGGCTGAAGCCCATTAATGAAGGGGGAGGGAGGGAAGGAGGCAGAGGGAGGAATAGTGCTGCGGAGGGGGGGCTTTGAGGAGGCACAGCAGCGCGGCGGCAATCAGACCCCCCAGCAGGACATCCCCCTAGTGGGGAAAAAAGGGGGGGAAGTCTGATCGCCCTGCCTGCTATCTGATCTGTGCTGCGGGCTGAAGAGCCCCCGCAGCAAAGATCATCCAAACCAACGCTTCAGCCCATATGCAATTTACTTTTTCTCCTGAGTTTTTTTCCAAAGTGAAATGATCAAACTTTTCAATAAAATGCCTTTTAAATCACCGGCAAGCAAGAACATAATTAAAATAGTTTTTAGAGTACATTTTCACCTACTTTTCGGTACGTTTTCAATTGCAAGGTGCTGTAAAGTTATTCTAAATAGAAGATAAAAAAATATCTACTAGTAGAAAACTCAGGAGAAAAAGTTAATTAATTAATAATTGCATATGACCCTTGGTGTTTTAAATACATTAATTTGATATGTTATTAAAGTTGGTCTTTGTGTTTACCGTATATAATTTAATCAGGAATTAACATTACTACTGTGTTCTTCATCTACATTCCTTGCAGATCGTTTGTGAATCCACTGAGAATATTGTGCATGTAGAACGTAGAGTTATTGTCCATCAACCACAAACCCAGTGCAACTAGTGTGAGAAAAATATGGAATAGAGGAACAGTCCCTTTATTTCCCTTGCAGATTACATTTAGGAACATATTGCTTTCAGATGTTCCCCCGAGTCAGATTACTCAAGGTGACCTAGGTGCCTTCCTAGATCCAACAAGTCTCAGGGGGCTTGTCGGCACTCCACATATCCTTCTATCCAAGGCTGTACTTAAAGGACGGCTATCGCAAAATTTATAAAAAATAAAACTAAAAATGATTTATACTGAAAAGAAAGCTAGTACAATGGATAATAAAGGGTTAAGAATTAGTGTTAAATCACTCTGCTGTTTACAAATTCATGACAGCCTGCATGAGAGGGACTCTTTCCGCCGGAGGCTGTACTCCAGCTGCATGTATCTGCCTGGCTAAAATCATGAGACAGCTTTACAACTAGCTGAAATGCCGTTTCGCAGCTAGCATCCCCATTACAGCCTCCATCAATAAGGCCCGGTTCACATTAGCGGTTGTTTGCCAAACGGACCGGATGACCTGATCCGGATCGGAACCGTACGGTTCTGATCCGGATCCGATCCGGATCCGGTCAGGTTGCATCAGGTGTCCATCAGGATGCGATCCGGATCCGTTTGGCAAAAGTTCGTTAAAAACAAAAAAAAAGTTGGGGTCTGGGAGGTCAGCAGAAGGGGGACCTGTGGAATCAGGCCCTCTGCTGTTTAGCACTCACCTCCACCTCCGACATGCTGCCAACATCTCCGGATCCGGATCCAGCTGTGCTGCTCCACTCCAAAATGCTTGCCCATGTGTCCCCATCCAATATCGCCGCAACAATCCCCATAGGAAGTGGGGTAGAACATCCGGATTTCTCAGCCAGTGTGTTGTGCGCTCTCCGGTTCCCATTGGTTTGTATTGGCCGGATGGTGCAGTCCGGCTCCGCCCCGGATGAAAAAATAGCGCATGTTGGAACGGAGGCCGGAGTCCGGATCCGGCCCGGATCCGGTCCGGCTCCGGTTTGGCAGAACGGACGCATGTGAACAGACGCATAGGCTTTCATTGCTATGCCGTGCGTCCGTTCCGTCCGTTCTGCAAGCGGTGCGGCTCCGGCATGGCGATTCCGGAGGGCCACCGCAAGTGTGAACCGGGCCTAAGAGTCCCTCTCATTCAGGCTGCCACAAATTTGTAAAAAGCAGTGTGATTTATTTTTTAACTAATTCTTAACCCTTTATTATCCATTGTACTAGCTTTCTTTTCAGTATAAATCATTTTTAGTTTTATTTTTTATAAATTTTGCGATAGTGGTCCTTCAAGAATATCTTTTTGCAGTACTGTACTACAGAGCAATTAGATAAGTGGGATCCCAACAGGATCCCAAACTTAAACAGGATCCTCATTCACTATTTTGGATGGCCAGAAGGATAGTGTGTCAGCCTCCTAGGCAGTTGTTGTTTGGTTTGTCCACAAAAGAAACATCATTTGCATATAGCTTTATAATTCCTGAGCTTTAGCAATAATAAAATGACTTGTATTTTGTGTTCTTCTAATTAACATGGAAAATGTATTAGTACAGTATATTAAACATAGAGTGGATGGAGTCATAGTCACAGTTGGAGGTCACACACACAATGGAGTTGGAGTTAGAACTACATATTTAGAGAACTTGCTATAACTTATAGCAAAATTAATTATTGAAGTATGCATGCTACCTGCAGATTCAGTGAGTAACCTACGTTGATCATGGAACTGTACAACACTGCACATTCTGTACACAGAGGAGACATCTACTGAAAAATGCGGAGTCTACTCATAAAGATGCAGAGTCAGGTGCAATACCAGACCTTGGAAGTGATGTGTAGCTATCTGACAAGACTGTGTGACATAATTATTACTAGTATCATGATAATATAACCACATTACGCATTTATGTTACTATATGCAGATTTATACCATAATAGTAATGGGGTGTGGGGAAGAAAGACTTTTAAAGAACTTTACTGGATGTAACTAAAAGATTAAAATTGCTTATGTTTGACTGTATTCATTTATAAATTACCTTATTTAGTCAGTGCTTGCCCAAGGTAACATTTTTCCTCACATTGATTTACATTCTTAAATGTATCACAGGTGGTGGCAATATCTCTAGTGCTGGAAAGGTGCATTACTGCAGAATGTTTGATTGTTATGTATTCCAAAGTAAGCAGAAACAACACTTGGGCTCATATGCAATTAACTTTTTCTCCTGAGCTTTCTACTAGGTGATATTTTTAAACTAGTCAATAAAATGCTTTTTTAAATCACCAGCAAGCAAGACAATACTCAGAATAATTTTCATAGTACTTTTTTCGTCTACTTTTTGTTCCTTTTTAAATTGGAAGGTACAGAAAAGTTATTTTAAAAATAAGTTGAAAATTATCTCCTAGGAGAAAATTCAGGAGAAAAAGATAATTGCATACGGACCCTGGTCTCCCAGAGTGCACTGGGAGGAGAAAGCTGCATAACTAAATAGCCTAGGCTAGGAGGGGTTACAAACCAATATACAGCAATATATAGGTACAGGAGGTGTTTCTGATGCTGAAACCAGGTTAATGAAAGGTAAAATTGTGTATCCTAAATCATTTAGTGCATTCTACTATATGCTTTTACAGTGCATCTTTAAAATTCACCTTAAATCATAAACACAGAAAGTGACGTATAAGTTATACATTATTTATAATACAATCCACAGAGGCTATGATCATTTGCAGTGTAGGGCTTTTACATCAGCAAACAGAGACATTTACATGATGCATGTTTTGCGGTACACAACCACTTCTTCAGAGGCCAACAGTATAGTATCTAAGATACTGTGTTACAAGTAAATAATATATTTATCATGACGATTGTAATGAGAGAATAGCACGTTGTGACTAATGTTAATTTTTTCTTGTATTTCTTTCCATCAGATGGGATTGCCTTGTAGAACAGCATTCTCAATTCTATACCATTGTCCTCTGAAGCAGCAGTCGTGTACCACCAAATACGCATCAGGCATCATACACCTCTGCTGTTTACTGCTTTGAAAACCTTTTAATTGGATATTATCATGTTTTCTATGGCCTGTATTTTAAGAGATGTTCAACTTATATGTTTCCTTTTTTTTAAATTATGATTAAAAGCTATACACTTTTGATTCCTCCAAAGCTTATCAAAACACTGAAAAACCACCATGCTAGAATTGTAGAGCCTTACTTTGTTAGGACTAATCCAGTTTATGATTTTAATTTATGCAGGTGACATTTATATGTATTAGCAAACAAGAAGAAAGAATGATAAATAGATGTGCTGGGTTTGAAGCATTGCTCCTGCTGCAATTGGCCTGCACTGTTTATGAAAGCAATACACTATGAATACGCAGTGCAATGCCTGGGAAACAATTTCAATTAACATACATGTTTTGTAGATGGAGGAAATGGTGGAGCTTAAAAAATACTGTATTTTGCGCCGGATAAGATGCTCCGAAATATAAGACGCACCTAGGTTTAGAGGGCCAAAAACAGGAAAATAAAATATACTACACCTGGTGCGTCCATATTCTAGGTGCAATGTCACAAGATAAAGCTGGCACACCATCTATTATTTCTGGGTGCTTGGTAAAGTGGCATAGGCAGTGCCACCAATTAGTACAGTTCGCAGATATTACCAGCACACCAAGGGTTATGAAACGCACTGTATTGTGCCAGTTTCCACAAGAAATCCAACAATTGTTTCGGGGCCACACAGGGTCCCCCTTTATCAAGGCATGTGGTTACCCTTTTTTAGTGACCTCATCAGCACATAACAATGATTGACAGTAGTAAACATACTAGATGATCTGCAAATAATAACGATCTATAATTCATTATAGTAATGTAATGTTATCAGTACACTCTGTGCTACTGTGACTTGTGACCATACCTTATGGAGATGCCCGCACTGTGCCAGGTTACACTTGTTGCCAATCCTTAGGTAACTTTTGAATGTTAACCTGCCCCCTCCAGCCGTTAGTTGTCATGTGTCCCATCAGCAACGGGCAAATGATTCCGCCCGCTGCTGTCACGAGCGAGCGGAGATCGTAATCCTCGCCTCCTGATTGGTTAGCGTCATAATGACGCGACCATACTCCATGCGAAATTCTAGTCGCATGCCTATGATGCGCCACGCGTCCATGGAAACCACATGGACGCGCACACCCCCACCGGCAAGCGTAATAGACGCCACGTGCCAATGACGCAGAAGGCGTTCCAGGCAACGAAATGCTAATGACGCACAGTGCGTCCATAGCAACCAATGGGAATACATCCCAGTCCAATGGGTCTGGATGTATATGGTCCCTTGACGACATATTCTAGGTGCGTCTTGTAGATGTTCTCCCCAATGGGTGCCCTCCTATGTCCCCCATATGTCCTCCTGTATTCCCGAATGTCCCCTTCTGTTCCCAGTGTGTCCCCTTCTGTCCCCAAGTGTCCCTTTCTGTCCCCAGTATTTCCCCTTCTGTCTCCAGTGTGCCCCCCCGTGTGTGTCTGCTCTCCCATCTCTGCTCCCCCTTGTGTCTCCGCTCCTCCCCGTGTAATTAACAGTGTAGTGGGAGTGTCTCATCCAGCAGTTCCTGTGGGAATCGCAGACCTCTCTTCTCTCCTGCACTGCTCCACTAGTGATGGCTTCTGCTGATCACGTCATCAGTAGAAGCCACTGGGGGAGCTGAAAGAGAGGTCTGCGTTCCCCACAGGAGCTGCTGGTTTAGCAAAGACACATGCTGCTACACTGTTAATTACACTGGGTTAGCGGGGGTAGGGGGGAGAAGAGACACGGGAGGTGGGCAGGCGCTGGACCTGAGGACACTGGTCCCCGGATGGCCGGGTGAGGACCGTTTTCTCCCAAGGCTGGAAGCAAACGATTGTTCTAAGTCCAGTCTCTAGATTGTAAGCCTTCAGGCAGGGTCCTCCTTATGTCTCCTACCTGATCACGCACCTCCATTACACCCATACTATGGATCAGAGTGAGCTCGACATGCGTAATCTCCATGCTCCCATCCAGTGACTGACTAAGCCTTACCTTGTACTCATTCTGTGCTGCATGATCTGTTTTTTCTTGTATTCCTGTGTTGTCTTATTGCTGTATGTCACCCCTAAATATTGTCTGTAATCTTAATGTACAGCGCTGCGTAATATGTTGGCGCTTAATAAATACAAAAAATAAATAAGTCAGGGGTTCCCTGCATTCACCTTATAAGACAAAGGGACTATTTCGCCCCATTCTTTGGAGAGAAAAAGTGTGTCTTATATGGCGGGAAATACTGTATATATTAACTGTAAATTGATTAAGGGCCAAATACTTGTTGTGGATGAGGCGGTCTCCTTGTTAAAAAGAACTCGAAAATGGAGTACACGTAAGAGAAAAAAGGGGGGGATACATGGGGACCCATGCTTGGTCATCCACTCTGGTACATAAATAGGTTGCGAGTATATGAGAGAGCAAACCACGCTTACATGAAAAAAGGGCACCTGGAAATTTGGACGCACAGAAATAGCCAATAGTATAATGTTGGTAAATTTACAGATATGCTAGTCTTACAATGCTAATTGATGATTGTAAAAGATTGGTATTAGATAAACCTAACCATATCCTCACATTGAACCCTCCCTCTACCAATACCTAGCATAACTACCCTGAAGCCAAACTTCAAATTTCCCCTATTAATACCTAACCTTTACTGCCCACCCTCGCCTAACCTTAACCTTCCTGCACGTCTAACCTTAACCTTTCTTCCCCACACCTAACTCTAACCTCTCCTGACCCCCCCCCCCCCCCCACACACACCAATCCATTGAAAAAAAAACCTGCAAATTTTTGCATGCCACCATAGGCATACTATTTACATATGCCAATGCTGACGCCCAAACATTCACCCACATTTCCTGTTTCTGCAAACACCATGCGTATTAAGAAATAGCAAAAATGATTGACCTTGTGGATTTGTGAACTCCTATTTCATATTTGATGTGCAGCACTTTCCTTAAACTCCAACTCCTACCACCACTGTCACTTCCCTTTATATATGCCTAAAAGCATGTTGCTGGTAAGATAAAAGTCTTCTAAAATTTTTGAAATGTTCAGAATTATTTCTTATTGTTTGAACAGTGATAACAAGAACAGTGAAAAGCGTGGAAAGCCACAAGCAATGTCACAGTGTCACTTGAGGAAAGAATGTATTAGTCTTGTAAAATGTTGTAATTTAATGACAGATTTTAATGTTTTTGCTTTAATATCAGCAACCAATGTCAAAGTGTCACTTTTTCCCCAGGAGGAAAAATGTATTGTTTAAAATGTGGCAACTGTTGATGTTCCTGCTCAAATGTGGTATAAAGCGTGCATGAAAAAAGGGCGCCGTGAAAAAAAGGCCCGGCTGGATAATGAAATTGCACCAGTGGATAACGAAATCTGATAACGATAAACATCGTTTTCAAACTTGGTTAACGATAAATACCATTGTTAAAACAGACAGGAAATAATAACGAAAAGATATTAATGATAAAAATTGTTACGTAATTCAACAATACAGCTTAATCAAACTCTACTCTCACACAGAACCCTCCCCTGGTGGTACGTAAAACTAACCACTCCCCTGCTGGTGCCTATCCCTAACCACCCCCCTGGTGTTGCCTAAAACTAACCGCTCCCTCTGCAGAAAAAACCTTTTCCACATAGAAAGGATTATATCTTTGATAACGTAAATTATGTACATTCAAACGAAATAGTATGATAAAAACAATAACGTTGCAAGCTGCTAAAAAATGTTGTTAACGATATTTATCGCAGCATCTTTTTTTCTGCTTTTTTTTTTTGCCGTATTAACAAGAATTGCAGTAAAGTCTGTGGTCCCTTTCCGGCCACCCTCAGCCGGCGCCCTTTTTCCTGCTACCGGTATAAATTCACTTGAATAAGAACCTCATAGCGATGTGGACAATCTGCACAAATCTACAGCAGTCCGTCCTTCCTCGCATATTCTAATATGGTCTGTATGAAGTTAAGTAAGCCCTACAGTACATAGCAAACCAATAGCAATGAGCACATAGTAATGAATAATGATAGTGGTTTAGAACAGTTATATAAAATGAAGAAGTAGTCCTTCCCTGCCTAGTCTAATATGGTCTAAATAATAAGCAATAATAAATTGAAGAAGAGGTGGCTTACCTCGACTGATGACACTACTGGTAGTGTGAAAACGTTTTTTATCAGACAATTGCGATGCATTTCGTGGGCACAACCTACTTCTTCAGGTCAAGCATTCGTGCCAAAACTATAATGCAGCTGAGTTTTGAGCGCCCTTGATTTAAGAACCTACAGGGCATCTGTAATTCAGCAGAAATGGTGGCCAGAACCAATGTATTTCTCACAATATAGGATTCCAAGTTTTTGTTTAAGCATTTAAAAAAAAAAATTGTTCTCTGAAGTTACATACCACGCTGAAAGATTGTTCTGAGAACATTCTGGGAGTGATCACTATACAGACGTACTGCTTGACAGCCAGTTCTGTTCTATGGAGAGAGGAGGGAGGAGAATAAATGGGTGGTGCTCTATTGTGGGGACTAGAATTGAGGGACAATACATGTTGGTCATTAGTGATCCAACATGACAAATAACATATGGTGTCGGGGGACACCTGTACTCACACTAGAGCAATCTTGTCACAAAAGAACTGACCAATGAAAAGTTAGGATGTGAATGCAGCTTGGGAAGTTATAATGGTGTGGCTAATGTGATGATGCAGAGAGGACATTTTCCTGTAATTCCACTTTAAAAATATCTTATAGATATAATAATATCTATCATGTCTATTTTTTAAAGTTAATATCTTTCAAAAGTCAGCAACTGCTAAAATATTGAAAAGTCCTTATGTTGTCTGTCTAGTCAGATCTGTAAAGAGGTCTGTGGGAATTTGACTGATACATTCAAATGTCTGACAGCAACAGAATGAGCCTGATTTACTATTCCCAGGGTATGCAGTGTTAATCTGTAATTGTGAACAAACCCCAATCACAGACTCATTAAATAAAATAGACTGAGCACACAACTCGCAATAGTACATCAGTACACGGCTGCAGCCATCACCAGCTAATAACATTTTTAAAAATGTTTACAGGAAAATGTTTTATAAAACATACTGTACCTGCAAGCTGAAATTACTATTACATTGACAAATAAGTATTATTAACCTCTTCCAGATTCAGCATATTGAAATAAATGCCCCTGTTTGCACCCTTCTAATCTTTTCCAGGGTGTTGATATTAATATCCAGGCTCCATGTGTTCTCACTATCATTGTACTTCCATCACTGCTAAACCCAGCTCTGATCTTTATTGGCTGAATAGTGTACTGCCTGAGACACGGGAGCCCAGGGTTCAAATCTCGGCTCTTCCTGCTCAGTAAACCAGGCCCTATTCAGTAAGGAATCCTTGGGCACGACTACCTAACACTGCTACTGCCTACTGAAAGTGATTTGAGTCCGCCAATAGAAAAGTGCAATATAAATGCTATTTGTCTCGTCATGTCTTAAGTGGCTAGAGCAATGCGGTTCAAAAAAGGCTAAGAAAAAAAACAGTATAGCTCCCACATCCCCAAGCCTTATTAGCCCATTTATTTACTTTGTAGTTTGGATGGTTGGAGAAGACTCCTCATTCCTGGCCATTACCAACCAACCAACATGGTCTTTACCATTGGTCGATGCCTTGCATTGAAGCAGTGTAGCATAATTCAGCTAGGAAACACGCCTGTGGTTTTTTTTTTTACACCCATAACTGCTGATCGATTGCAAACCTATAGCCTATTCATTTTACAAGGCCATTAAATCCAGCTTACAAACAGAAGCTTCAGGCTGTTTCAGCCTTCAAGGCACTGACTGATACGGTTCTATAGCAGAACTATGAGTGGGGAGTGGTATTTCAGAGTATCAAGGTAAAAAAGCTTAATTTTCTGCTCTTGCAATGGCTCCTTGAAATTCATCCCAGTCCATTCTGTTCTTACATAAAGTGTCCAAAAGAAATGTGAATTCAAACTTTACATCAGCAAAGTGTTGTCTTATTTGATTCACGGTGTACATTAATAATATTTTGTAGGCTGAATGGTCTGATACAACTGGTCTTTCCATGTAGCATGTGAAGCAACACAGGGAAATCAGTAAAATACAATATAACAGAGTAGCTTTCTCAATGATAGTTGCTGTCTCATGCCCAGTGTTGCCAACTCATCCCTTTAATTACTGACACATATGAATTATACAGGTTTTGTGGCTAGGTAGATGCAGTTAAGGCACTGATTATGTGCTAATAGCTCCAGAACCTGTATAACTTAGATGTGTCAGTAATTAAAGGGATAAGTTGGCAACACTGCTCATGCCTTATGAGTGCTTCCCTGCATTGTTATAAGGAACCACTAGGGGTTCCTTATAACCCCTAGTGCATTGCATTGCCACTAAAGCTGCTAGCTTTAGTGGCAATGCAAATGAAACTGTAAATAATGGGCGTAGCCTGAGAAGATCTGTTATACCACCCAGACAACAAAAGTTTTCAATAATGACATGACATTTTATTTGAAATTTCACCGGTCAAAACTAGAAGTTGCCGTCTTACTGTGGCCAACATCCAAAATGAATAGATTCCTGGCAGCTCCGTTCCTCTCCCATGGCTCCTCCCCCTGCCCCCTCCTATTGACTCCTGGCACCCGGGGACACACACAATGCACCAGGCAGCCAGGGACACACACATGCCCACAGACAGAGTCGTTCGTTGTGGCAAGGAAGCACAGTGGAAACGCCGCAGACATTGCTCCTGCCAGCACCCGCTCTGCTGGAACAAATGGCACAAATCTCTGCTTTCCTGCCGCGACCGGTGACCCTGGGTGCATTGAGTGTGTCCTCAGCTGCCAGAAGTCAATAGGAGGGGGGCAGGGGGAGGAGCAGGAGCCGGGGCAGAGGATTTAGATCTGGACTTTGACTGGGCCATTCTAACACAAAGATATGTTTTGTTTTAAACCATTCCATTGTTGCCCTGGCTTTATGTTTAGGGTCATTGTCCTGCTGGAAGGTGAACCTCCGACCCAGTCTCAAGTCTTTTGCAGTCTCCAAGAGGTTTTCTTCCAAGTTTGCCCTGTATTTGGCTCCATCCATCTTCCAATCAACTCTGACCAGCTTCCCTGTCCCTGCTGAAGAGATGCACCCCCCGAGCATGATGCTGCCACCACCATATTTGACAGTGGGGATGGTGTGTTCAGAGTGATGTGCAGTGATAGTTTTCTGCCACACATAGCGTTTTGCATTTTGGCCAAAAAGTTTCATTTTAGTCTCATCTGACCAGAGCACCTTCTTCCACATGGTTGCTGTTTCCCCCACATGGCTTGTGGCAAACTGCAAACGGGACTTCTTATGCTTTCTGTTAACAATGCCTTTCTTCTTGCCACTCTTCCATAAAGGCCAACTTTGTACAGTGCATGACTAATAGTTGTCCTATGGACAGAGTCTCCCACCTGATCTGTAGATCTCTGCAGCTCGTCCAGAGTCACCATGGGCCTCTTGACTGCATTTCTAATCAGTGCTCTCCTTGTTCGGCCTATGAGTTTAGGTGGACGGCCTTTTCTTGGTAGGTTTACAGTTGTGCCATACGTCTTCCATTTCTAAATGATGGCTTGAACAGTGCTCCTTGGGATGTTCAAGGCTTTGGAAATCTTTTTGTAGCCTAAGCCTGCTTTAAATTTCTCAATAACTTGGTTCCTGACCTTTCTTGGACCTGTCTTGTGTGTTCTTTGACTTCACAGTGTTGTTGCTCTCAATATTCTCTTAGACAACCTCTGAGACCCTCACAGAGCAGCTGTATTTGTACTGACATTAGATTACACACAGGTGCACTCTATTTAGTCATTAGCACTCATCAGGCAATGTCTATAGGCAACTGACTGCACTCAGATCAAAGGGGGCCGAATAATTATGCACACACCACGTTGCAGTTATTTATTTGTAAAAAATGTTTGGAATCATGTATGATTTTCGTTCCACTTCTCACGTGTACACCACTTTGTGCTGGTCTTTCATGTGGAATTCCAATAAAATTGATTCATGTTTGTGGCAGTAAAATGACAAAATGTGGAACCGGCAAGGGGGCTGAATACTTTTGCAACCCACTGTACATGTATGTATATATGTGTATATATATATATATATATATGTATATATATATATATATATATGTATATATATATATATATATATATAAATATATATATATATATATATATATATATATATATATATATATATATATATATATATATATATATATATATATATATAACCTCCCATCCTACACCTCATGTCAAATATACCCCCATATAAACCCCATCACCAGCAAGAGATCACCATGGCCAGTCAGAGGGGAAGCTTTGGCACGTACCCATTCAGACGGGGATGATGTCACTGCTACTGATTGAGTGCAGTGATTGGCCAATGACGGTGCCATAGTTCCACCAGCAAAACCATTGGCAACAGTTAGCAAAAGGAGTAGCGGGCAGCTGTGATTGGCCAGTCTGGTGCCAGCACCCCTGTCTGTCTGGTCGCGGCAATTTGGGGATTTGGATGGGGATTTGGGAATGCGTGGATGAGAACGGTAGTCTGTGTGCCAGGAAAGCAGGCAGGAGAGTGGAGAGAAAGCAGGCACCAGCTGGCCCAAACTGTTTTGTCCAAACGCTGCCCCCTGTATTCTGCCACCTGAATCACGTGATTCAGGTGGCAATTTTTTTTTTTTCTCGCTGAGAAGTTCAAAGAGTCATTTTTTCTGTTTGTTCTGTAACTGGATGAAGCAGATATTATGTCAGATTGTCATGGCTGCTGTTTAGGATTTAGATCTTAAACTGATAAATTTAGATTTGAGTCTGTGTTCTATGTATCAGGTTTGTTATCATGTATCAATTTTAAAACTAGCTAGATTTTATGAAACCTTTAAATAATTATATTAAATCCCATCGCACAAGGCCCTCTAGTCAACAATGCAATTATAGTGCAATTTCCTATTGTTGCCCCCTGAAAAGATCTGAGGATCCTCAAGCTGCATATTTTTTTCAAATAGGGGTGGTCAATGAGATGCAAATAATTCTGAGTTGATGCAGGACTATACAAATTTTAATGCAAATTCATTCCCTTTGCAAATTGACCAATCAGATATCACCGAGGTGGAATTTAATTGGTCAATTTTTAAGCTACACGACTTTTCTTAAGCAATTTGCATAATCCTACATCACATTGGAATTACAGTATTTACATCTCATTAAACATCTGTATTTTCAAATAGTTCATTTTTTCTGTACAGCAGTTGTCTAACAATCACAACAGCAGGCAAACACTCTAGGTTACAATGAGCAGCCTAAAGATGCATATACACATCCAATCTCAATTGGCCAATTTATTGAATTCTATGTAGTATGAAAGCTTACCTGCACAATCTTTTCAAAGTATACAAAATCTGTTGGACCTCATACTACATGGAAGTGGTAATATTGGCCAATCCATGCCTAAGATGCTAAGATGTTTGTCAGAAGGAATAATGAATATTTTATGCTTATAGTTCTGAATGGTGTTAATCAGTATTTTCAGTAAGCATTATTTTTTTTTTAGTAAAATATGTTCATATATTCTTTGTTGCAGACAAAATATTTATTCAAATAGCATCAGCACAAATGAATAATATCACGAAGAATTCTATTTTAGAGGGATATGTGTCTTAATGATATTATAATTGAGGCAATAGATTGCCTTGTTGTTTAACCAACTCTCTATATAGTGACAGAGGTACAAAGAACTTTCTAGACATTGTTTATAGACTTTAGACAATTAATTAAACATTACTCATTCTAGCACCACTAGAATATGAAATGATGAATTTTCAAGTAGAGCAAGGTAAATGCTGAGAATAGATGAATACAGTATTGCATTATCTGCAGAACACAGGCATTTCACATCATTCATCCAGGAAAATCATTTCAGCAAGTCCAGCCTTATTTGTTTTTCAAAGCAATAAAATGCCTTCAAATTAAAATTTATAATCACTATTTACCTAAAAGCGACAGGCCCATCTGTACCTTCCGCACAACTTGTTTATAAGAGATAAAGTACCGCGGACAGTCAACAGAAACAATTACTTGACTGAACAGCGTAAATCAAAATTTATGTTTGGATATGGATATTGGCCTCAATTCACTAAGATCCTGCTGGATATAATAAGGCAAGAGAAAACTTGCCACCACACAGTGAGAGAGTTATCTTATCTCTTCATTACTTAAAGGGATACTATCGATTGAAACAACTTTTTTTTTAATACTCTATATTAGTGTACACATTACCACTAGTGCTAGGGGCACTTTATTTATTCACCCAGGTCTCTCTCTCGCTATCCCTGCCTAAAAATTCATTTCTCACACAGCTCATAGTCACCCTGAGCTGCTTGGTTACTCTGTCACACAACTCACAAATATATTTCACTGTGTCACTCACAGCATGCAGGAGACATGAGGATAAATAGGCTGATCTGAGGAGGTAACACGTAACTAAATGAGCTGTAATATTGCTGGAATATAACTAGCTATAACACTAGTCTGTGTTTACACTCAGACTGGCTGCCTGCTTGTGGTGAGTCACTCCAGGCTGCATTCACTTTGCAAGCTGCTGAGAGGGGCTGACCACTGTCTACAATTAGCAGTATTTGTATCTTTATCAGTCAAGAGAAGCAAAGATAATAAACACACATTGCTAGAATCTTTAACCCCTTAAAGATGGCGCAGGTGACCTCTGACTGTGTAAATCCTCGCCTCCTTAAGAGGAAGAGGTGGATAGTGTACTGCAGCCAGGAGTTCCCTGATGGATTGGGAATCAGACTGTACTGCAGCCAAGGATTCCCTGATGGACTGGGAATCAGACTGTACTGCAGCCAAGGATTCCCTGATGGACTGGGAATCAGACTGAATACAACCAGTGGACTTCTATAGGTAAAGTCTCCTGACTGCACTGTAAGGAGGACTACCTGAGGAGCAGGCAGTCTTACAGCTAATGGACACCTATAGAGTTGGTGCCACAAGGATGACAGAGTGGCTGTTCACCCAAGGGACGGGTGACAGCCAGAAAGGTCATACAAGCCAGGTCGGCAACACACGAGCAGATAAGGTACAGAGACAGAAGGCTGATTCGGTGTCAGGGTACAGGCAAGGTTGGCAACGGGTAGACAGATAGGCGAGGTACCGAATCAGAAAGCAGAAGAGAGGTCAGCAAAGCTAGAGATCATAACAAGTATCAATATAGCACAATCCTAGTCTGAGGTGTGAGGTCCTTGGTCTCGACACCCGGGAACTAGTCTGAATATAATACAGTAATATCCTAGACTTGGGTGGGAGGTCCTTGGTCTCAACACCCAAGAACTAGTCTGGAGTATAACACAGCAATATCCTAGACTTAGGTGTGAGGTCCTTGGTCTCAACACCCGGGAACTAGTCTGAAGTATACCGCAGTAATATCCTAGACTTGGGTGTGAGGTCCTTGGTCTCAACACCCGGGAACTAGTCTGAAGTATAACACAGTAATAACATAGTAATCTCCTAAAGCGGAATCTGGCTAAGTGTGAATTCCCAGTTCCAACTGGTTCTAACACACTGTAGGATCTGACTGAGGTCTGAGTGCTCACACATGAGTATTCGCAACGGCAGACAACCTGCAACTGACAAGCAAGTCCTATAAATACTCAGAGCTCTCACCAGCCCCGCCCCAGTCACTCAGCCAATCCGGAGCACAGCCGGAGTCAGCTGACTGGCCTGATCAGCTGACTCCCCGTCTACTGACATAAAGGTCCTGTCGCCTGGCCCGCGCGCACGTAGCTCTCAACCTGTGTGCACTAGAAGGACCAGGTGAACCAGCAGCATGTAGCCACGCGGCAGAGGCCGCTGGCTGGAACGTGGAGATAGCCGCCCTGCCATTTGCCCACGCGGCGGCATCTCCACTATTCATTACAATAATGCCCGAAACAAGCATGAAGCTATTCTTTCAGATCTAACAATAATGTTAGAAACAGTTGATTTGCTGCATACTTGTTCAGGGTTTATGGATAAAAGTATTCGAGGTAGAGGATTAGCAGGATAGCCAGGCAACTGATGTTGCTTGAAAGAAAACCAATATGGCAGCCTCCACATTCCTCTCTCTTCAATTGTCCTTTAATTTCTGCAGTCTTTTGGTAAAATTTGACACCAAAATTTCATTTCAGCCTCATATCTTTAATTAAATTACCCCCCCCCCCCTTCACTCAAGAGACACAAGAGGCTCCTAAGATGCGTGTACATGACCTAATCTTTTGCCATCTCAGCTTCTGGAAATCCTACTATGACTATCATTCATAAAGCATTCCCATATGCGGAAATGCTGAAAACAGCTGACTTTACTGAGCACTTAGCAAAATGTCTATTCATAAAAGCGGTTTCCGCATGAAAAGCTGACATTCCCGAGCAGAGCGATAAATTACTGCCTTGTGCGGTGATTATCTCAACACATGTCACCATATGTCAGTTCATAAAGATTAGAGCAGGTGGAATCAGTACGGAGAATACCACTCCCTTGGATGTGGTGATAAGCATGTGGATACCAGCTAAGTTAATGGAGACAGACCTCCCAGGCAGCAGCAGTGAGAACAAACAAAAAAAGGCATCCCAGAATGCCCAGGCTATGTTTTTTAACCCCTTGGGTACCTGTTTTCAGATATATTTCACATCAGAAATCCTGCATGTGTAACCTTTCTTGACGTTCTTCTAAGCTGTGGCAATTAAATAGATTGTTTAGAAAGACTAATGGACAGATTCAGCACAGATTCAGGGCAAACAGAGGCAGTTTAAAAAAAATGCACATCTAAAGGGATGCTGGGGCTGCCTCTTCCATTGTAACGCTGTGTCTGGAGGAGAAAATGTATCAACTCAGGCAGCTTCTCCTGTTTCCGCAAGCCTACCACTAGCCTAGAGCCTGCCTAGTTCGGGAAAATACCACACTGCTATCGCAACTGTAAACATTTTTATGAATGAGCACACAGAAGTCTAACATACCCAAAAGGGGATTTTCCCGCCTGGATTTTTTTTACCGAACACACTTTTATGAATGATAGCCAATGTGGCCTACCTAAAGACAAACTGGTCCAATCCCTATTGAACGTTGCCTCTCATCCCACCCACCTCTAATACCATTTCTCTGGAGCACTTGTCCAATCTGTCCATTGTCTGCCAATTAACCTGAAAATGCTGATGAAAAGCCTAACCCTCTCTGACAAAGCTCTCTATAAACTGTCTTCTCCATATATTAGCTCACTGATTTATAAGAAACCATTCTTCCTGCAACTTCTGCTCTGCATACAAAAACTCTCCTACAATCCACCTCCTCTTATTCTAGCATCCAGGACTTCTCATGAGCTTCATCCTACCTTGAAACTTTCTCCACATCTTTCTTGCTAATGTCCAATGTGGGGAGAAGTGAAGAGAGCAGTGCAGGGCACCTCAAACCTATCAAACCAGTATCCTGTAGCTAAAACAACAGTAGAGTACACAGAATGCTGGGAAAGGGATGGACATGCAAGTGCATGGCAGCCAAGGGACTCTCAGATCTCATCAAGGGGCCAAAATCAGAACTACATTATTACTGCCTCATTAATTGTAGTTGCAGTTAGGGCTGCTTTAGAGCTTTTGTGTTAAAAGTTGCCCTGTAATGTAGAAATCTCTAAAGATAGAGGTTTTGAATTATAAAGAGCCCAATTTCTATATTTTTAATAATGCTTGTTACCTAGCATAATGTTAACTGTCTGCTTATGTAGAACATGTTAACCAAATAGAGAGGCAGCATTAAGAAGTTATATACAATTATAAAGTAAAGTTTTTTGTTTTTTTTGAAGTGTTAAAGAACTAGGACTATTTCACAAATCAAATTGTTTATTGCAGACATAGGTGTGAGTTATTTGCCAGTCAGCCAATAAAAGGTGCAGTCTGCAGACCTATATAAATGGCAGAGTGCTGTCTGGGAGTGAGCATTTGCTCCTCTTGTGTTTGGCAATCAGCTTGAAAGGGTAGCATGGGTGAATTCCCTGGTGGTGACTGCTCCGGGGCTCACCTACGCTCCCCCTTTGGTGTTGCATGCGGGTTTGGGGGGTCCTAGGTTGTGGCAGAGCCCGGGTTCCCTTACCTGTCATGTGCACCAGTGTTTGTGTGAAATTAAATGATGTTTTAGACAGATTCAAATATGTTGACAAAACACCCATAATTTTCCCTTTTCTACAAATTATTTATGACTGCATTGGCTTCTTTCTAAATTCATTACCGAGAAACTGAAGATGTTGTTACTCAATTCCAATGGTGTGGTCATGATTGTCATGATATCTCAAGGGGTGTATCTCCCCAAGGCAATTAACAGTTTGTATTAAATAGGTGTATTAATGTTTCTTGTTAATTCATAGTATTGCCTTTAAAGAGAACCTGTACTGAGTAAAAATATTTAAAATAAACACATGAGGTAACTTCAAATGAACATTACATAGTTATCTTGCCATCAGTTCCTTTCAGAAGCTCACCATTTTCTTCTGATAATAATACCTTCCAGTTCTGACAATATTTTGTCAGATCTGAAATATATCAGTTGCTGTCAGTAAAATATCAGTTGCTGTCAGTTATAGCTGAGAGGAAAACTGATGTACCAGGTAATGTCCATGTTTCCCTATGGCTCAAGTGGGCGATGTTACAGTTTAACTGTGTGCTGACCAGAAATGGAGCACGGAAAATTCCCTTGATCACAGTGAAGAAACAGTATGCGGGACAGGAGAAAGACACTGAGGAGTAGACTACATGAAAGGTAAGTATGACTTGTGTATGCTTATTTTGACTTTTAATTTTCAGTTCAGGTTTTCTTTAAGGTTTGCACATTGAAAATGGTGGTTTGCACATTGAAAAGAGGGGTGTGCTGCATTTATTTTAGTGGCCCTAAGATGCCAGCAAGGGAAGGAACAAAGAGGAACTAGGTAATGGCAGTGGTTCTTGAGGGAAGAGAGAAGGCGCCACACTCCAGTACTAAGATGGGGGTGGAAGGCTGAGTAATATATTTTATAAAGGATTAGGTGTGACTTGCCTCTAATAACAGCATTGCATAGTAGTGGGGCATAGATGGATATGTCATGAAAAGTTGTGGTAAGTAAACAACATGGTCATGGATCAACAGAAAAACAACAAAAGCTCCATCAAATGTAACAGAAGTGGAATTACATAATCAGAATGATGAACACAAAAAATGAAAAATACATACATACGCACACTGGAAGCAAACATGCAAAATGTAAATACAGAGAAAACTTCAGACACACATGCCTTAAAACTCGTGCTTTTCTGTATGGATACGTTTCCAGCCTACCCAGAAGTGTTATTTCATGCCTCAAAATGTTCCTGCTTCAAATAAGCCAGGCTACATAAAAAGATTATTCACACAAAATAACACAAATAAAGGACAAAGCATGAAACAACAACTGAAAAATAACACATAAAGGCATGTTTCAATGAAACAATGAATGTAATGCATGTTCCCTTTAGAGGAAATATGTTTTTCTTAATTTGATTTCTTTGTAAAAAATGATATTAATATTTGGAATGTACCAATAGTCTCTAGCTATAGTTGAGACGCTTCAAGTTAAAAAAATATTTCAGCTTACCGCTTGGCATTAGCATAGGTAATAATAGGTAATAATGCTGCTCTGTCCTGCCTGTTTACTTCTAGCCTACAGGCAGTGGGGTTTGGATTGTGTTTTGTTTAACATTTACACTGTGTTTTGTGTTTTTCTCAGCCCTATATGCCAAGTCCAATTCCGGGCACGACCCAGTCGTGCTTGGCGAAATAAAAATGATTCTGATTCTGATTCTGGATAGAAAACACAGCATTTCGATAGATTATTCCAAGTATTTCGGTTTATAGCTCTTTATCAAAAATATTTAATTTAAAATATAACAATATAATAGTAAAATACCATATAGTATACAATAAATTTGAATAAAGATGGTGTAAAGTTGTAAACACAATGTCATATTAATATTCCACATTCATCAATAGTCTCCAGCAGGGACTGAGCCACTTCAGAGAAACAGCTGCCTAGCCACAGAGTAGGTAATAATTCTGTTCTGCTCTGCTTTTATTAAGCCTAGCCTACAGGCACTGGCTTTTGGATAGACAACACAGCGTGCAAATGCCAAAATGAAAAAGTTTTCTTTTTTTTAATTTAGTAATATATAATGTAACCTAAATAACATAATTCAGAGTAATGATAGTAAACCGTAATAGTACTGCATTAAAAGGAAAAAAAAAACCTCTCATAATGAATTCTCTTCAAATTCTAATCTATAAGTTCTATTTGAAAAGAAAGCAATTTGCAAATACCGTAACAGGTACAACAAGTCTGTAAACATAGTTTTAAGATACTCTAAAACTAACAAAATTGACATCTTAGTAGTTGCTAAACTTCATAAATAATAATTGGACACTAAGTAGCACTACTGGATTAGCTTCACAGCTATGACATGGTAAACACATGGAAATGCCTTGCAGCAGATATTCTGCTCTCCTTTTTGTATTTTTCCACCTCTACCTCCTTATCCAAGCTTAATGCCTTGAATCCTGAAGGTTCCTTCAAGACCAAATTATAGTGGCACCCGGTTAAGAGTATTCTGATTTATTTATGAATGCATGGCCAGGCTGCTACGGTGCCATATGTGCCTGCTCCCTGATGGTTCTTTGTGAGGAAAGGGAGACAAATGTACTTGTAATGAAAACAAAGGCAGAGAAAACAGTAAAACAATAATATACATATAAATAAATATATAACTAAAATAGTATTTTGCAGTAGGAAAAAGTTGATAGTCCTGTCCCCACCTTCCTACAGCTTGTCCTTCACACTATTTTCCCCTTGGTACTTGCGTATTTGAAATATCTGGTCATCGGCTTCTTCAAATTCAGGGCTGTCAAGGGACAAGGTCCTCAACAGGTGTGGTTCATCAAGTAGAACCCATTTATCCAATTCTCTCAGTCCATCCTAAACACTGACATGGATAGGGCCACCAAGGATTTGAGTCGGATAGTCCTATTGTAACTTATAAGCAGCATAGTCCCTTTTAGCTGTTGTAAATCACATAAGGAAATATTTCCTCTGCCAGGAGATAGGAAGCTGTTAAAGCTATTCAGAAAAAAACAATAACCCATATCTAATTTTATCCTCAAAGTTTCTCTTTTCACTTTTAACTCCAATACATCTTGGAGACAAAAATAAATAAGTCGACCACATAGTGTACTCCATAAATAAAGGCAGCCTTAAGCACTCCACTGGTGAATATATGCAACTCTTGTTGCCCCACCACTCCATATATTGGTCACCCTTTGTACTGGCTGCCTAAGTCATAGAACAGACTAACATGCAGGTGTGGTTCTTCCACTGCTTATAGACCTACACCACAAGCCTTTGTGCTCGTCCTTGACACAAACACAAGCTGCTCACCCTCTGTTGCGCTGCCCAAGCTATAGGACAGGATTTTCAGCTCAGTAAACTCTCCCTAATATGCTCTGCTTTACCCACTTAGCCCCGTCTTTCTTCTTTTCTCGATCCTGGGGACCCCTCTCCTCACCTTAATACATTTCAGGGACCTGACAGTCCCGATGTTCTTCCAGCTCTGTTCTGCAGTTTCCAAAATTTCTACATTTGAAAAAGATTTTAAACTATTTACTCCACCACACATCAGAAAAATATGCCAAATTACAAAGCTATCAAATTCAGGAAAAAAATGAGTGTATCTGAAGACAGGTAATGAATTTAGTTTGTGAACCACACATCTATGTTTGGAACCTGTCCTAAACACATAATTATGTTTAGAACACTCTCTGGGCAATAAAATAACATTTTAATGGAGAAATCAGAGAATAGTGCAAAAAAAAGCTATTTTCATAATTTTCCCTAAATGATAAAGCTATACTTGGAAGTACATTTTTAAAATGAGTTATGAAAAATATTATGTTATGTCTCTGAAAAATAGTGGTGACTGCTGTGGCAGGGTGCCCATCACTGTAGAACTAGTACAGAGGTGCCTTGATGCCAGGGGTAAACTATCCCCACACTGAGCGGTACAGATGCTTTGAACAGAATTGGCCTGTGGAGCCTTTGCCTTGATAAAGGAATCCTGCATGGTCCCAAAATGTTGGATTACAAGTATCTAATAAACATTATCACTCATAAGGTGACCCGAGTGTTTTCTAATGACGACATCATCATTCTGGGAGTCAGTACAAACAGTAGAGGAACCTGTCCAACACAATTATGACTGGAAGCAGAAGTGGGGATTAAAAGACTTTTACTAGCACTGCTTCCAGTCAGGATCTTGGGATGGCTCTACTAGACAGCCATGGTCCACTAGGGAGCACTATTATAGTACATTATATAAGGGGCACTCTGTAGAAGATATTTGCTTGGGCCCTACTACATATGAATCACTATTAAATGGGAGGGACTCTATTGAAAAGGTGCTAAGGTGCTGTGGGCAGGGAAGGCTAACATGTACTGGGTGCATTATGCATGAAGCAACTGTGAATGGAAAGCATTATACAAAATTAACCACATTGGGGGCACTATAAATTAGAGGCAGCCTCATGTTGGCTATAAAAAGGCATGGTAAACTTGTTACTGTGGGACACTATATAGTGGACATTGTAAATGGAGACTGTCATGAATGATACAGATGTCGAGATGATTAGCGATTCTGTAGCATTCTGCACAGCAGAGCAGAATGTCACTTTCTGTTTAAATGTACAACAGATGTCTTTTCCTTCTCTTCTGAGTGAAAGCAAACCCATCACCCACACTGAATCAGTGTCCCTTTCCTGCCCAGTGACTTGTTATTTAGCCAAGGGGTGTGAAACCCTAGCCTGGTGTAATATGTCAAAGGTTGTTCTAGCTGGTCACACTCAGCTGCTAATTGAGCACCAAAAGGTCCTTTCATCCAGGGGAAGCCAAAGGAAGCTAGCTCCACAGGGGTCCACTGCCAATCTCAGACACATTGGCACCGCTAGGGAACAGATTTAAATGCATGTAGTTTATGATTTAGGTCTGTTAAATGAAAACCGTGTATAGCACAGCTATGAAATTAATATAATCTTACTCGTTAAAATCTGCCCAATGTGCTGATATAAAATTCTTAACCATAACCCGTCCGGTTATTGGTGTACGACCCTTCTCGGGGACAGGACAGCCTAACACACTCATGCAAGATGTCATATTAATCGGTATTTGTGTGAATCTGCTATCCACCTACATATGACATGTATAGTTTATGAGTTACAGTGTTTTACAATTTAAGCTCAAAATCCTCCTAGGAGGAGGTGGACTGTCATTGGTGGGTAATTCAGAGGGGGCAGGCGTTGCCTCACCCCCAAACCAGCTTCATCAAAAGCACATTGCCAGCAGGCAGACTTTAGTCCTCCAAATCTCATCTTCAGGAGAGCCTGCTGCTGCTAACCAGAGGACCATGTGGTTAGCAGCCATCTTGGAACTGTACCATCTGCTTGGATTACAAAATATACCTAAAGGCCTATGATTCTGAAACCAAGGACTTTGCATTTCTTTTCCCAGAAGGAAATATTCTCACACAGACTGCATTTCGGCTAAGCAAACACTTCACAATTATTCCCTTTTATTTTAAGCTTTGTGTGTATATGTTAATTAGTGTATGTAAATGTGTGTAATGCATTTTTGTTATTAAAATGTTTAAAAAATAGTTTTACGGTTATGACCTGTTCCTGAACATACACAATCGTACTTACTCCTCCGAAAACGTTACCTTGTGTTTAGAGTATCTTGTATTTACAACCCGTATGCTTGAATCGGGCATGGATAGACAGGCCTGGCACCGATCCCTGCATACAGCTAAGGGTTAACTTACAGTGTTCGACAGTGTGCTAATATATTTATAGTCATGTGCTGACTCGCATGTGGTGGCAAGTATTTGAATTGTACGTGTGTGGTGAATCCTTTGGAGTCAGGACGCTCCTCTCGGCTAGTCGGTTCATAGATTGCAAATCCACATATAGGCATCTATGCGCAAAGCGACAGCGAGACCGAGTTTCTAACTCTGAGCAATTGATCCGATCAAGCACCGGCCCGTGCGGTCTATGACAGAGACATTATGTGGAAGCACTATAATTAAGCAACACTAAAACAGTGGGCACTATAATGGAAGCATTGCAAGTGCAAGACATGCATTGGAAGACTATGTAGACAGTAGAACACTATGAAAGACAGGACAGAACAGTACTAAACATGGGGGCTACTACAATGAAAATACTGTTCAGTCATCTCTTATATTATATCCACACCCATGTTTGAGTCTATATTCTTACAATTTAAACAGTTTAAAATAATGTAACACCTCCCCCCATCATGTTTTTTTTTTGCTCATTTTCCCATCATTTTGTTTTCTTTAACCAGTTAACTCAATTGGGGTGTTTATGTCTGTCCAGTGTTGCTCTGGCGGGAGCATGCACGCTCCCGCTGCTTGTTCACGGTGGGACTTACAGCCAAGGGATTAGTTCAAGGAACATGAGTTCCCTGAGCCAATCAAAGTCCTTGTATAAGAAAAAACATGATTCCTATCAGGAGCCATGTTCATTCTTAGGATTAAACACTACCTGGTAACTTCCGGGATAGGGAATAGCGCCATCTTGTGGTGGAATAGTAAAATTTAAATATAAAATAAATACATTTAATAGTGATTTTATTATTATTATTGATTCATAAAGTACCAACATATTCCGTGGTGCTATACACAGTAAGAAACAAACATGGGGTACATAATAATACAGACAGTGGTGTACATCAATATACAAAATACATAGTTGGCGACAAATACAAAGTCGATACAAAATACAGGTCAATCCCTTATTATTTTCCTTGGCTGTTATCCCAAGGTTCAAAGTAACAGGAAAAGGTTGCTGGGAGTGGTAATCCTGGGGTGGTGAGTTTGCACAGGGGCTGCTGCAGATCTATACACTGTAATTTTGCTTACTAAGTTCTTGGTGAGGTCATCTCGAATACCCCTTGGCATGTATATACAGGTATTTGTTGGTAGAACTCCATAGTTGAGTACTACTACTTATTATAATGAGCTGACTGCAACCACTGAGCCAAACAGAAGTGCCCCATGGAGAACACATGATAAAAAGGTACATAAATACAACAATGAATACTAAAATGGTACTTCATGTAGACGGCAAACAGGTTTCACATTCAGAAATCTGGTATTGTCACATGATATCTAACCTGTTTCCATGTATGAAGTTAAATACACACAAGTGATACTGGAGCTGATTCACTAAAAGTCAGTAAAATTGCCATGCACAAGCATGAATCAGGAACCTGGGATGTTCCCTCAATGTAATTGGGGGTCCCTTAACCTGTAGAATGAAGGGAGAGAGGAGCCTGACGGTGCAGTATCGTTATTATGGGTGGACTAAAGTTCTGTGAGAGATTATACTCACAAGATCGGGTTGCCGTCCTGCAACCACAATATGCACATGCGGGAATAAACCGTCCCCACTCGGTATCCCGGGTCCTTCTGGAACTGGGCGGTCGCTCTCCTTGCGTGTTCCTGTCTATCTGCATGTGACTGCAAATAACAGGGGATTCTCACCTCACTAGGAGGTGTACTGTAACAACTGTATGTGGTATCAAGGAGGCGCCCTAGGACTGGTATAGCGGCATAAAGATTTTACTATATAAAAAGAGGTAGCTTACCTCTGTCACGAATTCATGATAGGTATAAAAAGATTCTTTATTTCTAAAAAGCAGGTTTAATTGTAGACAACGCGTTTCATGCATCTCAGCCCGCTTCCTCAGGTCAATAACAACAGATACACCTCCCCCACCTCCAGTCACCACAGCGGACCTGTAAGAAAATCACTTCGAAGTAGATGTGCTGCATGAGTAGCTGTTGAGTTTGACATTGGAAGAGAGGCGCCAAGAGTACAAGGATTATATTCTACTGGAAAAAGTCCCGATCTTGTTGGATGAGTACGCAGGTGGCTCACCAGAGGATGACAGTCAAAATGTGAACGTGAACTGCCTGTGTGGCAAAGTGTCGCTCTACAAGGGAGACATTACCCACCTTGAGATAGATGCGATCGTCAGTGCAGCAAACTCTTTACTTCTTGGTGGTGGGGTAGGTGTATCTGTTGTTATTAACCTGAGGAAGTGGACTGAGACCCGTGAAACGCATTGTCTACAATTAAACGTGCCTTTTAAATATAAAGAATCTTTTTATACCTTTTATGAATTTGTGGCAGAGGTAAGGTACCTCTTTTTGTATAGTAAAATCTTTATGCCTCTATACCAGTCCTAGGGCGCCTCCTTGATACCGCATCCAGATGCACAAACAGAGCTCAGCAATTTTACCGGTACTGATGCCAGCAGAGTAGCGTATGTGACGCAATTAGCACAACCCATGGTACCAGTATATTACAACTGTTGCTACGGTACCATGTGTTATGCTACTTGCATAATGTCCATTATCAGAGCAACGTTTGCATTACATAGGTATCACAGGTTTAAGTACTCTGAACTGGTACTGTACTAGTAAAATTGCCATGCATTAACCCCAATGTCACCTGAAATTACCTATTGTGATTGCTTTGGATGACAAGTTGACAAATGAGCTGCTCAGCCCTTTCTGTCTTATGAATGAAGAGGGAGGTCGATATGCAAAAGGTGCCCCAATGCAGTGCATTCAAAGTTAGTTATTACACATCTCAGTGGACTATGAAATGGGATACCTCAATCAACGGGGGATACACGTTCTTCCAATAGGCTGTTACCCAAACAACCAGGAATGGTTGTTTCAAATGACAAAAATCTAGCATGTGAACATAACTTTATTGGCATCACAACACCCTCTGATTTTTTTAGACACGTTCATTTCCTGGCTCTTAACCACTTTACCCCCCGCAGTACTGATTTCTCTGTCCCTTTTTCCATCCTTATAAAACCAAGGGACGGAGAAATCCGTACTTCCCGCGCTACCGCTTCTGTCCGCGGTCCCGCCACTCGTGCGCGCGCTTCCGCCACTCGTGCACGCCTGCTGCCCGCTCGACCGGAGATCAATGAACAGGAAAATCCATTCCCGTTCGTTGATCTAAGCCCCCACAATGATCTGCTGCTTCTATGAGAAACAGCGCGATCATTGTGATTTTCCCAGCCTCATAGTGCTTCCTGTAAGCGTCCTTCCGGACGCTTACAGGTCGCATGAACAAATACTCACTGTGGCCATCTTGTGGCCAAATAGTAAAACTACACCCTAAAGCATTTTACATATACAAATACATTAGTTTTACACAATAAAATTAACTCATTACCTCCCACACTCCCCAATTTTTTTTTTTTGTAATAAAAAAAAAATACAATAAAAAAAACATAAATAGTTTCCTTAGGGACTGAACTTTTTAAATATTTATATCAAGAGGGTATAACACTGTTACTTTATAACCAGTTCGGCCTTTCTGGACGAGCTTTCTTGTCCAGAAAGGCACTGCTGCTTTCAATGCGTGGTGCGCGCGATCGGGCGCGCGCCCCCGCCGCCCGCCGCTAGCCCCCCGATCAGTCAATGGGAATATAATTCCCATTCACTGATCTAACTTCCCCGCAGAAATACCGACGCTTTCTATCCAGAGAGCGCAGTATTTCTGCCCCCAGGAAACAACTCCTCTGAATTTTGGTTCCTGGATGCGAGATCGTTCGCATCCAGGACTTTTCTCACTTGTGGCCAAATAGTAAACTGCACCCACATACATTTTTAATTAAAGAATTTGCTTATTTTACACGTAAAATAAGCAGTTTCCCTCCCACACCAAAAATTACCCACATACATTTTTTATAAAAAAAAAAAAAAAATACAATAAAAAACAAACAAACAACATAAATAGTTACCCAAGGGTCTAAACTTTTTAAATATACATGTCAAGAGAGTATGTTATTATATTATTTAAAATTATAAGCTTATAAATAGTGATGGACACAAATTGAAAAAATGCACTTTTATTTCTAAATGAAATATCGGCACCATAAATTGTGATAGGGACATCGTTTAAATGGTGTAATTAACGGGACAGATGGGCAAATAAAATACATGGGTTTTAATTACGGTAGCGTATATTAATTTCAAACTATAATGGCCAAAAACTGAGAAATAATGAATTTTTTTAATTTCTTTCTTAATCTTCCTGTTAAAATGGATTTAGAAAAAAATAATTCTTAGCAAAATGTAGTACCCAAAGAAAGCCTAATTAGTGGCGGAAAAAACAAGATATAGATCAATTCATTGGGATAAGTAGCAATAAAGTTATAGGCGAATGAATGGGAGGTGAACGTTGCTCGGATGCATGAGATTTTCGGCACTGCGGCGCTGAACCGGTTATACTATGGGCTTGTAATTAGGGATGGATGCAAAACTGAAAAAAATGCACCTTTATTTCCAAATAAAATATTGGCGCCAAACATTGTGCTAGGGACATAATTTAAATGGTTTTATAACCGTGACAAATGGGCAAATACATTTGATGGGTTTTAATTACAGTAGCATGCATTATTGAAAAACTATAATGGCCGAAAACTGAAAAATATGGATTTTTTCCCCACATTTTTTCCTATTTTCCCATTAAAACACATTTAGAATAAAATAATTCTTAGTACTAAAAAGAAAAGATACCCCTATACACAGCACCACTGCAGACCATATGTATCAATCAAAAAAATATATTTTTATTACAAGCTTTGCAAACACATATCAATGATACACAAAAATTTAAAAACATCTAAAAACAGCATAATATTGTATTTCCAGCCATATTCAACATAATGGGCCTGCTAGATATAATAATCTATTATGTTCAGTCTCAGTGGATGTAACACCTGTAACCACTGGGGGCTCAGATAATGAGCCCCCTCGTGGATGAACCCGGGTTCAGTAAGAATTATAAAGTGCAAAAAATTGGAACCATGAAAGTGCATATAGTGCTACACAAACAAACAATCATTCAACATATGCAATAACTGTGCAACCTATCAGTCTAAAAGTGCAGTTTAAATACTGTCAGAGTCACTAATGACCAAGTGGAAGCAGCCTATTAGGATCTGCAAAGAAGTGAATAAGTAAAAGATACTTAGCCGGGTATGAATAGAAAGGCAGGCAGACTGGCTTGGAAAGACTGAAGTATCCCCTCAGGACATAGCCCACATGCTCCGCGGTCGTCACTCCGCTTTGAAAGGTGAGGTAGATAGCCGTGACGACTAATAGGCTGCTTCCACTTGGTCATTAGTGACTCTGACAGTATTTAAACTGCACTTTTAGACTGATAGGTTGCACAGTTATTGCATATGTTGAATGATTGTTTGTTTGTGTAGCACTATATGCACTTTCATGGTTCCAATTTTTTGCACTTTATAATTCTTACTGAACCCGGGTTCATCCACGAGGGGGCTCATTCTCTGAGCCCCCAGTGGTTACAGGTTGTACATCCACTGAGACTGAACATAATAGATTATTATATCTAGCAGGCCCATTATGTTAAATATGGCTGGAAATACAATATTATGCTGTTTTTAGATGTTTTTAAATTTTTGTGTATCATTGATATGTGTTTGCAAAGCTTGTAATAAAAATATATTTTTTTGATTGATACATATGGTCTGCAGTGGTGCTGTGTATAGGGGTATCTTTTCTTTTTAGTACTATGTATACATGCTCTACCCCAGCACACGCAGTCATTATTACTTGGGGTGCTAACAAACTCTTTTGTGTTCTAATAAAATAATTCTTGGCATAATGTCCCACCTAAAGAAAGCCTAATTGGTGGCGAAAAAAACAAGATATAGTTGATTTCATTGTGATAAGTAATAATAAAGTTATAGACGAATGAATGGAAGGAGCGCTGAAAGGTGAAAATTGCTCTGGTGTTTCAGGGGTAAATCCCCTCGGTGGGGAAGTGGTTAAACTGACTATGGGCTTGATTCATTAAGCTGCACTGTTAAGCAGTGCACTTTAATGTGAAGCAGCGGCCGCTAATGCATGCCTTAAGTAGCAGTGCTCTTCTATGTAAGGCGTGTGCCTTACTTAGAGAGGAGCGTGCCTTACTATACATAGTTACTATCTAAGGAAGGCACACTCCTCTCTAAGTAAGCCACGCTCCTAAGGAAGGCACTCTCCTCTAAGGAAGGCACACTCCTAAGGAAGGCACGCTCCTTACATAGCAGCAAACGCTGCTATGTAAGCCATGCATTAGTGGCCGCTCCTTCACATTAAGGTGCACTGCTTTAGCAGTGCAGCTTAATGAATCAAGCCCTATGTGCATTCTGTTATTCTGTATTTTCTGTATGCTAATGCCAGTTAGTCCAGTCAGATGAAAATACACTTTTAATACCCATGTAAAAAGACTAGAAAAACTAAGGATGGAATAAGCACATTGGAAGTGTTAGCATGAATGAGCACCCAGTCCATCACATAATCAGCAGTGCAGGCCAATTCTAAAAGCTCCTAAAATAGCCACTTATACCCGATGTATTGATGCAAAAATGATCACCACAACAACAGCCAATAAAAAACTAGAACTTCTCAGACCTTGCTGGGATGCTTTTAATGGCTTGAAAATGACATCTCCTGAAATATATGTCAGTGCACCCTAATCAGCACAGCTGCACTTCCTTCTCATACGTTCTTTTCAGAACATTCTGAAACGCCCGGTCAGACTCTGCACTGTTATTCCACATTACAAATATCACATCTCTATATTTAGATTTTTGGCATTTTGAAAGTACATTTCTATTGTATAAGGGCTGCATTCAAAGTACATTTAGAAGATATAATAGCTCTGTGTTTAATGTAAAAAGCACTGTATGGTGCACTGTATGGTGCACTACAGATGCAGCGTGTCCAAGCAGAGCTACAGCTACACAACTGAATCCAGCTATTTTCAAATGTACAAATGTTCAAATTCTGGTCTGAAGATCTTTGGCTATTAAAGCTAATAAAGTATATGCAAGCAACCCTAGAATTCTGCTGTTCAGTTTTAATTTGTGCTTCACTGACAATCAAACTAGACAGGTCTGCCTTAAAGCAACTCTGAAGCGGAAAAAAAAGAGTTAAATATTTACATATGGTAAGGGAAGGTTCTGGATCCTAAGGAGCCTTCCCGGTCCTCTCTCCACCCCCTTGTTCCACTGGTGTCCCAGGTGAAGTTAATTAACCAGCTTGGTGGAATAACTCTTCAGGCCTCCTGGTGCGGGCTTCATAAGTACTTGCGTCCCTGAGTACTTTTGAAGACAAGCGGATGTGTATTGTGAACGCGTGAACCTCTGCTGGCACATGCACAGTACAGATGCACCCGTCCTCAGAAGTACTTCCGAAGTGTGTATGCGGAGTCCCGAAAACACAGCTTGGCACTGGGACAGTGGTCGAAAGAGGGCATGGAGAGAAGTACTTCCGAAGTGTGTACGCGGTGTCCCGAAAACACAGCTTGGCACTGGGACAGTGGTGGAAAGAGGGCAAGGAGAGAGAACCAGGAAGGCTCTATGAGATCCAGAGCCTTCCCTCTACATAGGTGAGTATCGGAGTTGCTTTAAACTTTAAACTAAACATTTATTTGTCTGTTTTTGTTATTTATTTGGTAATGTCACTACCTATATTATTACAGTAAAGTAAATTGCACACTGCTTACAATGCATAGTCAGTTAGAAGGTTAGGGGTGGTGGCAATTTGTTTTTTTTTTCAAAGGTCTATCTACTTTCTTCATAGTGGCACTGTCTATATATAGAAGGGAGGCCAGCTAGTAGTTTGGAGAAAATATAGTTAAAGGTAGTTAATCACCTTGGTGTCCCATGGCCATATTGGAACCACAGTGAGTAGGCAAGGAAGATGGTAACATCAAGGTAACACCAAAGGATAAGACAGATTCTAAAGAACCAGCAAAGTCAGAGGAAGAAGATCCACTCTATCAACATACACACCCTGCCAGTCACCAGATATCCACCGGTATGGTAATCTTGCCAAAGGAGGACATGGAGGCTGCTGATGGGAAGAATTGGAAGCTCCTTACAATGTATGGGGGTTTGCAAACAAGGTTGAGATGTACAATCAGTAAGTGTACACCAACTGTAAAGAAGTTTGGTGATTGTGAAAGTTACTGCCTTCGATGATACCCAGAGAATCGAGGGGTACGTTAATAAACTAGCATTTAAAGATGAGCTGCTGAGAGAATGCCTTAGGCTGAAAAGATATGAAAGGAACACAAAGTAGAGTTATTGCCATGGTAAGACAATTCACTGCATATGATTTACCATTGACAGATAGCTGAGGTGGCTGATACTGGGAATCTTTACAATAGCTGGAAAGAACTGGACTCAAACACTAACAACAGGGCGTGAACTCTGGCTGGCAAGTGACTAAGCTCCAGATTCACAGGAGTAGACAAAACTTTGCATGATATATACATGATATATACTCCATCATCGTCTGGTATGCAGGAGCAACCGCCAGGGACAAATACAAACTTAACAGAGTGCTAAACGCAGCAGAAAAGATCATTGGCGCCCACCTACCCTCGCTAGATTTCCTCCACTCCATGAGAATGAAGGCAAGGGCCTCCAAGATCTTACTCGATCCCTCCCACCCAGGCAGGCGCTACTTCGAGCCCCTACCATTAGGACGCCGTTTCAGATCCATCCCCTCCAAAAACCACCAGGCGCATGAACACCTTCTTCCCCCAAGCGGTCCTCCTGATGAACTCGCTAAACTCAAGACCCCCCCCCCCCCACCACCACCAGGTCTGACCACTGAGACACTCTAGCCCTCAGGGAAACCCTCCCTCATAGCTGTAAACTCTGACCCTCCAAAGACTCAATCCTGCTATTGCTTTATATGTTTGCTGTTGCTTTAAATGTTTGCTTTGTATGTTTGCCTTGCGTTGTTATATGTTCCCGAACTGCCATTTGCCATGTGAACCACAAGCAATTCCGGGCACACCAATCGGTGTACTTGGCGACAATAAAGAGAATTCTGATTCTGATTCTGATTCTGGCAGGCGGTAAGATGCAGGCAGGAACAGCATACACTGAACACCACAACCAAGTGGCTGGTATTTTGTACAAGAACATAAGCACAGCATATGGACTAAACTCTTCTAAGCCCATATAGCAGATTCCACAGCAAACCATGGGAAATTACAAGTGTAAAGCTTCAGACGCATGTGTGAGGCAAGTCGCCTAGCAGGGATCGAGACTCAATCCCTTAGGCAACAGTGCAGGGCCAACGCTAAACAGATTCATCGCTAGCCTCCAGAACTACTGTACTTTATATGATTATATAATCAGTGGCACTAGTATAAGTACTGTTCTTATCAAATGCAAAATGTGTGATGATCCAAAGTTCCTAAGGTGTAACACGTATGCAAAAAACGTTATGGAAAAGGCACACCTTACCATAGAAGATTGGGTGCATAGCCCGGATGCAAGTCACATCCAATGCAAAACAAACAGTCCAAGACAACACAGAGTATGACAATTGTTTTGTGGCCACGGAGGGTCCCCTTCATCAAATTGTGCAGACATAAACTTTGCATTGCAGTGATTGACCATATATACAGTGATCCTAAGCCATGTTAATTAAGAGTAACAGTCTTGGACTGTTAAGATGTAACACATAGGTAGACTAAATGCTGATGTCCTACCTTTAGTTTTCGATCATGATCACCACTGCACAGGGAGTTTACTGAGACTTTAAAGGTTTTCCAGGCTGGATTCAAATTATTCATGACCACCTAGGATAGAATTACAGGACAAAGCAGAGATGTTCATCAAGCATCAGTTTGAAAACACAGCTTTCCTGCAAGAATTTTTAGTCTTCACAAACATTAATGTTATAACATAGTCACTGTAAACCGGAAGAAAAGAATACGTTAAAGTGGGCACAAAACTAAGTAACGATATGAAAAAACAGAAGAGAACACAGAGAGCCCGATATAGTGTAGTATGTACTGGAGTGGTGTAATTATGATAGGGTACAATATATACTCGTATACAAATTGACCTCGTGTATAAGTCGACTACAATAATCAACCCTCTTAAGCCAGAATTTGGCCGCAATAGCAGCATAGGGGGCGATATACAGGCTGGGAACGCGAACAATCACTCGCGTTCCCATGCCTGTCGTCCGATGACCGCGAAACCGGAAGTGTTCGCCGGCGGGTCCTGGAGCGTCAGAGCAGGGCTGTGAGGGCACCGATCGGCTGCAGGGGGCTGAGGGAAGCCCCAGGTGAGTTAATCTCATTTTTTTAACCGGCTTTAGGTTCACTTTAAATGCGGCCAGTAACTCCTCCAGGCTCCCAAGTGCAGCAATTATTCACTCCTCCTTGTGCAGCCCAGTATTTACCCCCTGCCCTTTCCTTGTTAATTGTTGTGGCCAGGATTTCACTGTGTTTTCTTGGCATTTCCTTTCCTAAAAGTATCACTTACCACTGGGTAAATTGCTGCAAATGGGAATGTCACTATTAGTACACACATTAGTCAGTGAGCTCGGTGTTGCCCGTGACTTGTGTATTAGTCGACCCCTATACTTTTATGAAGTGAATCAGACCTAAATTTCTAGAGTTATATTCGAGTATATACATTAAGTATATTATGTTATACTAACAAACATGGGTTACCACTGAGGCAACCAATATAGATGCAGATGGGGAGATTAGACCTGTCCCCACTCAGGATTAGGAAGTTGCTCTCTGTAGATCTGAAAAAAAGGGGTTAACACCCCTCCACTTGGGATGGACTCGTACAATGTAGAAGTGAACAGAGGCGCCAAAATGATACAAGTAGCTAAAACTATATAAACTGGGAGAGGGAGTGGTTAATTTACCTACTCCAAGCAGACACAGAAAAGGTTGATATTAAATCAACAAAGAGATTTATTTATACACTCCCTGTTTTAAAAGTTTTGCTACTTTTATTCTTTTGGTGCCTCTGTTTACTTCTACAAAACTAAGTAAGTTACATACAGGAATACATATGATGTGTGACTATACTGACTTGCCGACCGTCTGTTTTCTTTTTTTGTGGTCAAATTCATTTTTCAAACACCTCACTTTTACATGTGATTAGAGGAAGCGTACCTCTGGATCTGAGTTCCGCAGTGTATGTGACAAAAGTCTTTGGTTCCCTTGAAGTTGGAATTTTGCTTCTTGTTCTTTTGGATAGGTTATTTTATTTATTTTTTCTACACCTTCCAAATGTTTTATAGTGCTGGTTTTAAAGCAAAAAATGGAATACAACTATGTGCATTTGAGTTCCTTAGTGTATGTGAGAATGGTCTTTGGTTCCCTTGAAGTTTTAGCACATTCGGAATTTTGGTTGTTTTTCTGTTTTGAATACTTTATTTTATTTATTTTTTGTGCACCTTCCAAATGTTTTACAGTGCTTATTTGAAAGCTAGAAACGGAATACAACTATGTGAAACAAGACAAGAGCATATACTTTCCATGCTTGAAGCTCTTGGTTAGTCTTTGTCAAGAAGAGATATACCAAGTCATCTAAAGCTACTGTAGGTCACCTAAAGACCCACTGTAACCTATTATTTTACATAAAGTGTACTGAAATTAAATTTGCAAGTTCTAAGGTATGAAATGGCCTTTTAAAGTACAGTTGAAGTGAGGGGGATATTGTTGTGTTCAGCAATCACTGATGCAGAATAACTGGATCTTGGCTTATTTATAAGGTTCTGCAGCTCTGTAAAACATTAATCCATGCATTGCTTTGCATCTCCAGCACACAAAGACAGGCAGGAACAGGAAACAACACCAAAACAGCATAGAAAGATCCAATACAATCATGTAGTATCACAGCAGCATCACAGTAATTTCACAGGGCTATCTACAGGCCAGAAGCATGAACACCACAAATATGGAGATTGCCAGCTTCTTTCAATGAATGTCAAGTATGCAGATATTCATTTAAAACACAAAGCAATACTATGCAAGTTAACTACATCATATAGTCCTTTGTCCACACAGGTGGTCTTCTATTTCTTTGAGTAGATCTGGTTAGTTCTGTTTCCAGTTCTCCAACTTGGTCATCATCAGTCTCAATATAACCATGTATTTTATCAAATGAAGCATCAAACAAGTCCTGAACAAGTGCAAGATGACTGGCATTCCAAATACATCCATCAGAGTTCATTGGTGTAAGGTTATTGTTGCCTTGTCACTCTAAGCAGGTTAGGAAATTTGTATTTTGCCTATTTCAACATATCAGGACTTTTAACTCTAACTAGAGATCCAGACTGAAAGTCACATTCTGTAGCACTGAGTTTCCGATCAGTATCCACCTTTCTTTAACTTGATGCAATTTAACTGTCTTGGTAACTGAAGATTTTAGAAGCACTTGTGAAGTTGTGGTGACCTTCTGCTCCTAAGCAGTGAGTTAGCAAAGCTCACTTTCTGCCATCAAGAAAGTCATTTTCATGTAATGCAAGTATGTAATTGTCAAACATTCTAATCCAAGCAGTGAAATGCATTGTAGCCAGGCTCACCCGGCCATTAAAGGAAACATGGAGGTGGTTGTAGGGCCAGAAGTGCCATCCTCATAGCCAAATGTGTTCAGTAATCACTGATGCAGGATAACTAGGTTTATTGACAAGTTACTGCAGCTCTGTAAAACATCAAGCAATGCTTTGCTTTCCATCTCCAGCACACACAGACAGGCAGACAGGAACAGGAAATAACAACACCAGAACAGAATAGAAAGGTTCCAAACAATCATGTAGTATCACAGTAGCATCACAGTGATTTCACAATGCCATCTACAGGCCAGAAGCATGAACACCGCAGATATGGAAATTGCCAGCTTCTTTCAATGAATGTCAAGTATGCAGATATTCATTTAAAATACAAAGTAATACTATGCAAGTTAACTACATCACATAATCCTTTGTCCACACAGGTGGTCTTCTACTTCTTTGAGTAGATCTGGTTAGTTCTGTTTCCAGTTCTCCAACTTGGTCATCATTTATCAGTCACAATATAACCATGTATTTCATCAAATGAAGCATCAAACAAGTCCTGAACAAGTGCAAGATGACTGGCATTCCAAATACATCCATCAGAGTTCATTGGTGTAAGGTTATTGTTGCCTTGTCACTCTAAGCAGGTTAGGAAATTTGTACTGTGCCTATTTCAACATTTCAGGACTTTTCACTCTAAATAGAGATCCAGACTGAAAGTCACATTCTGTAGCACTGAGTTTCAGATCAGTATCCGCCTTTCTTTAACTTGATGCAATTTAACTGTCTTGGTAACTGAAGATTTTAGAAGCACTTGAAGTTGTGGTGACCTTCTCCTCCTAAGCAGTGAGTTAGCAAAGCTCACTTTCTGCCATCAAGAAAGTAATTTTCATGTAATGCAAGTACATAATTGTCAAACATTCTAATCCAAGCAGTGAAGTGCATTGTAGCCAGGCTCACCCGGCCATTAAAGGAAACATGGAGGTGGTTGTAGGGCCAGAAGTGCCATCCTCGTAGCCAATTGTGTTCAGTAATCACTGATGCAGGATAACTAGGTTTATTGACAAGTTACTGCAGCTCTGTAAAACATCAAGCAATGCTTTGCTTTCCATCTCCAGCACACACAGACAGGCAGACAGGAACAGGAAATAACAACACCAGAACAGAATAGAAAGGTTCCAAACAATCATGTAGTATCACAGTAGCATCACAGTGATTTCACAATGCCATCTACAGGCCAGAAGCATGAACACAACAGATACGGACACTGTTATTTCCTTTTAAACAATGCCAGTTGCCTGGCTGTCTTGCTGATCATCTTCCTCTAATACTTTGAGCCATAGTCTCTGAACAAGCATGCCGATCAGATGTTTGACAAAAAGTTTGACTGGATTTGCCACATCCTTGTTTGAGGTGGATGATAAATACACTACTGATGAAGGAAATATCAGCCGAACGCCAGGCAACTGGTATTGTTTACAAAGAAATAAACATGGCAGCCTCCATATCCCTCTTACTTCAGGTGTCCTTTAAATGTTAGTTTTGTTTATAAAATGTAAAGCTGTTTATGCTAAATATGTATTATCGGCATACAGAACAACAACTGGAATCAGAGGTAGAAGACCCTTAGAAGTCCAGAATTATTTTCAGCTATTGATATAGTTTAATAAAGATTTTCCTTAAAGCAAATATGAAAAATACATAAACTGCGAATGAGCTCATGATAAAATAATCAGTAGAAGGTTGTCAGAGTTTTAAGTTTTCCAGGCACACTGTGAACTGGCATACAGCTGTGTGCTGCACCCTCTGGAGCACAATATTTACATATTGATGAGAATTCTGAGACCTCAGTGTAAGCATTGTCCTCCATGCTTATGAGGTTCCTTTCCAAAGTTATTTATTTTAAAATGTGAAGGATGGGGTGTATAATTGATGGGCAAATGATCTGCTTCCATGCAAAGAACAGTACGCAGTAAAGACAAAATAAAATAATTGACATATCTCAGAAAGTAGCAATAAAGTATGTGTCGGCATCTAAATGTTCCATCAGAATAAACTCTTGAAACGATCCATGAATATTACTATGTCTTTTCAACAAAGAATTTTACAAGAATTAAAGAGAAATCATAACCAAGAATTGAACTTCATCCCAATCAGTAGCTGATACCCCCTTTCCCATGAGAAATCTTTTCCTTTCCTTAAACGGATCATCAGGGGGCTCTGTATGGCTGATATTGTGGTGAAACCCCTCCCATAGTGTTATGTGAGCATCAGGGTTCTGACATCACACTGTGGGAGACTTGTTGCATTGTGGGAAATAACAGCCGTTTCCAACTGCCAAAAAAAGCAAGTAGCATCTCCTTCTACTGACATCACCTGCCAGCAGTATAAATGTCACCGTGTGATAAATGTCAGAATGCAAATCAGGGAGAGGAAAGATTTTACAATGGGCACACACTGACTAAATCATTTATACATAATTATTGTACAAATTAAGCACTTTTTTTTCATTATGTTATTTTCTTTAAATTTCTCAAATCATTTAAAATAAAGGCATTTTGTTAATGTTTGCAACATTAAAGGAAAAAAATTGTGACAAGCACGAATTTCGCATAATTGTAATTTTGCATTGTATATCGCTATTACAATTCTAAATTGAATGAGAAATTTCAGGAAAAATCATAATTCATTTCGTTTGTAAACATGATCAGGAACCATCATTTCACAATTTTTTGTAATTTCGCATAATTATTTGCTGAATTTAGTGGTAATAGACAAGCCCCCATACATGCTGTTGTCACCAGAATTGCATCGTATGGGAAGAATAGGAGCAAGTCAAAGAAATAAGTTTTCAAAAAGACTTTGTAGTTTTTGAGATAATCGATTTTGATAATGCAAAGGAAAAATTATTTTTAAACTCAGAAAAAATGTCAGCTAAATTTGGCACAAAATTACACAAATGGATAACACAAAATCAATTAAATGTCCAAATCGTAATTGTATGTATGGCCGTAATTATGAAAAATTATGTGAATTTTCTCATAATCAGAATTATGTGTCTAGTAGCTTTTCCATCCTCCTCCATCGGCCCATTCTAGCGCTGTTACTGCATGAAAACAGCTTGCGCATGTTCAGTAAGTAGCACAGACCAGATCAGGCTGGACTTTTCCCTCCAAAGCCCAAGAATGTCCGTACTACTGTGCAGACACAGTGCGGATGCACTTTGGAGGTTCTTATTCCTGAATGGTTTGATGGAGGAAAATGGGGATGCCTGTGGAGGATCCAGAGGCTTCGCGGCTTCACCTTCTGGATGTAAGTATCTGTGCCCCCCACCCAAAAAAAACCTCACAGATTTACTTAAATATAATTTTTGAAATTTACTTGGTTGCCTGTAAAACAGCTATAGATGTGAATGGCAAAACCAACTCATTATGGCAGAAGTTTGGAAGCTAAAGATAAATGATCTCATTTAACCAGCAAAACATCAAAGCCAATATCCAGGAGCTTGCCATAGTTGGAGGAATCCATAGTTAGAGGAATCCACAAATACTGGGAAAGGACCGCCCCTAAGCCAAGCTTGGAAGCATCAACTTCAATGGAAAAAGAGTGTCTATTATCAAGATGATTGAGAACTGAAGCTCAACAAAAAGCTTCCTTCAATTCTCTGGATGACTGGGATGACCCATGGGTTGGATAAGCTGTTTTCTTGGTAAGACCTTAGTGAAAAATCAACAAATTATTGTGGTAAATTCACAAACGCGTTCATGAACATGAAAATTTGATGTTCGTCCATCACTACTGAGCAGATGAATAAATGCAAGCTTTTGACAATTGTGCTGTCCTTGGTTCCTGTCATCTCTGGTTTGATTTGCATTAGCTCTCATGGGGTGAAGACACCTACATGAAATCTTACACAATTGCATATAAGCGATCTAACAGCTCCTATATTGCCATCCATATATACAGGTAGATTATCATTAGGATGGAAGTATCAATCGCTTACTGTATTATTTATTTGGGATGTGCAGAGAATACAGTACAAGCTTTATTTCAACTTTCTGTAAGGACTTGTATTACTCGTAAAACTTCCCTCAAGTCCCAAACAGATGTTATGTTATATAATTGTTTTAAATGAGGGAACAACAGAATCATTTTAATATACCATATGTTCCTGACAATGCAAATGATGAAACATCCCCGTTTGTTTAAAGAACTGTCTTAGGGAGAGCCAGAGCTAAGACACACTCTGTGCATCCATTTCTAAATCCACAAAACACTGGAGGCTCTTACCTCAGTCCTATGAACCAGCTGCTGTGTGCCATCATCATTCATCCTGAAGGTTTCCAAGAATGGGTCGGATTTGCTGAAAAAGTCCTGAAATGTAATGTAATTCAATTTACTGAACTGGCAGGTTCCATTTTGTCTGTTTATGTCTGTTGTGTTTGGATTGATAGAAATGGCAGATTGAATCATTCTTACATTTGTTATACTGTTTGCTTCTTTAATATATACAGGTTTATTCAATTTAACTCTGCTTTACAAGTTGGGGATTTAAACATGCGATATTGTAGCATTGTCTGTCATTCACATTCATTTTAGACAGTCATGCCAAAGACATGTGTTCCTGCTTATCTGCGAATCAAATAACGATCCTCTGTTGTTGAATAAATGGAAACTCAGCGAATCGAAACCTCTTGGTTCAGTAGATAAATCCAGCCAACGCTAGTATATAGACACATATTTGTAAAATTACTATTTACAGAGGACAATATTTTCTGATCTGCCGTGATACAATTACCTTAAAAATCCTGACATGTTGATAGTCAACATTTCATTGGAATAGAGAGTATAAATTATTGAAGATTATAACTAGGATACTAATATCAATCAAAAAGAGTGTAGGACAAATTAGTAAAAAGTAAAATGGATTTTATTTTTGATTCCGTATTGCTATGTATAATCAGAGAACAGATAAACAATGTTTGTCAAGATTCAAAGCATATACTGCAAATATGGAATATGATTACATCAGGTTCAGCTGGCCCCAGAGCCAGCTGACATCCCCCAGGTCTTCCCCCTCAATTGAATAGTGGTACGTAACATGGTCACGGAAAAGAAGTGCCCACCAGAGTGGAGATGGAAGCACACAGACTGATGGAGGAGTGCGCCAGCTTGAAAGGTGAGTTTGTTCCACTAAGATTAATCTGCAGGGACGCTGGGGACCACTATTCCTTTGGGGTAGACCTGAGGGACCGCCAGTTGGCTCTGTTGCCCCAGGAGTACACCCAATACTATCTGGGAGCCCCCTCATGTCGCTTCTAGGGAAGGGAGTTTTGAGGGTCAGGGACCCCCCCATGTAATTTTTGCTCAGGATGCCACTGTAGAACTGGCCCTGGATTATATAGGTAACCGACAAGCCAGCACTGCCTGTCTTTCAACCTTGCCCAGATTCAAACAGGACACTATAATCATGACACCACCCCTGCACAAGTGAATGAATGGAAACGGAAGGAGGTGAGATCACAAAACATAGCTTCATTTATGCAGGCAGAGAAAAGGATGAGAAATGCCGGCACTGCTGTAAACTGCTTGTTTATTCATAACATATGGTGCAACATCAGGGATTCAATTGCATGCATATTGAGACGTAACATACCGGTTTGCTGGTAAAGCTGTGCGGTGGGTGCTGGGGGATGAGAGCCTTACGGCCGTTTCAGGCAGATGCGCTTCTATGGAGGCTGCCTGCGTAGAAGCGCATCTGCGCGAAACTGCCGTATGTTGCACCATATGTTATGAATAAACAAGCAGTTTACAGCAGTGCCGGCATTTCTCATCCTTTTCTCTGCCTGCATATGATGTCTATCTGAGCCTGAGCACGCTGGTCTATCTGCATCGCACCGGATACTTGGTCTGCACCCCTGCAACCCTCCCTGAACCCCTAGATGCAGTGCCAGCACCTTTCTATCCTACCTTCCTTTGATAGCTTCATTTATACTTGAGCCACAAATGTATTTGTGAAGAAGTTTTTAAACTGTTATTAACCTCATGGATTCCACATAAATGCGGGGATAGATTTTTCACCCTTATAATTATATGAAAATGTCTTACAACCCTCCATACCGTAACCAAACTAAAAGTGATCCTATAGAGCAGGGCTTTTCAACCCTGTCCTTAAGTACCACCAACAGTGCATGTTTTGTGGAAATCCACAGGCAGTTAATCAGCTCTGCTGAGACACTAATTACCTCACCTGTGAATGTTTGTGGTTTTCTGCAAAACATGCACTGTTGGTGGTTCTTGAGGACAGGGTTGAAATGCCCTGCTGTAGAGGACCACATAATGGGCAACTGATGGTAAGGCTGTAAAATATCACCACTTTAGCAGCACAATCTGCCGTGACGTATGGGCTGCCCTGAATTCCAGTGCGTTCTGGTAGTTGCCTGTTCTGCAAATTCAGCAATGCTTCTATCCCCTACCAATCTTCTCTCTGCTCAAACCACACCTCTCTTGCACTGACCACACAACCTCCTGACCCTCTTATCATGTTATAGCAGGGGCGTAGCAATAGGGGTTGCAGAGGTAGTGACCACATTGGGGCCCTTGAGCCAGAGGGGCCCCGAAGGGCCCTCCCTCAGCTGAAGTATTAGCTCTCTATTTGTCCTGTGCTCATAATAATCACTTCTATATATACTTTGAATAGTGGTAATCATTAACAAACTGTTCCCCATTCCCTTCTTGCACCTCAGACACTGTAGTTGCCATTGGCAGGTGTTGGTGCGCCGTATCAATTGTTATATATAGAGTGCTTGGGGGGCCCCATTGTAAAACTTGCATCGGGGCCCACAGCTTCTTAGCTACGCCACTGTGTTATAGCTTTGCTTGTCCACAAATGCCTGGCAGCAGTCAGGTGATGGAGCGGGTGGAGTTATCAGTGAAGCCCATAGCTAGATTTTTGAAGGCTAAGTAGAGTCTTGTTAACCACCAGCACTGACATCCACTAACAGGATATCAATACTAGGTTCACAACAGGAGTACAAAATACAAGGCACATTTCCCTGTAGATCTACTAATCTGGTACACCTGATCAGGTGTGCAAAATGCTCCTAAGGTATTTATGTGGGAGAAACAGGACAAACTCGTGAGTGTATGAGCGTTGAGAATCTGCAGCCAAATTGCTATAGCCCTGCCATGCACTGCTATTAGGATTCAGATGTGACCTGCAGAAAACTGCAGCTGGCACTATTTATTTTGGCTGCATGTGATTTCAGATGCAGCCTATTGATTTTAATAGGCTGTGATTCCGCATCCGAAATCCAGTACGGAAAACAATTTTCAAGATTTGCGGTTCTAATGGGTAACTTCAATTCACATATAGAGACTAATAGGAGAGACAAATGTATAGATTGGTTTAGAACTGTAGACAGAGCTTTTGAACAAGGATACAATTTTTATGCTGGCGTGATGTTGATGGAATTCAATTGGAACATTTTTTTTCAGCCTAGAATTACTGTTTCTAAATTAACTTGTGAGCCCTGCATTTACAAATATCTCCATGTCAGTTTCTGGCATGCAATCTATTGGAGGATGGGTTGTTATCTCCTGTCTCCGCTCTATCCTTTCTTGGAGAGCAGCAAAGACAGTGCACTCCTCCAGGTAGGTTCACCGCCCCCTCTCCATAACATGACAGTATAATATGTTAAAGAGAGTTTGAAGTGTTTTTTTGTTCTCTTTTTATTAATCAGCCAGCTTCAGCATTATGATACAAGCTGAGTCGCTGCATCCCTGCGCCAGAGCGAGGTATTTATCCCCTCGAAATACCGGAGCAAAATTCTACGATTGCAGAATTTTTCTTCGTGAGGCGGAGCTTTGTGCTACCGGAGATCTCCGCCTCTCCCTGCCGCTCTCAGTCTTCTTTCACTGAGAGCGGCAGGAAGAGACGGAGATCAGTGGAGATTAACTGGATAAGAGCCAGAGCCTCTACCAGGCAGCAAAATTTGCGACTTAAAAAGTCGTGGAAAATTTTGCCACGGTATTTCAGGGGGATAAATACCTCGTTCTGGCACTTGTATGCAGCGAATCAGCTTGTAATGCAAAAGATGACTGATAAATAAAAAAGAAAAAAAACACTTCAGACTCTCTTTAAAGGAAGGACTCCACAGGCTGGAACTTTCGTTCTCTTGTTTATTGCAATGTCAGTACACTACATGTTTCGGGCTCCACAACTGATGAAGGGCGGAGCCTCAAACATGTGGTGTACTGACATTGCAATAAACCAGAGAACAAAAGTTCCAGCCTGTGGAGTGCCTCCTTTAACATATTACAGTTTTTGGTATGCAATAAGGAGAGGAGGGAGGAGGAGAGGGGACTGAATTTACACACAGGCAAGTTGATAGCATCTCCAGCCCTCAGCCTGTGACAATGTGACAAACAACATGGCTGCTTTCATTGTATCACAGGAATAAATAATCATAAAGTTTTGAAGCTGTTTGCAGCTAGATATGCTGTGTAAACTATCTAAACTTTAGATAAGATTTAAAGACAAGTTAATTGTTATAGTTAGTTTTTCATCTAGGATCCGCTTTAAAGATTCCAGCATTGTGTGTTTAATATCTTTGCTTCTCTGACTGATAAAGATCCTGATAATGCCTTTGTAAACAGCATCTCTCCCAGTGGCGTAGAAATCGCCATAGCGACCATAGCAATGCTACGGGGCCCGCCCCCAGCCCTACGCCACAGGGGGCCCGCAGCTGAGAGGATGTTTTTTCTTACTTTTATATATTTATAACCCTCCCTACATCCCTCCTCCCACCCCCCAGTCCCCGAAAATAGCAGGTGAGGGGGGACTATTTTTGCGGCTGAATACCTCCCTGGCCGGCTGCCAGACCCGACAATTACTTTGTAGTTCCGGCCAGGGAGGGAAGGAGGAGTGGCGTCCTGGCCAGATCGGAAGAGGCTGCCTGCTAAAGTGCTGGAGGAGCCCCTAGCTTGGTCCACCTGACAGGGAGACTAGCCGGTCAGTGGCGGACATAGGGCCGTGCAGCCGCACAGGGGCCCCTCGGGTTCCGAATCTTAAGGGCCCCAAAGCTAATCACAGTGCCCCAAATGTTTAAAGAGTTGCGCACATGCAACTTAACAGGATTCATAGTGCCCGGCTAGCAGCGTCATCACCATGGGCGGCACAGGATATTTAAATATTATTCTCCTTGCCTGCATCCCCGCAAAAACTGTATCATACTCCAGTACATCTCAGCTGCGCCGACACTGCAGAGCAGCCAGCAATGCTATTAGCTGCTGGCAGTGCTAATCTTCGTAGGGGGCGGGCTTGAAAGTTACAGGCAGTGCTTTTGGTTTGACTTTTTGTACCTCCACCTCCTGCACGCTGGAGCGAACATGTGTCTCCATTTCCATACCCATCAGAGATTGCACTAGCCGGAAATCTGAAGTGTCCTGCCAGAAGCAAGCCAGCCTGCCAGTCAGCTTGGAGAAGCAAGACAACAATGCAGGTCATTTATGTGCCGTGCAATGCTATGTACATGTAGTGGAAACAAGTGCACGAAATTGATATGTATCTCAGTACAGGGAAGCCTCTGAATAATCCAGAGGCTTCGCCCATCCCCCTTCCCCCTTCACCTTGCTGTCCCAGCATTTGGTACACCCTCAAAACTGACAAAAGCTTGTTGAAAAGAACACTCCTGTCTGTGTTCCAGTGGGGCCGCGTGGGCAAATTTAAGGCAGCTTTCGCCTGCACAAAAGCATGGAGTTGCTCATGCCCGTTTTTTCTGCAGCGCTTGAGTGGCTCTGTGCTACTGCACAGACAGGAGCCATTCTGCGTCTGTACTTTGTGGCTGTGCTTGTTCATGAACGCGCTCTCAGCAGCAGTGGTGCTCTCACGAGTAATCACAAGCGATGACTTGTGATTAAAATGAGCTTTAATTGGCGCGGGTGTGCGGTGGGATACTAGGAGTTAATTACCCATAATGCTGCTGTCTGCTCTGCGTTCCAAACAGCTTGCACGCATCCTATTGGTCGTGTTGCAAGCCTCACACTGGCGCACATCTTCCTTCCGGCTTGAAGGAGGAAGTGCGCTGTGGTGAGGCTTGCAACACGACCAATAGGACGCGTGCAAGCTGTTTGGAACACAGAGCAGACAGCAGCATTATGGGTAATTAACCTCTAGTATCCCACCGCACACCCGCGCCAACTAAAGCTCATTTTAATCACGAGTCATTGCTTGTGATTACTCGTGAGAGCACCACTTCTCAGCAGCAGTGGTCTGAAGTAGGCTGTGGGAAGCCTCTGGAGGATCCACAGGCTTCCATCTACTGATGTAAGTATCTGACTATTCTCTTTGCTGAATTCACAGGTTAACTTAAATTGGGTTCAGTCATAAACTGCAAATCTATGCTGTTTATGGTGTTTCAAGTGTACCTATGAGAAAAAAAAGTGTTGATCTTTGCTACCTGCAGTATGTACACTATAAGCTGTTACTATGTGCCTGTACGGATAGTAAACCAGCTGCAGTGTGTGCTGATCTCTGCTGCCTTCAGTATGTACAGCATGAGCTGTTACTATGTGCCTGTACTGATAGTAAACTAGCTGCAGTGTGTGCTGATCTCTGCTACCTCCAGTATGTTCAGGATAAACTGTTACTCTGTGCCTGTAATGACAGTAAACTAGCTGCAGTGCTTGCTGAGCTCTCCTACCTCCATTATGTACAGTATAAGCTGTTACTCTGTGCCTGTACTGATAGTAAACTAGCTGCAGTGTGTGCTGATCTCTGTTACCTCCAGTATGTACAGTATAAGCTGTTACTCTGCGCCTGTACTGATATTATACTAACTGCAGTGTGTGCTGATCTTTGCTACCTCCAGTATGTTCAGGATAAGCTGTTACTCTGTGCCTGTAACGACAGTAAACTATCTGCAGTGCTTGCTGAGCTCTCCTACCTCCAGTAAGTACAGTATAAGCAGTTACTCTGAGCCTGTACTGAGAGTAAACTAGTGTGTTCTGATCTCTGCTTCCTCCAGTATGTATAGTACTAGGGAAGAAGGGGGTGGGGGCAACTACAAAATTTGCTATGGGACCCATTGAATTGTAGTTACGCCCCTGATCTCTCCCTCTCAGCACTGCACCACATAGCAGCCTACAAAGTAGATGCAGCCTGGAGTGAAAAGTCACAAGCAAGACAGTCACTCAGGAATAGTGTATACACTTCTCCCTGCTAGTTACATTACAGCAATATTACAGCACATCTAGCTACATGTTACCTCAGATCAGCCTCCTCCTCCTCATGTCTCCTGCATGCTGTGACACAGTGAAGTATATTTGTAAGCTGTGTGTGGAATGAAAGATGATTTTTAATCAGGGTGAGAGCGAGAGAGAGCTGGGTAAATAAGTAAAGTTCCCCTAACACTAGTGGCAATGTGTACCATAATATAGAGTATTAAAAAATTTGTTTTAATTGATAGTGTTCCTTTAAGGGAACCTGAACTGAGTAACTGAGTAAGTGTGGCTGGATGGTGTAATGGTTAAGGGTTCTGCTTCTGACACAGGATACTAGGGTTCGAATCTCTCTCTGCCTGTTCAGTAAGCTTGCACCTATTCAGTAGGAGACCTTAGGCAAGTCTCCCTAACACAGCTACTGCCTATAGAGCACGTCCTAGTGGCTGCAGTTCTGGCGCTTTGAGTCCGCCAGGAGGAAAGCGCAATATAAATGTTCTGTGTCTGCCTGTCTGAGTAAAATTATTTACGTGATGTAGCTGCAGATGAATATTACATTCTTACCTCACCCTCAGTTCCTTTCAGAAGCTCACCATTTTCTTCTTACGGTGATCCCTTCCAGTTCTGACAATATTTTGTCAGAACTAAAATATACCAGTTGCTGTCAGTTATATATCAGCTACTGTCAGTTACAACTGAATATGCAAGGTAATGTCCCTGTTTCCCTATGGCTTAGGGCCTATTTCCACTACGCGCAGATTGGATGCAGAATTGATGCAGAATGGATGCAGAAAAACTGATTCCAATGAATGCCTATGGAAAAATCTGCATCAGAAAAATCGCATTTAGTGGAAACAGTCCCATAACCTTTCATTGGAGTCAGTTTTTCTGCATCCATTCTGCATCCAATCTGCGTGTAGTGAAACAGGACCTCAAGTGGGCAATATTACAGTTTAACTGTGTGCTGACCAGGAAGCTGCTATGGGGTAATGGCCATTTTCAAAATGGAGGGCAGAGAATTCCATCGATCACAGTGGACAAACAGGATGCAGGAGTGGAGAAAGGGATTGATGAGTAGACTACACAGAAGGTAAGTATGAGTGTTTATGTTTATTTTGACTTTTAAAACTGCGTTCCCATTCATTGATGTCCTCGCTAACCGGCGGTAACGGTAGCGCTCTCATTGACTAATTATCGCGTCCAGGCCCGGATTTACCTCTCAGGAGCCTATAGGCACAGATGTCCTGGCACCTTCAATCTCACCTTTCATGAACCTACAAACCCCGCCAAACCGCACCGCAAGTATGCTGGCTGTCCCAGATGTCACTTCTCCCTCACCTCCCTTGCCCCTCATAGGTAGCTACAGGTTTCCATTAATATTGAGGGTACACCTGGCTACCTAATACTAAGTAGCTAGAGGTGCCCCCAAGTATTAGGTAGGTGAGTAACCTCTCATTTACACTCTCATCAAGACTGTATAAGGAAGGAAGGAGGGAGGCGTTCTGGGAGGGGAGTGAGCCGCCTTTCCATTATCAGTCGCCTGTAGGCATGTGCCTACAGTGCCTTATGGTAAATCCGGCTCTGATCGTATCCCTGGGACTTCAAGTGAAGTTTTCCAGGGCGTGGTTATACTGCACCTGGTGCACTAAGCAGTTAAATCTCAAGATGTTACTTGGTCCAGACCTGCACACTGTTGACAACCTTATGTAATGACTGCTTATTTTTACAGTGTGGAGCAGCTCTCTGTCAGTTGGATGGTAGACAGCTATGACAGTTGGATAGCAGTAGACGTCTCTCTGTCAGTTGTATAGCAGTAGACAAATCTCTGTCAGTTGGATGGTAGACAGCTATATCCGTTGGATAGTAGTAGACAGCTCTCTGTCAATTGGATAGTAGACAGCTATGTCAGTTAGATAGTAGTAGACAGCTCTCTGTCAGTTGGTTGGTAGACAGCTATGTCAGTTGGATAGTAGTAGACAGCTCTCTGTCAATTGGATGGTAGATAGCTATGTCAGTTTGATAGTAGTAGACAGCTCTCTGTCAGTTGGATGGTAGACACCTATGCCAGTTAGATAGTAGTAGACAGCTCTCTGTCAATTGGATGGTAGACAGCTATGTCAGTTGGATAGTAGTAGACAGCTCTCTATCAGTTGGATGGTAGACAGCTATGTCAGTTGGATAGTAGTAGACTGCTCTCTGGCAGTTAGATGGTAGACAGCTATGTCAGTTGGATAGTAGTAGACAGCTCTCTATCAGTTGGATGGTAGACAGCTTTGTCACTTGGATAAGTGTGTTGTTGCTACTGACACTAGACATGCTACAGACTGTGCTGATTTCTGCTTAAGCAATATGCTTTGAGATTATACCTGCTGCTTCAACAATGTTAAATTGACTCTGAAAACTCATTAGCAAAATATTGATGAAATGCCACAAACACGGAAGTGTACAAGTGGATCCTTTTTGTTTTTAATTAAAACATAGGCAAAGTGAAGTTTGTATATCAGAACAGAATCAGCTATACAGGCTGTTCTGAGCTGTTTGTGTGCTTGAAGCACAGAGAGGTTCAAATAGAGCTCGTTTTCACTTGTTACACTGTGTTTACACAAAAGTATCAACATTGGAATGCAAACAACGATACTGTTATCTCCAGTTTGGATGCGGATTTTAAGCTGATACCAGGATAAAGTGCTTTGTTTAACCATTTCAGTGATGTTCTGCTAAAAAAAATTCTGGGATAGTAGCTTTCAAGCTGTGAGGAATATTTTCAAGCAAAGTAGAAATGCTAACTTTCAGACCACTTTAAAGCGGAATATAACCGTGCATTTCAACTTTGCTCTAAAACATTATTTACAGTATATTATATGCAACCAGCATTTTTTTTTTTACTAGACCAGCATTGGA